>NC_137611.1:38144344-38254344 GCF_963280865.1 Gymnoscopelus braueri
GAGTGGGTTCCAGATTTGGAACGATGCAAAAAGTAGGGTTTAAATGGTTAACTGCTGCTAATGATGTGTGAGGAGAGCTGAAACATTTTTCAATTATACTAACATTATGCGTACTCACCATGCCTGTTTATTAAACTTGGATAAACAACCCTAATATCAGCAAAAAATAGACACAATACAGTTTAGGACCTGTAGTCACGCTCTGCCTCAAGTCAATTTACTACAATATTTATTCCTGTGAGCCTTGATCATGCTTCACTTTGATCAGTACGAGATTAAATGAGAGAGCTCTTTGTATTTAAATGAGGTCTCAAGATGATATGCTGTATATAACTTATGTAATGCAGTGGAGGAGTGTCTTGCTTATCCTCTTCATGTGCATGTTTTTATTATTTCTTTGTTTGTTCTGAGTTGAGATGCTGCTATGACCAAATTAGGTTTTTATTTTCTCTTTTATTCCGCCTGCACAGATTGTTGACCGGTTTATCTCACACTGTGATTTTGTGAATACAACCCTTTCACATTATGTTTGTTAGTTCTCTGTCTTCCAACATGGCTGCCTGTAACATAGCAACCATTGTTTCTTTAAACGGCATTGAAAGAGACAGCGGTTGCTATGTGTTGATATATGAGCAAAAACATAATAGTGTCTTGTTACTGGATCTTGTAAAGAAGTCACAGTAACATGAATATGCTTTCCCAGTGTTTACCTACACTCCATCATCACTGCACAGAAATTATTAACAATTTTCTTTAAGAAGTGGTAACCAGTGGTTGCAGGTAGCCATACTGGAAGAAGGAGATCTACGTAAGCATTCCATGCTTTGATTCTAAAATGAAGTTAGGGCATTAAATGTGGAATTTTGAAAAATACAATTTACACCACACTTGGTAACCATAATGATTAACGACTTGTTCCATGTTGAATGGGTAATATTTTGCTCAGAAGCTCTCAGATTGGAACATCTCATATTTCTTGTCAAAAGGGGGTGGGGGGGTTCATAAAACGTTTTTTCAGCATTAACTACTGGACTACTGTGTCCCAGCATGCATCTACCTTCAGCTGACTAGGTCGACTCCTGTTTTAACCCCACCAAATGGAGTGGCTGTGTGTTGTTGGGGTGTTAGCACATTCCATCCTTCTAACTGTGGAGCCGCTTTCCACTTCTATTGTGAAGGGTGAGGAAGTGTGATGTCACTGGCAAACACAGGCACCACTCCCCCTCTCTCACCTCTCCTCTCTCTCTCTCTCTCTCTCTCTCTCTCTCTCTCTCTCTCTCTCTCTCTCTCTCTCTCTCTCTCTCTCTCTCTCTCTCTCTCTCTCTCTCTCTCTCTCTCTCTCTCTCTCTCTCTCTCTCTCTCTCTCTCTCTCTCTCTCTCTCTCTCTCTCTCTCTCTCTCTCTCTCTCTCTCTCTCTCTCTCTCTCTCTCTCCTTCTCCCCCTTTCTGGTGGCCTTTCTCATCCTCTCTCACGCTTCCTGTCTGATTCATATGAAAGTGACCCTGTGTTGAAAATGCTAATATCTTCACATAGCATCCCCAAGACCATGCAGGAAGTTTGCTGCAAGTAACGAGTGACGTGTATCTGCCTGTATTTATACAACTCTGTTAAAACTGTATACTCAAAGCTCTCCAACTATTGTCTATCTTATTTACTCGTCCTTACACCTGCGTTTCTTCATGTGGCTCCAAGACTGTACAGTATCTGTATCTTACACGCTTTAAAGTAATTGTAAAACACATAGTTTGGCACGCCAAAGTCAGCGCACCTGTTTCCTCTCTCACATCCTGCTATGAAGGTCTGAGGTGGACTCTTGCTCCCCAGTCATCTGCATCACCATGGCAACGTCTGTGCTAATCACAACAACCAGGAGTCCTTAGAGATGTTGCTAGGTACCAGGCCCCTTCTACGTCTCTGTGGGACTGTATGGAGAACATCCACACAGACTTGTGTGTGCGTGTGTGTTGTATTTTTCATACGTGTACATATGCTAGTGCTTGTGGCTTGTGCACCACCATCAGAACAACAAGATTAGAGAGAGTGAGGAAAAAGAAAACCCCCCAAAGCTGAGTCAAACTAAAGACTAATAGAGAGGCTGACATTGATGTACTGTATTCCAATGACTTCGTTCAAATTCCAGTCTCCTTTGTAATGAAGTCTCACGGTCTAACTTGTCCTGTGTCCTGTTCTGTTCTGTTCTGTTCCAGAGATGGTCTGCCATTGGGGTGTCCTGTTGCATTTCATGTTGCTGGTAAATAATGGACTTGTGGATGGATGCCTGTGTCCTGAAGCCACCATTTTGGACCAGTTTCCCTCACAGCTGCCCACAGAGACTTGCTGCTTGAACTACTCTGGTTCCACGTTTGGCCGCTTGCCTTGGCCTGTGTTTACCAATGAGACGACCATAGAAATCTTGGATCTGTCCCATTGTAACATCAGTCACATTGACATCATTGGCACCGGAGCATCTGTCGTGAGAGAGGTCTACCTGAGTCACAATGGGTTAACCACACTGCCAGGGGAATTCCTGACCAGCCAGACCAGCCTGAGGCTGCTGGACCTGAGCATGAACCTGCTGCAAGAGCTCCCCCAGGGCTTCCTTCAGAGCGCTGACAGCCTTCAGGAGCTACGCCTACAGGGGAATCATCTGCGCTCTCTCCCAAGCTCTGTGCTCCAGAAGCCCGACCTGCTGAGGCTAGAGCTGGACGGTAACCCCTGGGCCTGCTCCTGTTTCCTGATTGAGAGCCTGCAAGCAGGGAATCATGACAATAGGACCACCGGCCTAAAGGATCTAGTCGGGAACCTGACCTGCGCGTCTCCCAGGAAATTGGCGGGCCGGATCGTGTGGTCAGTGAAGATAAGCGACGTGTGCCGCCCGCCTGGCCTCACCGCGCTCTTCATTCTCCTCCCCCTCCTCATCCTCTCAGCCCTGATACTCTGCTGGTGCTGTGGGAGGAAGAGGAAGAAGAAGGAGACTCCGGCCTTCAGCACCTCCAAGAAGAAGCCCTCCGGTTCCAACTGCAATGGCCAGAAGCACCGGTCCAAGCAGAAGCTCGCGCCCGGAGAGTCACCCGTCAAATCCATGAACGTCGGAGGTGGGGGGATCCTGAAGAACCAGCTTCTGCTACGCCCAGCCTCCGCCCTCCTGGGCAGCACCAGAGACATTTATGAGGAGGTGGAGATTAAGCTGGGCTCAGTAGAGTCCCTTACCCATGCCTCCTCTGCCCGCGGCTCCACCGCATCAGAGGTGAGGCAGGGCCCGCATGGGACGGAGACAGGCAGCAAGGCAGAGCTGGACACAGTGAGTGTGACAGAGGTGATGAAAGACTCGTCTGACAGGGAGAAGGCCTACATGACCCAGTCCACTGAATACTACAGTCTTGTGCCTGCCATCGACCTGGACGACTCTGACCATGCCGAGTACGAGAGTGTCGACCTCTCGTGACACTAGTGTAGAGGCAGTAAATGGTCTCTGTGCGTGCGTGCGTGCGTGGGTGCGTATGTGCGTGCGTGCGTGCGTGCGTGCTTGTGCGTGCGTGTGTGTGCATGTGATAGAAGAGACAGTGAGTTATCTGTTGTCACACAGACAGTCTGGTCAGAACACTGATGTATCACAATGTAAGAGGAAGTGATATAATCCCACGCTTTTCCTGTGGGACCTGAGGAACGCTGTTGCTGTTTGAAAGGGAGGCCCACTTTTTCTCTTGTAGTGGCTAACCATGTAAAGACTTACATTTCACTGCAAATGCAGACTTTTTGAACGGTGACTTTTGACAGAGGTTTACACAAAGACATTCTCTTAATTTCATGTTCGACTCCATCGGAATACACCAAAGGATGTGTTTGACCACCATACTATATGCAATCAACAGAGCTCGTGCCATCTGCATTGCTTCCTCTTGCCACACCCAAGTAAAACCGACATGTGTAGTACTTACAGTCCAGTACCAGTTTTACCAGTTACATATGATTTTCCACACTTGATGCTCTGGAGATTAACATCCTTCACCACTTTCAACGTGGTGTTGCTATTTTGGGCTTGACATTAATAAGGGTAAAACATTTCAAAACGTTTCAAAAAATTTCAATTGAAATTGTGAAAATAGCTGTTCTACAACACATCACATCACAACACCTTGTGAGCTTGTAGATCAGCCATTTTCACTGTTTGACGTATGACGAAGCTTAAGTGGTTATGGCTACCCCACTAATAGGTGCTAAACAGTGAATCAAGCTACAATAGCTACTGTTAATTGTATGTGACATGAGGAATGTACAGTATAAATGAGACAAATTAATAAGTCCACATTTAGAAAAGGACAGTATAAAGTAGACATGAGAGGAAAATGCTGACTTTCTTCCACTCCACTTGCTGAAATGCACACTTACACACTAAAGTCCTCACTCAGTGTTAAATTAACACTGAGGCTTCTACTGTGTAGGTTGGAAAATGGCAGGATCCAAATGCTGGTAAAATGCTGGTGTTAGATAGTAATCTGTGTGGTGTGGCGTGATTCAGGTTGGCTCAGTAAACTGAGCTACAGAGGGCCACTGTGTTAAGGTGCTAAGCATAATGACAGTGCCGGGGAACTACACAAAAGAATAACTAGTTGCACTAAATATTGGGGTCAACAACAAGGTGCAGAATGTACAGACGCTATTGTTGTTAGGAGGTGGAAACTAGACTGAATGTTCACTCTCACCCATTCTGGTTTTGTGTATTAATTGAACCTTGTACAATAAGAAAGAGAGAGGACAGGAAGATGGGAGGGGAACTTCCTGGAGGAAAAAAAACTTGTTTTCATCACCTTTCACCTTTCTCTATATATTGTAAGATTTTAATGTATTTCAAATTATAAACGTTTAGGTCAAAACACTTGGGCAGATGCAGCAGAACTTGACAATGACTGATGATAATGTGTTTTATAAATCTGGGAAACGTTTGCACTGTAGTCAAAACTTTTAAAAGATATATATGACCATATCAGCCCATATGAAGGAGCATGAGAGAGACTGTGGAATTTATGGCAAAAACATTTTGTTACTACAGTAAGCATTAACACTGTTTCAATGACAGCTACTACATGCCATGAGTAGATGAATGTTGCATTAACTTTCAAAATGGGACTACTGCTACCCAAAGGCACTGATATTTATCCATGTTGATATGTGTATTTTGTTGATAATGCTTATTTTTTTGTCCACCGTGCATTTCATTGTTTTTTGTTGTTGTTTTTTTGGGAGAAAAATAAATATTATTTTCAAATCTTTGCCTCACAGGACTCGTGATGTTTACGATAACAACACACTGGCAAGTTAATGGCACATCAAGTAGGCCAAGACATACCATGCTAGGCCACCATAAAGGCAACTAAAGTTCAATTAACATTGAAGATTTTAATGTGTATTGTCTACTATTTGCAATTAAAATATTCTACAGATGTGTATGATGTTCTGTCTCTCTCTCATCTCTCAACTTCAGGCATGAGTGAAAAGTTTTAGTAAGACAGTGAAAGGATTTTTTGGGGGGTGAATATCTTGAGGACAGCAAATCATAGCTATATTATTATAAGCTAACTGTTCTTGTGGGAATAGTGTCTTGCTCTTTTTTATCTGAGCCTCCTTTGTGGCCCCTCAGTTTGCTCTGTCCCTACAATGACCTAAGGCCTCAGCTACCTGAAATCCTGCTTTCTACCCAGCTCTAATTTCACTCACAGTGGGAGGTTGTAATTATGGCGTTGGGTTACCCAAACGATCAGCATGGAACCCACACCCTCCTCTCTAGTTCTCAGAGGTCTTAGCCCCAATCAGTGGATCCTTTGGCTGAGGCCAGGAAATGACTTGGCAGAAGTGGTCAGGGTCTCCTCGGATGCCTGTATGATGTATTTGATCTAGAGCAAGATCACAGAGCACCCATTGTCCTTAGGTCTGATACAGAGGACATCAAATTCCCAAATGAAAGTGGGACACCCCTCACCTTGTTGAATGAATGCAGCAGTGAATAGTTGTCCATCTTAAAGTGATGATATTAACCTTAAAAACACAAAAATATAAATTTAAAATCAAATAGAAATAAAAGTATGACTTATATATATATATATATTTTTAAAGTATATACGGTACGTAGGCTATATGAAGCTATCTACAATAAATTAAGCTATGATTCTGGGTGCAACAGTTAATCAAACTAATCGATTTGATCGATTATGAAAAATTATCAATCGATTATTTTATAAAATATTTATTTAGAAAATCTGGTCACTATTTTTGCATGACACCGTTGTGCGACAAAGTATAAAATAGGGCTTAAGTGGTTATTCAATTTGTTAATTGATTTTCATATTTAAAAAAAAATTGATCGATAATTATTGATAGAAGAAAATAATTGATAGTAGCACAATTTGCAGGCAATTCGAATTGGTAATCAATTGGTAAAATCCTTGCTTCTGAGCTAGATATGAATAGGTGTTTTTGTACAGTTTCCCCCCCGTCTTATTTTATTTTATTCTAAAACCTTTTTGATTCATTTATGAGATAAATGGCCATTATGCCCTACTGGTACAGTACAGCCTGAAGGGGCTGGGGCCAAGAGTAATGTTCCGAATTACAAGAGTGACATCCAGTGGTAGGAATGGGAAGTGCAGCATTTCAGACGCGCTGAGAATGGGAAAATACATCATCATGACAATAAATATATATACACATGCTAATAAATGCAAGATAATAAAACATACATAGCATCTGCCTTAGTTAAATGAGCATGACTTGGATGTGTACGCCGCTAATGACAACAAGAGGGGGAAGTATAATAGTTAGTACCTGTCTGGCCTCCGAGGAAGAACAGATTGCCCCATAAATATACAGTCAAGAGAGAGTAAACAGAGCAGGAATAAAACAGTCCTGGAAAACAGAGTCTGATTTACAGTTGACCAGTGAAACGATGTGAAGAACAAATAAGTCAACTGAGCACAACAGCCAATGACAAAGGTTGAAGGATGGGTGGGATTTGAGATATCATGCATCAGACTGTCAGGTATAGGTGTTTTGACACAATGAATGAACAGTGGTGTAAAGTAACTAAGTACATGTACTCAAGTACTGTACTTAAGTATAATTTTGAGGTATTTTTTACTTTACTGGAGTATTTTCAATTTTCAATAATTTTACTTCTACCCCACCACTACATCTCAAAATATTATACTTTTACTCCACTACAATTATTTGAAAACTTTAGTTACTAGTTACTTTGTAGATTTTGATTATTTTTACAAAACATACATTAACCACTTCAGCCACTTCATACATTTCGGCCATTTGCAAATAGCCGATCTACAAGCTCACAATGCGTCGCCATGCAATGCATTATGAGCTTGTAAATCTGCTATTTTCAAAATATTTGTATACAATTTATACATTTGAAAACTTGTGAGATGTGGCATTCTACATAATGAATACTTTACTTTTTACTTTTGTACTTTAAGGATATTTTGATACCAATACTTTTGTAGTTTTACTCAAGTACATTTTTAATTCCGGACTTTTACTTGTACAGTAACAGGGTAATTCTACATTGCCGTATTGATACTTTTATTTAAGTAAAATATGTGAGTACTTTTTACCATCACTGTGAATGAGTGTTATCAGTGTCACTGACATGACATCTGCTGTAAACAGCAGTGCTCTGGACTACCATTTTCCAGTTAATTGCTTGAATTACGAATTATCTTATTTTACAAGGTATGGTGGGGTTTTAGACTGAGTGCACAATGATAGAAATAAGCATGTTTTTTAATCATATGTTTAGAGATAGTAGAGCGGAATAGAAATTCGATCGTGCACTTTTTGTAAGAAGGCTGAAACTTTCAGCATAATTAGTAAATAATATAACATACATTTTCAGAAGGGGAGGGAAGTCAAATTTGACCTCTGAGGGGTCAAATCCAAGATGGCCGCCCGTTTACAGGGTCTGAATGTCTAAATACTTTAAAAAAAAAACATTTAAGGCGTTCTTTGGGGGTTGCCCATTCATTTGATGATACTTTGGAGATTGCCAGAACCCATACATTAAATCAAGGTCAAATTACATAGTAATAAGTATATTTTAGCTTGGACACTGGGTTATACTGCAATATAGTGAAACTGTTCTTCTATTTTGTGACAATGTGAATAATACAAAACAAATAAACAGAATAAACCCATGGTGGTAGTCTATATTAATAAATTAATAGTAAATGACAATAATCAAGGTTCAAGGCTTCTTTATTGTCACATCTTGCATACAGAAAGAGAAAAACAAGACAAAAAAACAACAACTTAACAGTCTCCAGAACAGAGGCACAGTGCAGTACATTTGAGTGCAGCTTTGGCACACTTGCATCGTCCAGTACACCCTTTGGTGCAGCGACACAGCGGATTAATTCATGGCACGATTTGGATGCTTCAGAGAGAGTGGTCCAAAATGGTTGCCACCCAGTTGTTTCTTTTGTCCAGCCCCATTCAGATGGCTCTGGCATTTCTGGTTCCAGTACCAATGCCTGGTTCCAACAGTTTGCCTGGTAGCAAGTGCGCTTGATGTGTTGCTTGAGTGCTGCCTGGGTTGGGGGAATGCTCTCTAGTGTTCTTGACTTCTGTGTGAAGAGCTGTTTCCTGGCATCATTCACTTCCGTGCACTCACTGTTTCGGTCATACATGAGCACCACAAATCGCTCTAGCAGGAACATTGATCCTTCACTGACCTACAGTAACTTGGCATGTGTAGGAGTTCACTGAAAGCCTCATTCACCTCTGGGAATGACCTCCAAGTTTCCCAGGCAGTCTCCTTTCCTCTGCCAGCGAATGCAGATACAGTGTCACACCCGGTGAAAGCGTGAAAGACTGGGAGAGTCAGACACTGTGTTGGAGTCATTGTGGCAACCATTTCATGCTACAACAGCTATGTACCGAAAGCTTGATCAAACACCAAAGGGCAAAGGCAAACCACAGCTCATCGGAATGAAGCCAAAGACAGTACTACCACATCAATATGAACTAAATGCTTTTCTTTGAAATCTGGTGATCTCGAAAGTATCACCAAATGAAAAGGCATCCCCTATTTAGTTGGAAATTATACTTTAAAAAATGTTCTACTGTGTTTGGTTCCAAACTGAAGTTGGACTAGCGGCCATTTTGGATTTGACGGATTCTCACGGTCAAATCTGACTTCCCTCCCCTTCTGAAAATTTATGTTATATTATTTACTAATTATGCTGAAAATGTCACGCTTCTTACAAAAAGTGCACGATTTGCTCAAAAACAGGAGTTAACCCGCTGTACTAAGAGAAAGTATTTGAAATAGACATTTAGTTTAATCACTTAAACCCTCATAGACTTAATAAAAAAAAAGAATAGGACCTTATAGGCCTACTCTGTACTTGGATCGCTTTTTCCCCTCTGCACCAAATCTCTTCGCCAAAAATCTAGCCGATCTACAAGCTCACAATGCAACGTGTTGTGAGCTTGTAGATCTGCTAGTTTGGGCTAATATTCAAGGATGGAAGCTCGGGTTCAAGTGTTTATAACAGATATTAGTTCATCTGGAGACCCTAACCCATTTTCAACATGTACAGGCCTACTTCTACAGCTAACCATAATTCATTATAATATCACTTATCATTAAGTTACCCAGAAATTACGTTTCATCAAAAAAACGGGTAACCCCCAAAACATAAGTGTCAAAGACCTTGGATTCTATGAACAAAACCATAAGGCGTTTCCATAGGCGCTCAATTTGATTTCATACATTTGGTTCCCACACAATAAACCTCACATGATGGATGATGACAGCACTACACCAAGCTTTATAATGAGAGGTAAGGGTGAGTCCTCTCAGGACACTCAAACCTGATTCTAGAACGGATACAGGTGGCTTTACAGGTAAAAGAAATTCTCCATCTTTCTATAAATCTATAATGTTATAATTAAACTATTAATCTAATCTATGTTCAATTTTAAAAGGTGCCCTTGATATTTTTCACAGGACTTTCCCGCTCCTGCCATACGACATCAAACCAAATATGACGGTTTCCTACAGCCTTGAGGTGGCCAATGCAAAGTTTGGCGGCTTCTCCAAGCTCCTGTTCCGATGGAAAGGAAGCATCTACAAGCTGCTTTATAAGGAATTCCTGGTGTTTTGTGTCATGTATTCCTTTTTCAGTGTGTTTTACAGGTGATTGCATATCTGATCACTTTATTCGACTGTTTGATAACAGTGAAGGCTCGCTCTAATGATGTGATTTTCCTTGCAGGTTTTTTCTCTCACCAAAGCAGCAGGAGCAATTTGAACTTGTGGCACTTTACTGTGATCAGTTTACCAATACCAACTTTATCCCTATCTCTTTTGTGCTGGGTAAGTCCCGCCAGTTTACATCAATCTGTCTCATGAAAAGTCATGCTTTGAGAGAGGAGCATTTTGCAGCTCAGTCAGTGTTTTACACTATTTTAAATTACTGTGACATTCAGTGTGACTTATATTCCAAAAAGGGCATTAGTTAATTTGAATGGAATATGTGGTTGAATGTGGTTGAAAGGTTTGCATAGGTTTTAAAGGGCAAATTCAAGCACATTTAAAGCCCTCTCCTCCATATCCCAAGTTTAACAGCATAGTAGTTTCAGCAAGTACCGTGTCGCTGAAAAGCCATGCCTCTCTAAACATAACTATTAAAGCATCATCAAGAGCATAATAAGGTACATTAAATCAATTCAACAATTTGCCAGCACTAATTTCTAATCAAAATTCAAACTTAAGTCAAACTGAAACTTAAAAATGAAAGCAGTCAAATTCAAGCATAGGCCCTCAGGGATTAACTGTGAATCCTGTAATGTTTGTGGCACTGCCATTAGAAAGAAAGTGACAAATACAATTTCTTGTGTAAACGTGGATTAATGACTTCTCACTTTTTGAGACTCTAAATGAAATCAGAAAAAACACTAGAAATTATGTACAAGAAGTGTAATGTTTTGGTTCATGGTGCAGTAATCTCTGCAAATCCAAAATTGCATTACTCTGCAAAAGTAGAGCCTGAAAATCTGTTATTTTCAATGAGCTACGCCCCTGCGACAAAGTGGCTCCCAGCAAAGTGAATTGACATACAGCACTCACAATAGTGAAATGCACATTACCTTCAGAGGTAAGATTCACACATTAGACTACACAGGACACCAGGCGAAGCATAATATTTTAAGACCATCTGTGGTTCTTTGTTGTTCTTTGGTAACAGGATTCTATGTGAGCCTAGCTTTCAACAGATGGTGGGGTCAGTATACCAGCTTCCCGCTCCCTGACAACCTGATGATGGTGGTGTCTGGAAATGTCCACGGAAAAGATGAGAGGGGTCGCTTGCTGCGACGCACGCTCATGAGATACGCCAACTTATCATCAGTTCTGATTCTGCGTTCCATAAGCACGAGAGTCCGCAAACGCTTCCCAACTTTTGAACATATTGTGGAATCTGGTAAGAAGCAGGCAATGCATACTTGCTTACTTATGGGGACCCTCAAGAAGGACTTCACAGTAAAACCTTTAATTCTGAGAGTGTACAAATTATGTAACCAGATGGACCTCAATGGATAAATTAACACTGTGTATTTTATTGTATGGTGTTTGTGTAATGTAGTGGGTTTTTCCTTTGCTGATTTTGTGAATTAATTCCATAAAGGTTGTGAGTAAGATATCTATATGCAATTATACATTAATCTCTGTTTGTAGGATTTATGACCCCACAGGAACTCAAAATGCTTGAGTCACTGCACTGTGATTTCAACAACTACTGGATGCCTTTGACTTGGTTTACAAATTTGGCATCCAAGGCACGAGAGGAAGGCCGGGTGAAGGATGACATAGCTTTGAGACTGCTCATGGATGTAAAGTGTTTTGTTGTTTCTGTAAATGGACTAAATAATAACTGTAGAAGTGGAAACTTTTCGATATTCTGAGAGGTTACTTGCCTCTAAATCTCTAATCTAATCTAATCCTAATCGTTTATAGAATGTAATTGCATTATGTGGTACTCTGTCTGCAGGAGCTGTGTAACTACAGAGGAAAGTGTAGTCTGTTGTTCCACTATGATTGGATCAGCATCCCTCTGGTCTACACTCAGGTAGGCTCATCAGTACAATCAATGTTCAATGTTAGCATTTGTTTGCTGTTCAGTACTTTTTTGTGGGGTTTACATTTGTTGCAGTGCTGATCAGCTACTTTGGGAGAAAGTAAACTTGAACCGTGAGCCCTTATCAGGCATTAAGCAATAATAATGAACTCACTAATCAATTACAGGTTGTTACTGTAGCGGTGTACTCCTTTTTTGGTTTCTGCCTGATTGGCCGACAGTTTCTGAACCCTGAGAAGGGATACAAGAATCACAACGTAGACATGTACATACCCGTCTTCACTCTGCTCCAGTTCTTCTTCTATGCAGGCTGGCTCAAGGTGAGATGACGAGTGAATTCTTGAATCAATAAAATGAAACACATTTTGTTATGAAAACTGAGACCTCATTAAGTATATATTTTCTACAGGTGGGGGAACTCATTATCAATCCATTTGGAGAGGATGATGATGACTTTGAAACAAACACACTGATAGACCGAAACATCCAGGTGATCCCACAAGGCTTCTTTTCAATACACAGTACCAGCATCTACACAGTAATATCCTAACTCTGAGAGTGTAAAATGGGCCCTAAATGTATCTTTAGGGGTCCATTTGACACCAGTTATGGCTCCATTTGTGACCATGTGTACACTCTTAGAGTTAAATTAATACTGAACGTTTTTACTGTGTAATCTCCCAGGCAATTCTTATCTTATTTTATCTACACTGTTAATAAATCTACATCCAGTAATATTTTGTGTCAATAATCACCTTGAACCATAACCACTTAAACATTACTTAGTTGACTGGGATCTCCCATGGGTCTCAAATCTTTGAGCCTTCTACTGTAAATCTCCCCCGTGCCATTTCCATCTCAACTTCCCTACTGTCCATCTCAATAGAAATGTCAATGGGGAGTGGACTACCATATATCGCTTAATGAAACAAACTATTAAGGAAGACATTTTGCATTGATACTGTATAGGTTCATACTGCTATTTGATTTTCTATCCTATCTAAAGGTGTCAATGTTGGCAGTGGACAACATGCACCAGAATCTCCCCCCAATGGATAAGGATAAACATTGGAAACAGGGATATTTCTCCATCCCATACACAGTGTCCACAGTTGACACAAAACCTGCTTTCAAGGGTTCCACCTATGACATGAGGTAAACGTTCACGTTTTAGTGCTCTATCCCAGTGATTATCAAACTTTTCAATTTCAAGGCCCCCCAGTTTGATAGGTATTAGGCCATGTAATAATAAACGACTTTGTCTTGTTTGTCATGTTCAGGATGAGTGCTGAAGACCTTGAGATCCACCAGCCATCAGACACACCATTAGAGACCAGAAGATACCTGGGTGATGGTCTTATGCGTAAAGCTAAGGGCATTCTGCGAGGAGGGAGCCTTCCATCCCTGTTAGATTGCCCAAAAGAGGGAGATTGTCTAGATACTGATGGGAATAATGTCCTTCTCCTCTCTCTCGAGGCGGACACGAATGTCTGCAATTGGGAAGAAGCAGAGAAACCCATGATTAAGATTTCTGTGGAACATATTGAATGAAAAAACGCCTAAATTTACCTGTTGGTAGGCATTTTGAAGAATGCAAGAAGAATCATATACCCATTGGGACAAATAACTTTTGTTTGATTTGACACATGTGAATTTGTATTATACCGTATTCAGTCTTAAAATAAAAAAGAAACCTGAGGAAACATTCAATGTTTTTTTTCCTATGTAATTCCAAACATCCTGGGTGTCACTCATTCATCATATTTGCCTAATGTAGGTATATTATCCTATGTTAATGGATAACAACAATCAATAACAATAAATAAGGGATTACAGCCTTCACTGTCATTCCCTGGGCAGTGTGCCTGTGTTTCATAGAAAGAGGATGTTCACACAACACTGTGCTCTGTTCACTAAATGTACACCATTTATTGTATAGCCTATTGTAACTATCTGGCTATTGCAATGTCCCGTACTCTCGTGATCTTCATATGTCAAATAATCATCGTCCTTATACAATTTTGAGGTATTTTTTACTTTACTGGAGTATTTCCAATTTTCAGTACTTTTACTTCTACTCCACTACATCTCAAAGGCAAATGTTGTACTTTTACTCCACTACAATTATTTGAAAACTTGAGTTACTAGTTACTTTGTAGATTTTGATTATTATTACAAAACATACAGTAACCACTTCACCCTATATACATTTCGGCCATTTGAAAATAGCAGATCTACAAGATCTACATGTGTCGCAATGCACCGTATTCTGAGTTTGTAGCTCTGATATTTTCTAAAGATTTTTTTACATTTTATACATTTAAAACGTGTGAAATGGGACATTCTGCATATTGAGTAGGCTACTTTCTACTTTTGGTACTTGGTACTGATACCAATATTTTTGTACTTTTACTCAAGCAAATTTACAATTCTGGACTTTACTTGCAACAGAGTATTATTGATACTTTAACGTAAGTAAAACAAAATATATACTGGTCAACTGTCTGTTCATGAATGAAAAGATGAAAGGTGCAGTGTAACCTTTTATTGTGAAGTTTGACTTTCAAACACTGACGAACAGCTCAGCTCACGCCTCACGGAAGGCGCAGTGGAGCTTTTATTGTGACGTGTGGAAGACGGCACCACGGTGCTCACGAAGGGTCAAAAAGGATCAATGGCAGTGTTGCCATGTCCGCTTATTATAAGCGACTTCGTGCTTGTTTTTCTGTAAAGTTGCTTGTAAATATTGGTAGTTGCTTTTGGCTTGTTTCCAGTAGTGTTGTTTAAAACCAATGTTTCTAAAACATTTTCAAGTCAAGGATCCACCAGATTAATA
The DNA here is from genome assembly GCF_963280865.1 of Gymnoscopelus braueri. Taxonomy (NCBI): domain Eukaryota; kingdom Metazoa; phylum Chordata; class Actinopteri; order Myctophiformes; family Myctophidae; genus Gymnoscopelus; species Gymnoscopelus braueri. The sequence continues at coordinate 38,159,324 of NC_137611.1, forward strand.
TGTATTTGTCTGAGGACCCCCATCTGAAAATATTTTTGCCAGGGAGTGACTCCCACACAAGATATGTGTTGTTAAAATGTTCCAATTTTTTTTTTAATGTTCAAGATTCTTTTTGAAAATAGCAGATCTACAAGATCACACACAACGTGTCGCATCGCGTGTAGATTTATTACGTTTAAAGGGCGGAGGGCTCGCTTCTTTTGGGCTTGTTTTCATAGACCTCGTTGCTTATTTCTCTCACGACATCTGGCAACACTGCACGGAACACACGAAGGGTCAAAAAGGATCAAAGGTTCTTCTTCCGTATTTTTTTTTTTTACAATGCAACAAGCCAACGAGACTTCAAGTAATCTCCCGTTACCTCTCTGAAGAAGACTTCGGGTACGTAAACACCACTATTCCGTAGCAGTATACCTAGATATAGCTCTGGTCCATATCGTTAGAAGGAGTTCTCCTTAACGCTATGCTACTTTCGAGCCGATGCCCGCAAACCCACGGTAGCGCAGCCTCTCGTCTGTAGTAAAAAATAACAATCTTTTGCTACTCACCAAAAACAAAGACGGTTTTGAGATGTTGAAAGCCTACTTTCCTTAGTGGGAACACTCGGAGCCCCCCACCTCACGTCTAAAATACACTTTTTGTCCAGAAAAGAAAATATTTCACCGGAAGGAAAACATTTTTTTAGTTACTCCACTGCGCCCCCTACAGGTCTTGTCAATAGAAGAATTCCATTGACCAGATTTTTTCCTTCCGGTGAAATATTTTCTTTTCTAGCTAAAAAGTGTATTTTAGGTGAGGTGGGGGAGGCTCCGAGTGTTCCCACTAAGGAAAGTAGGCTTTCAGCATCTTAAAACTGTCTTTGTTTTGGTGAGCAGCGAAAGTGTATTTTGTATTTACTACAGATTAGAGACTGCTCTACCGCGGGTTTGCGGGCAACGGCTCGAAAGTAACATGGCGTTTAGGAGAACTCCTTCTAACGCTATGGATCAGAGCTATAGACCCAAGAGTAGCGATGTGATCTATTTACATGAAACATGTCACATTTCCCCTGGCTGACGTTCCAGCACATATAGTAGAAGTAAACCAGATTAATATCAGTTCAGTCCATGGTTCAGTCCACTCGCTAACGTCAACGTAGCTGACTGTGCTTTTTTTGCTAACGTAAACGGTAGCTGACTGTTGGGAAACAAACAGGAACTTTGATTGGGCGTTTATTATATAGCTTGGGAGATAAGCTCTTGTTGTCGGCAAGCCACACCCGTCCTGCGACTCTGCGAGCTTCCGTCGCACGATGGTGTCCCTTGCCGACAACAAGAGCTGAGCTGCCATGTGTTGTGAGAGAAATAAGCCACCAGAATCAGGTCTAGGAAAACAAGCCCAAAAGAAGCAACTAGGCCACATGAGCACTTTAAACCTATTATGCATCGGCTATTTGAAAATAGCTGATCTGTTGTGAGCTTGTAGATCTGCTATTTTCAAAAACTCTTGAAATAAAATGTGGAATATTTGGAATATTTTTTTTGAAACATTCTAACACAAATGCTCCCCTGGCACAAAACATTTTCATGAAAATATTTGAGAACCACTGGTTTAAATAATAATAGATTTTTTTGGGAAGCAAACGAAATAAGCAACTGCAGTTTAGAAACAAGCCCAAAAAACCCAACCCGCAACTATCAATATTTACAAGCGACATTACAGAAAAGCCCTAAAGTCGCTTATAATAAGCAAACCTGGCAACACTGAGGGCAGCCCTAGTCGACGAACAACACCGTCGTACGAGGAAGTATTATTTATGAATTAGGCTTTTTAGGCACAGCGTCACCACACCATCCCTGCCCTGATGGCAGCGTTCATGGTTGCTGGGGTACCACCTACTGGCCTAGAGCCTCGATTCATAAGAATGTTCTGCTTTGTCTTGTTTGTGTGCGACAGGAACTGCATTACTGCATGAAAACAAAGGCAGGAGTGAACAACACTGTAATGTCAGGTGACGCCCCCCCGCTGTGTTGACTGTCATTGCCCCCAAACCACCCCTGCACCGAGCCGGGGTTGACCTGCCACTGGAAAGATGTCCCTGGGTGACAACCCTCGCGTCCTCCTGGGGAGGATCCGCTTCCTGAACAAGTGCATCGAGTGTTTCAGGAACAGCGAAGCCCTGCCACAGTGTCTGTGTTATGTGCCGAAGGAGGTGTGCTATAAGATCTGTAAAGATTCCTCATCCACTGCGTCCGCATCGTCCGGTTCTGCTGTCGGCGGCGCCTCGACTGCCGGAAAGACCTTGGTCTCCGTTTGGGAAAGTCCCCATCAAAGCATCAGCAAGAAACTATGCAAGTACAACATTGAGCCAAAGAAAGGGACGTGTATCCGGACAACGGGGGAAGAATACTGTAACAGTCAAGGCCTTTGGGTCAAAATAAACAAGGTAAGCGGTCGCACCTCCTTTGGGTTAGTTACAGTATGTCATGCCTCCAGTTCTGCTCATCATCCTGTTGTCAGATCCATTGGATTGACCTTCTTTAAACTCCCTTGCAAAACTTTTCTCAACACACACTCACTCAACATCCCACACGTCATTATAATAATCTCTATCATCTAGTTTTAATATCTAGTTTTCTCCCAGCATCAGCCAGGTCATGTCTGCACACTGATCGTTACGGTGTCATCATGGGTTTAAAAAAAGAAAGTCATGCTTTCACCCTACCATCTCTCTCCACTTAATCTGAGTCCTCTCCACTGAACTGTCCATAAAAGCAGAAAATACTTTATGATAGTCATTTAACTCTTTAAAACCGGGAAAGCTGTCATTTCTTAATTGTGTGTGTGTGTGTGTGTGTGTGTGTGTGTGTGTGTGTGTGTGTGTGTGTGTGTGTGTGTGTGTGTGTGTGTGTGTGTGTGTGTGTGTGTGTGTGTGTGTGTGTGTGTGTGTGTGTGTGTGTGTGTGACGATAAAACATTTTTTAGCAGATATACAAGCTCATAGGGCGTCACTTCATGCTGTGCTATGAGCTTGTAGATCTGCTATTTTTGAAAAATCCTGACTATTTGTTCAAATTTGTTTGAATAACGTATTTTTTTAAAGCAAACATTTTTAACTCACTTTGCTTCTGGGGGTCCCTGGAACAAATGCATATCATTTTGGGGGTCCTTGACATGAAAATGTTTGAGCACCATTGATATAGCAACATCTACAACAATCCACATCCCCGTCCTCTCCAGGAGCAGCTGGAGGAGCACCGTGTGGGCCAGGAGTTGGAGGAAGGCTGGATCCTGGTGTGTAAGCACACGGATGGAGGCGACAGGCTGGTGCCCGTGGAGTCTCAGGACACCATGACCAGACACCAGCAGCTCTTCGGCTACGACCACAAGCCCTGTGACAGGTGGGAGCAGGTGGTGGATGTGGAGCACACCCTGCACCTGGGGTTCAAACCCAAGGTGGCAGAGAGCGACGACGCTGCCGTCCAGAAGCTTAGGTGAGTTGGGTTCGTGTGACGCATGGAATGAGACTGAAATGAGTGTATCGTATTTTTGTTTTGTTTGTTTGCCTCTTTTTTCTTGTCTCGCCTGCCAGAATTAATCATTTGTTTGCTTTCTTTCTGTGTACTACTACTACTACTCTATTACTATTATGGGTGTATTTCTTAATTTAATCTATTTCAAATACTATGCTGTGTTCAATCTGTTGATTTCAAGCCACAGTTGTAAATAAGAATTTGTTCTTAACTTGTTTAAAGGTTCTATGACATTCATTTTCACTTTTTTTATTTTTTATGTTTTTTGGGGGGTTTTATGACCTCAATTACACCCCAAAAAACGGAACTTTGAACATTCAGTGGATTTTCTGTGGTCTGGGGTTTTCTGAATAATTAGGCTGAAAAGTAATCTGAGATTGGCCCTTGGATAGTGAAGTCACAGGCCATTAATCCCGCCCACTCCCCTCCTCGCCCCTCCCCTCCCCTATCCTTTCCTGTGGGGGGGGGGGGGGGGGGCGGAGCAGAGGTGATGATTGACAGTCAACATCGACACCCGCAGGCAAAGATTTCTTTTTTCATTGCAGTTGAAAAGGCTTTAAAAATGTGAGAGAAAAACACCTGCAATGGCTCATTAGAGTGGAATTTTCAGTTAAATGTTTTTATACACGTTTGAAGGACCATGACAAAGACTTTTAATGTGTTGTAAAACTGAACGTCATGAAACCTTTAACCTGGTTAACTAGAGGAGAAAAGAAAAAAGTCTGTCAAACTGAACTGAGCTTAAGCAAAACAAATATTGGCAGACAGGTTGGATAAATTGTTGTATAGAGTTGACACTCCTCCTCTTCGATCCTGCTAGATATCTGCCACCTACCTGGACATATGAATGTGATGAGGACTTGGTGCACTACTTCTACGACCACATAGGGAAGGAGGATGAGAATCTTGGGAGTGTGAAACAATGTGTGACCAGCATTGATGTATCTTCATGTTCAGTGAGTAAATTGCTTCTTTCAGACATCAAAATTGTGTGGTGTTGTTGTTCTGGGGTCAGTCCAAAGAAATGGTCAATGGTGGCTCTAGAATCAATATACACACACGTACCTGTATATCACTATTCACCACAGTTTGGCACTGGAAAAACAGCAGAAATATTATAAAACTAGAAAAAGTGCTCCTCGGAGCACAGGTCTCCGCCAGGTCAGGTACGTTATTCTGGCTTCCTGGTGGCACTATAACAGGCCCATGTGAAACATTTGGGGCAGAGGTTCTGAATTGGCATCCAGGGGGAGTGTGTGCACAGTTTCGGAGCGACCGGGCCAACGGTGCCGGAGATTAGCTGCTAACACACAGACAGGACGGACGGACGGACGGACAGGGGGTAAAACATACTCTCTCGCCATGCCTTTCGGCCTGGTGGAGACAACTACTGGAGGAGGACCTTTTTAAGTTGCTTATGACCACAAATACACTCTGTCATAGCAATACCACATATTAATCCACAAAATGATTTGCCTTAGTAAATAAAGACTTAATGAGAGAATGTATGCATTTTGATATCTGTGTACGTTTATATACAGTACGTAGGAGGATCCCAGTAGAGTTGCCAGTGAATCTGTATGTTTTACATATTTAACAGACTTTATATCTATGTAGGAGGACCCCAGCGGTGGTGCCAGCTGTCTTACTGATGGGGACACAGAAACGTACTGGGAGAGCGACGGCATGCAGGGACAGCACTGGATCCGTCTCCACATGAAGAGAGGCACCGTAGTCAAGTAAGACGCCACAGAGTGTCATTAACTACATATACAGTACACAGAGAAGCAGAGATAAAACAAAATAACGCATTAACTGGGGAAACATACTGAGATGTCCATCTAAGCCACTGATTTGTAGTGCATTTTGGATTTTCTGTAACTCTGTCATAAATCACTATACCATTTATTACTGATATTTCAGCTTGGTGGTGTTGTCTTGAGAGTACAACTCTCAATACAATGCCATTGTTATGAGTCTGGCATTATAAGTAGTCAGTGTATATACATCAATATTTTGTAGAGTTTTACATGTGGGCATGTGGCATATCATCAGATTCTCCAGAGGATTATCTTATTGCTGTGGTCAAGGGGCTCATAAATCTTTCATCCTATTAACAATGCATGGGCATCAGGGCATGCTTTGATTTTATATTCTGCTGTTATTGTGCCATGCAGTAAGCTGATTTTGACTGTCGACTCCACGGATGACAACTACATGCCCAAGAGAATCACAGTGTACGGAGGAGAGGGGGACAACCTGAAAAAGCTGAGTGATGTCACCATAGATGAGTAAGCATTTACAGAAAAGCTGTTCAATAAAATGTGCAAGTTACAATACTGTAAATGTCATACCTGTTGGTCGATAGGCAGAAAATCAAATCAATCTAATATTTTTTATTTCTACAAAACTTTGTCCTTGTTGAGAGTATACAGTATGATGAAATGTTAATAGCTATATTCATGCTGTTAGAATAAAATATATTATCATCAAATACTAAATCTGTCAGTGTCCCTCCTTCATTTCTTAATACTTGTACTGTTGTGAGGCGACCAGCAGCATCAGCACTATATCTTGACTTGATATATTTATAATTTTGGTGGAAATGCATTCCTTTCTTATTCCCTCTCATCTTGCTTCTAGCAATCTGATTGGAGAAGTGTGTGTGCTGGAAGATATGACAGCCCACCTGCCTGTCATTGAGGTCCGGATAGAAGAATGTAGGGGTGAGGGTTTGTACTACTTACTTACTTTTTGCGGTCTTTCATGCAGATACTTCCATATACCCGAATAGTTCTGAGTCATTTCAACTTGGTACATTATCTGTCAATTTGAGGTGGTCATTGGAAATGGATAGCATTCTGACTCAATCGGAAATAAATTTGTCTCCAATAGTTTCTAGCTAAGATGAGATGATATGATACCGTCTTCTCCTTCTCCTGTTCCCCAAGCAGATGAGGGCATCGATGTTCGGATCCGAGGCCTAAAGATTAAGTCGTCGTGCGAGAGGGACCTAGGTCTGAATGCTGATGTCTTCCAGTCCTCCAACCTGGTGCGCTACCCCCGTCTTGAGGGAACGCCTCCCGATGTCCTCTACCGCAGGGCTTTGGTCATTCAGAGGTAGGAAATTATTCTTGTCCAGAACCCCAAAACTGCTATATATTCAACTGCTGGCAGCACTAGTTATGGGCTAGTTTACTTGTTAAGGCGATATGGTGTAGCTCTTAATCCTCGTCAATCCTTTTTTTCCCTGGGTTTGGTGTCATATTGTGTCTCTTTTTATGTATTGTTCTGCAGGTTCATCTCTCTTCTGGACAGTCTGCTGCCACATCTGGTTCCTGCCTGGGATTACAGCTTGGGCACCTTCAACCAGATCAAAGTGAGTTATGTGGAAACTGTGTACAGTATGTATCTATGTACGGCCCAGCAGCCAAAACAACCCCTCATCCTCTCTCTATAGCTCTTATTTCTCTTACAAATGTTGAAATGTTATGATTTGGCTGAGAGACTCTAGGCTAGGCTTCTATTTTAAATTCTACAAACTATGTTCTATCAAGTCATATTTAACCAAGAATCATCTGTAATACTACACTACACAGGATAGATAAAGAGTGAATCAAGGAAGGAGACACTTTTTTAAATGGCTGCTTTTCCTTTCACTTCTCCCTTACATGATTATTGTAGGGCACATGAATATATTTGAATATATAATGCATGTTATTATGGCGCTTACCTTTTCCAATCCTATGTTGATGATGTACAAGTTGAACCTGCATCATAAGGTTAGGCCTTTAGATAATGCCGTTATGATTCCGAGTGACTGTGTTAAAAAATGAAAACCTGTCACTGACTGTACAACTCGATCCAAAGCCTCACTGTTTTTCATTCACTTGCATGTTCTCTGGCTCCCCCTAGAGTATAAAGCAATTCCTGCTGCTATCTAAGCGCCGTTCGGCTCTCATCACACAATGCCTGAAGGACTCGGAGACCAGTAAACCCAACTTCATGCCCCGCCTTTACATTAACCGGCGCCTTGCCATGGAACACAGGGACAACCCCTCCTTGGAACCCAGCTGCAAGAACGCTGTCTTCACACAGGTAATAGCACTTCTTAGTGTGTGACATCACTTACCCATTATCTCACTATCTAGATTTTTATCACAACCTTAAATGAATATCTATGGGGAATCCAATCTAATAGAAACGGCAGTATTTCTCTTTCTGGAATGTTGGTATGCTGAAATGTAACCGATTGTTCTTGCATCAATAACAATAAAAAAGAGGGGGGGGGGATCTTTTTACCAAACCTGCAATTACCAAACCTGTAAACCAATAATGACATTGGTAGGCATGTTTCTGAACTGTTTGAAGCCCAACTCTGAGACACAGAGTGAGTAGATAGAAATGGTGCCATCTTAAAAATGAGCATTAGTGAGAAGCAATTATATTAACATAAGGTAGAAAAGGGGTGAAGTGGCTTAAGTGAATTATGATGTTTGTGTATACAAAGCTTGTTTTTATCTTCACACATTCTAGGTGTATGACGGTCTCAAACCATCTGACAAGTTTGAGAAAACATTGGATTACAGGTGACCTTTCTTTCTATAATATATATGTCAAAGACTAGGTAAAATGCACTCATAGACTGCTACAGGCACATGTTAAGGACGGATTGTATTCAAGACTTTAAGCCATACTGAAACCACACGCACAAGTCTTTATCATCATCTGATGTTTCAATTAGTAGATCCCCTTAATCAGGGCATCGTCCCTCTTACGTTGACCTAATATTGCATTTCGCTAAGTTGTAGCTTTCAGACAATTAGACATGATATTTTAACGATTAACGGTAAATAATTGTTCTGTCAGGTGGCCTGCACGATATGACCAGTGGTGGGAGTGTAAATTCATCGCAGAGGGAATCATTGACCAAGGGGGTGGATTTCGAGACAGTCTGGCAGACATGTCTGAAGAGCTCTGCCCCAGCTCAGGAGAGTGTCCCATGCCACTACCATTCTTCGCCCGTACATCCAACCAGGTACACACACACTCTGCTTATAGTTAGTTTGCCTGTTTTCTTTTTCTTTTTCTCCCCAATTTAGTTATTGCCAATCCCCCCATTTGTATAGTCCCTGTCTGCCAAACCATACAGTAGTTGTTGGTCTTGGGGAGGGTGTAGACAACCACGTCTCCTCCGATGCTCATAGAGTTGCCAGCTGCGTCTTTTCACCTGACAGTGAGGAGTTGTACTGGGAAGACACATCACATGCGTAGGAACACACTATCCCTCCCTATCCGGAGGACAATACTATCCATCCCAGTCCTGCCCCCTGCTGAACGGGTGCCCTGACCAAACTTGTAGGAGTCGCTAGTGCAGTCCTCCCCTGCCGGCTACCCACCCGAGGCACCGGGGCGGAATCGAACCCAGTCACAAGGGTGTTAAAGAATACTTTTGAATGAAGACCTTTCTTTTTTTTCCCCAATGAAGTGGGCAGTCAACTTCCCATAGCAATTCTTTTGGGGGATTTGGCAGTCATTTATGGATACTTGAGTTCAGTTTGATATTGTTTTATTGCTGATATTTTCATTATATTTCTTCCAGGGGTCTGGAGAGGCCAGGGATTTCTATGTGCCCAACCCGTCCTGTAAAGAGTTTCACAAGTTTGAGTGGATAGGGCAGCTCATGGGAGCTGCTCTCCGAGGCAAAGACTTCCTGGTTTGTGACATCACTTCGTTGGCTAGCTAACCAGGGTGCTCTTATCACCTTGAATTACGATTAGCTAATTGGGAAAAGTTATGAAATAGGTTATTCTGTCTCTTTCAGGTCTTGGCTCTGCCTGGGCTGGTGTGGAAACAGCTGACTGGGGAGGCAGTGAGCTGGAACAAGGACTTCCCTGCTGTTGACTCTGTACTGGTAAGCACTACTGTAATAGGGCTGCAAAGTGGTTGTTTCTGCAGTTCTCTCCGGAGCGTCATCCTAATCTGCAAGAATGCCCATGCTACAAAAAATAAATTATAAAGAAAAAACATTGCATCTCACTGCATTCAATCTCACGAAACACAAAGTCATATAGCTGAATGTAGGTTTGCATCATGTGGTATTCAGGTAAAGCTGCTGGATGCCATGGAGAGCATGGACCAGGACACATTTGAGTTTAAGTTTGGTGAGGAGCTGGTGTACACCACCCTTCTGAGCGATGGACACATGGTGGAGCTCATCCCTGGGGGGAGCAACATAGCAGTCCGCTATGAGGACCGCAAGGAGTTCATCCGCCTGGTGCAGAAAGCCCGGCTAGATGAGAGCAAACAACAGGTGTGTGTCTGTGTGCTGTGTATATATATATATATCTATCTATCTCTCTATCTCTCGACTAAATTATCCTTGTACTCTGCTTGCATGGCCACATGCATATTTGTGTGCGTGTGTGTTTCAGATTGCTGCCATGCAGGCGGGCCTGTTGAAGGTGGTACCCCAGGCTGTGTTGGACCTGCTTACTTGGCAAGAAGTGGAGAAAAAAGTGTGTGGAGATCCCGAGATTACTGTGGAAGCTCTGAAACGACTCAGTGAGTGTTTTTTTTAGGAGGTCACTCACCAACCCTGGTTAGCCCAGTCAGTAAAATCTGTTGGGCTGTAGAGACTGCTGTAAATTGGATGATGACTGTAAATAATATATTGCTTTCCTATTTCCATATGATTACATATCAGAGAGTAGATGTAAAAACAAAAGATATGATTATGGACGTGAGGTAGAAACCCCCCTTATCATTGGTCCTTGCCTTAACAGTATCACATATTACAGTAACACATTACATTGCTTATGTTGATGTTCCTATCTCCCCAACAGCTCGATATGAAGACCTGGAACAAACTGATGTTAGAGTGCAATACTTGTGGGAAGCCCTAATGAATTTCACCAATGGTCAGTTTACCCAGTTTATTCACTATTCTTCTGTATATGCTCGATGCTTGAACTTGCCCTCTCATCTGTAACATAATATGCCATGAGGTTTGTACTGTGTCTAATGAATATAGTGACTTAAAAAACATGAATGGTTTCACTGGAAATCAAAATCTAAAGCCTAATTCATGATTAAAATTTAAAAATGATGCATGTCCTAGACTTAACCCTGGTGGTTTTTGTTCCACGGTCTAGCTATTGAGCACTACTGGACACTTTATCTGGTTGAGTGTGGGTTACTGGCAAACAAATATAATCGTTACTGAGAGTTCTCGTGAATTCTGCTTTCAGAGGACCGTAGCAGGTTTCTGAGGTTTGTGACCGGAAGGAGTCGTCTACCTGCTCCAATCTACATCTTTCCTGACAAGCAAGGGTAAGTAGCACCCTACTCCCCAAATGAACGCAGGTTCAGGTTAATCGTAGTTCAATGGGGAAAAATACCTTGTCATTTCATTTTTCTAAAACACAATCTTTTCCTTCTTCACTAGCTCTGAAACGACAGATGCACTTCCACAGTCTTCCACATGCTCTAGTACCCTTTATTTACCCAACTACCCAAGGTAAATACCAAAATTATTCATTCTGAATTATTTGGAATAACAGAATTTGAAATCTGCCTGAGGATACGATCATATATCCATTTATCACTAAAAGATAAAGAATCTTGATTTAAGTTGTTTTGTGAGTCATAACTTCACTCTTTTTAAAGTACATTGTGTTATTATTTTATTTCATATTTGTAATTTTGATTTACATGCATACATACATCCATACATAAACATTTATTTTGAACTGGCACACATTGCTGTCTTAATTCCCCAGTGTGTCCTTCATTGCTCTTTCTCTCTGTCCTGCAGTGCAAAGGTTTGTGAGGAGAAACTCCGCTATGCTGCTTATAACTGCGTGGCTATTGACACAGACATGAGCCCCTGGGAGGAGTAAAGTCTTTTGCTTCTTCACTAAAGGAGCTCTACACACCCATACCCTTAAAATGACTGGTGGAGGAATATTACCAAGTTTAATATCACATCTACACAATTGCCAATCAATCATAGCTGTATATAATAAAGAACTATATGAAATCATGAGTCTGTCATTTGTTTTATCTTTCCAGGACTCCAAACCAAGTCAAAGGGTAATCCTCGATTCTATATTATTTGTTAACATAATAATAATAATAATACATTTGAAATGGGTTGGGACTCGAGAGAAATTAGATTTTATGCAGGAAGTAGAACATAGTGAAAGTAAAATCGTAAATGGACTGTTTATGTAATCTTCTGACCACTGAAATGCACTTTATGAAGTACTTTACAATAGGACTAGTCTAAATTATACATAATGGATATGTTGAAATGGAAATATAAGTGGTGGTCAGAATGTATGTATTGATATCTAGAGATGAAATGCCTCTAATTTAGCGAATTTTGTCATTTGTCATCTTGTCATATGGAGAGCCCCTGTGTGTGTGTGATACTAATCTCTGATAAGCTATAGGAAGCTTCAATTTGATTGATCGGGCCGCTGTTCTCATAACTGGAGCAAGCCATTGGAAATAGAAGGAAAATGATAAATAGGAGAATTAGAAAATAAATACGTTATCTCTTATGCAGAAGCATGTATTTTCAAAGATTCAAATAGTGCTAGAGAGATGTGCAGTAGAAATGTTGATGTGAACCGTGTGACTCGGCTCCCCAGGCAGTCCCAATAGTCATCATTGGCATCCTTCAGTCTCAGGAGACTATGGAGTTGTGCTCTGGATAGTGATTTTGGTGCAGTGTCGGTGTGGCTGAACAGACCAATGCAGGATTTGCATTCCCTTCCTCACTAATCACAGCTGAAGACAGACGCTAGTCTGTAGCCAACTATCTGGCTCATAGATAATGATATAAAAATCGTCTGGCTCTGGGCCTCATTCTTTTGCCTCAGTCTCTTCGCCATGGACTGCTGGGCATTGTGGGCAAGCGTCTGTTTGAACTTGGGGAGGATGTATAATACTTTTTTTGTTTCAAATAAACAAGTAAGAACTTTACTTTAGCAACTATAAAGAGGAATATAGCCTACATTGTCATACAGTGTCATAGTGCAAAGTACAATATGTGCAAAGTGCAGGGGATATCAAATTTAAGATTACACAAACATCAACCTGGGAACCCATTTGGTTAAGAAATAATCTGCTTTGAGAGATTAAATAAACACGTACAAATGCCATTCTGGACCTGGTAAGAAATTAAAAAAGAAAACAGCTCCATTGTGAGCAAAGGGGTGTTTAGAGATGACGTTTGACCTGATTCAGTGATCAGAACAATGGCCAATAAATTGGTATTCAACATACTTCATTATTAGCCCTAAAGCCCAGATGCCACTTTGAGAACCACTGCGTTAGAAGTGAAGCAAAGCTGCTCGAAAGATATGTTGATAAATATTGTTTATTGTCATTGTCTCTCTATACTGTCGTTATGAGCATTGTTATTATCACCTGCTGAAAAATGTTAGATCCCCTTCAAATGCTCCTGTGGATGCTAACAGTTGTCAGTGGCCGTTGCTAGGATACGTGTATCTCAGCCAATCACAATGCGAGGTTGGAACTAACTGTCATCACACCCCACCTATATAATGCTTGAACAACCCAAGTTCAATGCCATTTCTGTCAGTTTTGTTGTAACTTCTAAAATTGAATTGTAATAAATAGGAGAGTGATTGCAACTTACTTCTAATCATTTAATACACAGAAGTATTGTTTATTTCTAGATAATTATTATTCAAGATGTCTGCAGCAAAAGGTATCGCTATTGGCATTGACTTGGGAACCACCTACTCCTGTGTGGGGGTTTACCAGCATGGTAAAGTAGAAATCATTGCCAATGACCAGGGCAACAGGACCACCCCCAGCTATGTAGCTTTCACCGATACTGAGAGACTCATTGGAGATGCAGCCAAGAACCAGGTGGCTATGAACCCTACCAACACCGTGTTTGATGCCAAGCGACTGATTGGCCGAAAGTTTGAAGATGCTGTGGTGCAGTCAGACATGAAGCACTGGCCGTTTAACGTGGTGAGTGATGGAGGAAAGCCCCAAGTTCAGGTCGAATACAAGGGGGATAAGAAAACCTTCAACCCAGAGGAGATCTCCTCCATGGTCCTATTAAAGATGAAAGAGATTGCAGAGGCTTACCTGGGCCAGACGGTGAACAATGCTGTCATCACAGTCCCGGCTTATTTCAACGACTCGCAGAGGCAGGCTACAAAGGATGCCGGTACCATTGCAGGGCTGAATATACTGAGAATCGTCAATGAGCCAACTGCAGCTGCCATCGCCTACGGACTAGACAAAGGCAAGTCTGAACGCAATGTCCTGATCTTTGACCTGGGTGGGGGTACCTTCGACGTGTCCATCCTGACAATCGAGGATGGCATCTTTGAAGTTAAGTCTACAGCTGGAGACACTCACCTGGGTGGAGAGGACTTTGACAACCGCGTGGTCAACCACTTTGTGGAGGAGTTCAAGAGGAAATACAAGAAGGACATCAGCCAAAACAAGAGAGCTTTGAGAAGGTTGCGCACAGCTTGTGAGAGGGCTAAAAGAACCCTGTCATCCAGCTCTCAGGCTAGCATTGAGATTGACTCTCTTTTCGAGGGCATTGACTTCTACACTTCCATGACTAGGGCTCGCTTTGAGGAGCTGTGCGCCGACCTATTCAGGGGAACATTAGAGCCTGTTGAAAAATCCCTCAGAGATGCAAAAATGGGCAAGGCACAGATTGATGAGATTGTCCTTGTTGGAGGCTCCACCAGAATCCCCAGAATCCAGAAGCTCCTGCAGGATTTCTTCAACGGTAAGGAGCTGAACAAGAGCATCAACCCAGATGAGGCTGTGGCTTACGGAGCAGCCGTCCAGGCTGCAATTCTGTCGGGCGATACATCAGGAAATGTTCAAGACCTTTTGCTGCTGGATGTTGCACCTCTGTCCCTGGGCATTGAGACAGCTGGAGGAGTTATGACTGCCCTCATTAAAAGGAATACCACCATCCCCACTAAACAAACCCAGACCTTCACCACTTACTCTGATAACCAACCTGGGGTCCTCATCCAGGTGTATGAAGGAGAGAGAGCCATGACCAAGGACAACAATCTCTTGGGCAAGTTTGAGCTCTCAGGAATCCCACCTTCTCCTAGAGGGATTCCACAGATTGAGGTCACCTTTGACATCGATGCCAATGGCATCTTGAATGTGTCTGCGGTGGATAAAAGCACAGGCAAAGAGAACAAGATCACCATCACCAACGATAAGGGCCGGCTCAGCAAAGAAGATATTGACAGGATGGTGCAGGATGCTGAGAAATACAAAAATGAAGATGACCTTCAGAGGGACAGGATGGCTGCCAAGAACTCCCTGGAATCCTACGCCTTCAACATGAAGAGTAGTGTGCAGGATGAGAACATGAAGGGGAAGATCGGTGAAGAGGACCAAAAGAAGGTTATTGATCAGTGTGACCAGGCCATCGCCTGGATGGAGAACAACCAGTTGGCTGATAAAGAGGAGTACCAACATCAGCTGAAAGAGCTTGAGAAAGTGTGTAACCCCATCATCAGCAACCTGAATGAGGGAGGAGGAATGCCAGCAGGCAGCAGACAGCAGCCACAAGATAGCTCTGAGGGCCCAACCATAGAGGAGGTTGACTAAATGACTCTTTATGGACTTTTCCGCCATGGTGTAAACAAATGAAATGTGGAAAGAACAGAACGAGCCAGAGGAGAGAAAAGATGGAGGGGGGAAGACAAAGAATGCGAATGAATGAAAACTGCGAGGGAGAACACTATAACGATATGCGCTCTTGCCAAGATTATTCATATTTTGTCTCCTAATAATTTGGGGGAGTTTTTTTTCTTCTTTTTTTCCTCTTTTTTTTTTAAAGAATTAGGCAAATTGCTGTACAGCACATGATCAAACAATTTGTCCCTATTTCTTTTTTTTCATTTGTCAGTGTTTATATGGTCCTTTTTTCTTTTGTTCCTTTTTGACTATTCATTTTTTTATTACGGTTTATTATTATTTTGTCATTGTCATTATTGTTATTATTCTTGTAGATGTTAATATGACTATTATGAATATATTTCTTTATTGTTGATCCCTTAGTGTGATTCCATGTGTGCTTGTGATGTTTATGTTTAAATATCAATAATTATAATAATGATATGTATAAGAATTATAATATTAGATTGGAAAAGAAAGAAGGTCTGGCCACTGGCAGGAGATTCCTTTTGGGGGGTCAAAACATGTTGCAAAGTCAAAACATGTTGCTTCTCAAAATCCAGTCCTCGTCGTGAGAGGTAGAAGCAGGTGATACTGACTAACGGCCGTGCTACTTTTGCTATTTTTGAAAAGTAACCACCAGGTTTCCACCCGACAGAGCTAATCATCTGTTAATCAAATGAAGATTCTCAAGGACCCGAGGGGTGCTCAGAGTGGGAAGTCGGTCGGATCGGCAGTTGTCCGAAAAATATATTGAGTACCCTGATGTCATCAATATGACCTCATGGTACTTACATAGACTAGATTCTATATTTGGGAATGCCTGACACGGAACTCCATATATAGGCATTAAAGGAATGCAGACAGACTGATACAGAAATATCCATATATGGGCATAAAGGGACACAGACAGACGGGTACAACAGGTACTACTTGCCAATGGATTCAACAGGTATTGCTTAACTGGAAACGGGCAATGGCCTAGTATGTGAAAAAAATACCTGTAATTATTGGAGGCACTCTGGCCTACTGGCAGTCTGCACAAGAAAGTTGCTGATTAGTCCAGCGGTTTGAGAGATTATCTCTGCACGCACGCACGCACGCACGCACGCACGCACGCACGCACGCACGCACGCACGCACGCACGCACGCACGCACGCACACACGCACGCACGCACGCACGCACGCACTGAAGGGGGAATCCGGACAAGTAAGTAGGCTACAGTCCCTGTACACAGTGGTGGCAGCAGCAGCTTGTTGCACACATTGAAGGACCTTCAGACCAAACATTCCCATGCATGCCTACAAAACATGTACATGTTGGATCTTTGTTATCTCTCCAACCTATGACTCTTCATGAAAACCTTGGGCAGGTTATCATTTGATGGCCTATGTTTATTGAAATAATGCCTGCATGGTCTGGTACAATAAAGAACTACTGTACACCCTGACACACATTTTTTTTTTTCAAATTAATTTATATATCTATAGTATAATGATAAGCCAGGTGTTAAAAAGGCTTTCGTGGCATCCAGGTTTGTTAATAAGTCATCATGGTTACCCAAATACTGTTGCTAACTAGATAACTTACTGTAGATGCCAGCCTGACATCAGAAGACATCAGAAGGTAACCAGAAGAGTTTTTGTTTTTGAAAATAGCGGATCTAGGCTAGCTTATTGTGAGCTTTTAGGTCGGCTATTTTCAAATAGCCGATGTAAAAGTTCAAGTGGTTAAACTGATTTTGATGCTATATTAACTCATATTGCTGGGGACTGCCTGGGACCCCATCAAGGACGGGAGTCCCTGGACCCCACTTAGAGAACCACTGATCTTTGAAGTATGACTCAATATTTAGACCAATCAGTGCCAGATTTCTTGTGTTGCAGTTGGCCTCCACTTCCCCTTTAACATTATGTTTTATAGGCTACTTTTACAAATAGTGGAATAGTTGCTCTTTGAGTGAGTGATGTAGACTACAGCAGTGGTTATCAAACTTTTTTTTATGTCAATGTTTTTGGCCATGAACAATGAAATGAAAATATGTTGTCGGGACCCCCATAGCCCTACAAGGTTTGTGTTGTTAAAATGTTTCAAAAATACTTCTTGTTTTTTTCTTGTTTTTTTTTACTTTTTAGACAAAAAAGGGCAGATATGCATGCTTGTGAGCTTGTAGATCGGCTATTTTCAACTGGCCAATGTAGGATCCATCCATCTTCAACCGCTTATCCGGAGTCAAGTCAATGTAGGGTTAAAGTGGTTAAACAGATTTCTATGCTATATTAACTCATTGTACTGGGGACCCCCTGGGACCCCCCAAGGGCCCCTGTGGTCCCCAAACCCCACTTTGAGAACCACTGATAGTGTATCAGTATCTTCAGTAACAATGGCGATACTACACCCCTTTTGGGTTATGGACCCTTCAGTAAAAGTACCAAAGTATTGGCATCAAAATGTACTTAAAGTACCAAAAGTAAAAGTACTCATTATGCAAAATGTACCATTTCAAGTGTTCAGGATGTATAATCTTTATTTATTTCAAATAGCAGATCTACAAGCTCACAACATATGCGTTGTGAGCTTGTAGATCAGCTATTTTCAAATAGTCGAAGTACATATAGGGATAAAGTGGTTAATGTATGTTTTGTAATAATAAAAAAAAATCTACAAAGTAACTAGTAACTTAAGTTTTGAAATATTGTAAGAAGAAGAAAAGTAGAAGAAAAATAACTGAAAATTGAAAATACTCCAGTAAAGTAAAAAAAAAAAAAAAAAAAAAAAATTGTACTTAAGTACAGTACTTAAGTACTTAGTTACTAAACAAGCCCCCGGGGCCTTTTGTGTTATGCTTTTATTATTATATTTATTATGCTTTAGCGCTCAAAATAAAGTTAAACGCCACCAGCAGGGTTGCCATGTCTGCCTCTTATAAGCCTCTATTTCTGTTAAGTTGCTTGTTAATATTGGTAGTTGCGAGTTGCAGTTTTTTGGGCTTGTTTCTAAAGTGTAGTAGTTGCTTACTTGGGCTTGTTTCACAATGTTCTTTAAACCAGTGTCTCTAAAACATTTTCATGTCAAGGACCCCCAAATTAATATGTATTTGTCCACCCCCCCCCCCCCCCCCCCCCGGCCCCATCTAAAAATATTTTGTGCCAGCCAGGGACCCCCCATACAAGATTTGCGTTGTTACAACATTCATTCCAAATTTCCCCCTTTCCCCACCAAGAGTTTATTTGAAAATAGTAGATCTACAAGCTCACAAATCTCCGCATCGTGACGCGTTGAGTGCTTGTAGATCGGCTATGTTTTCATAGACCTGGTTGCTTGTTTCTCTCACACTGAAACTGGCAACACTAACCACCAGAAGAAGAATCGAATAGACTCTCGTAGATTCTCGCGATAAAAAGAAGCTTCAAACCTTCCCATGATCCTTTTCGCTTCCTCTTTCATGCCGGCGCCTGAGAATGGGTACGTGTTTTCATGCTCGGTTTGGAGAGAGAATCTTTATCCATCTAATGTTTTACAGCATTAAAATGCTAATAACGGTTGGCCATGTTGAAGCTTAATATTATATTAACACATACACACTCATCTTAGTTGTTCATGGATACATTTTATTGGTTTTACGAAGTAATTCAAACGTGATGTCTGAATTGCTGTCAAAGATGGCTGCTCGCATACACACTAGGCCTTGGTTACTGAGGCTATGCTCCGCTTTACTCGAACTAGACCTGCGGCTTTCAGTATCGTTGTCTTAATGTTTAGTTTGCCTGTAAGTATATTTATATCAGCAAAATATTGAGCACGTTGCTGTCTGGACATTAGTGAATGCTGTGAGTTGTAATGTGAGGTATCGCAGTTGGCTTTCCCTGTTAGCATCGCAGACTAGGAGGATACATTGTGTAGCTAGCTGATACACACTTCAACATTAGTTAATGCTGCTAACGTACATTATTAACGGATATTTCGGCCTTTGCGTTAACACGTAACAATTAACTTTACTGTAATTTGAGTTATATTTGGTACGCAAGCGGTTGAGCTAATGTTATAGCACCAACCCACGTTAGACCTCACATGTGCAACTTTCTACATAACAAATGCTTGAGTGATATGATGAATTAAACGGAATCCGATGTAAATGTGCGGATAACACCTTGGAGAACTGATCGCTCAAGCATACATTTGAGCCGTTGATAAGCTGTCATTAGGGACATTTTCCTCATCTAAAACGACTATTCCTTTGCCCCATGCAGGTATATCGAGGGACAACTGGCATAAACGCCGCAAGACCGGCGGCAAACGCAAGCCTTACCACAAGAAGAGGAAGTATGAGCTTGGACGTCCTTCTGCCAACACAAAGGTGAGTAAAGCATCTGAACCACCTAATTGACCTGACCCTCAATTTAATGTTGCGTGAGTGATGAAAACCTGACCTTAGGTAGGTTTCAGTTAGGCCGTCTTGGTTTAACATTTGTACCTACCAATGTTAGGACTTGTCATAGTTACTCTGACACGTTAACACATGTACTGTTAATGGGCTCTATGCACAAGCTACCAAATTGGAAAGAAATTGGGCCTCTTCCTTACCTTCCTGTGGAAGGTGTTGCCAGTGATGCTAATGAAGGCTGTGCCATTCTGGTCAAACAGTCAAGAGTGCTAATATTGAGCATGTTGGCTCACTGGAAACGCGAAGCTACACCAGTGGGTCTCAAAGTGTGGTACAGGTACCCTCATCCTTATGGGGGTTCCAAATGGCCCCTTAATTACGGGGTGTGTAACTCTTGAGTGTACAAATGGAACCAAGGGTCCATTTGGTTCCAATTCTACACTTAGAGTTATGGGGGTCCTTGCAATTAAAAGGTTTGAGAAACTGAACAGAGCCTTAATTAGTATAATTGGTAAGACCTGTGAAAGTAGTAAGGAAGAAGCCCAATTTCTGTCCAGTATGGCTGCTGTGCATAGAGCCTATTCATGAACAAATATCAGATCAGTTTGTTGTGGCGCATGCTCAACTTTGGAACCTCTTTTCTCCTAGATCGGACCTCGCCGTATTCATACCGTGAGGGTTCGCGGTGGAAACAAGAAGTACCGTGCTCTGAGGTTGGACGTTGGCAACTTTTCATGGGGCTCTGAGTGTAAGTTTTTCAGTGTCTCATCATGAAGTGTATTTAAAGATGCAGGAGTACATGTCTTTCTGTGAGGATAATTTTGTCAGTTCTGCTACTGAGTGCAAGTGATGATATTAGAGACTCTGAGATGGAACAGTCCTGCAAAGAGAAATAATTTTCAATGTTAAACGTGTCCTGTAGTTTAGGCTAACAAGCTGGGTTGTTTATCCACAGGCTGCACACGCAAAACCAGGATCATTGATGTCGTCTACAATGCCTCCAACAATGAGCTGGTGAGAACCAAGACTCTGGTGAAGAACTGCATCATCCTGGTTGACAGCCTACCCTTCAGACAGTGGTATGAGGCCCACTACGCCACTCCTCTGGGACGCAAGAAGGGAGCCAAACTGGTATGTGTCTATTGATGAGCATTGATTTTATAAGAATATAACGGATTTGAAAACCTAATGTACAAGTGAGTTCAAACATTGTCCATGTGATGGAAACTGGTGTATTTGGTTGTGTACCTGAAGTTTAATAACCAACTTAATGTTAATCCCAACTCTTTGGATTAAATTTATTATGTTTTTTATAATCATCTTTCTATGAAGATGACTCCAGTTCTGCTACTGAATGTCAGTGTGTATATTTATGACTCTTTAGGAAGACAGTAATTTACAGCACTCAATTGTTGTGGTTGCAGTTAAAGTTTGATCGGTTGATCAGATTGAACCATTTCTTTGTCTCCGCTTGATGTCACTTGGTTGACCGAAAGCCTTCTGGCAGTGGTGGCCTAAAGGTTAGACGAACGTGCTTGTGGCAGAAGGTTTGATCCCCTGCACCAGCAGGAAAATTGGACTGGGAAGTGAATAAGCAAAATTCTGTCCAAAACAGTTAAGTGCCCTTGAGCAAGACACTGACCAAACCCCAACTGTCATGGCGTTGCACAGTGACTGGCAGTGTAGGACTGTGGTTGTACTGGGCAGGGTATTGCTGAAAAACGTTCCACGGCCCACTTAAAGCATTCAGTACTGGGGCCACCACTTAACAGGGGAATATGGAAGAGGGACTCATGTGGCAAGTAGATGGAGCTTGGTTAAATTGTCTGGATTGTGCCCACAACTGTCCAAACCTCACTGAGATTTGAACTCCATGTGCCAGACCACCTTGGCATATGGTCTGGCTCATTGGTTCACGATATGAATAAGGGCCACTCCTGGAGCTTACAGACTTGACTGTTCTGGCATTATCAGATGACCAAAGTGTTGAAACATCAGTGCAACCACAGCCTATGAGTACATGCTTGGCATAACAAATGCTTTGCTTAGGACAGGTTGGAGGGAATGGAACCAAATGTCTTATAATTGTTGCAGTGTGGGATGCCTGGCTAATGTGTTTGCACGTGTTTACACTCTAGACTTCTGAGGAGGAGGAGATTCTGAACAAGAAAAGGTCGAAGAAGATCCAAAAGAAGTTGGATGAACGCAAAAAGAAATGCAAGATCAGCACCCTCCTGGAGGAGCAGTTCCAGCAGGGCAAACTTCTCGGTGAGTCCAGAAATCTGTTTAGATTGTGCGGTTTCCAATAGTTTTGGTAAAAATTGTACAACTGGCCAAAATAATCCATATTATGGGACTTGATATTGTGATTGTGAAACTATTTTATTTAGTTTTTCAATTTGGATATAAGCTTCTAAGCCAAAATCTTGATCCCCTTCAGTCATGTGCTGTGATTTCAGGTTTTCATTCCAACCCACAATTACTTATCTTGCACAAATGTATGACCTAATAGTGATGTGTTGGTATAGTTGAAAATGTATGGATGAAATAAAGTTCTGCTGTTAAATCTTGTCATTTTCCTCTCCTCCCTGCAGCCTGCATTGCTTCCAGACCCGGCCAGTGTGGCAGGGCAGATGGCTACGTCCTGGAGGGAAAGGAACTCGAATTCTACATGCGCAAAATAAAAGCCAAGAAAGGCAAATAAAGTGATGTAGTCAATAAAGTCCAAATGTCCCATTACTTGTCTGCTGTTTTGTTTTAGAACATATACCCACTGTAGAATCACTTATGAATGCTTACACCAGTGGTTCTCAAACCTTTTCATGTCAAGGACCCTCAAAAAGGTATTAGGCCACGGACCCCATCGCAAAATACTTTGTTGCAGGGACCCTCCAAAAGCAAAGATTTGATTTAGAAATGTTGGCTTAGAAAATATATATTCGATTATAGATTTGTGCAAATTTTCACGATGAAAAAAATGGCATATCTATAAGCTTAAAGCGTGGCACTGAGTGCCTCGCTATGAGCTTGTAGGTTGCTATTTCTGAATAGCCAAGTATACAATAATGGTTAAAGTGGTTAATATGATTATGACGCTATATTAACTTATTTAGCTGGGGACCAGGACCCCACTTTGAGAATCAATGGTTTACACAGTATTGTCATGTCAATGGTCAGTTTGCTTCGAAAGCTCATTCCAGCGCTAATCTAGATCAGCCTAAGCCCAAAGCAGACCAGGGCCACACCAAAAGCTGAATGCGCATTGAAACTTGATTAATTGTAAATGTGTGGTGTTAATTCCAAACTTGTTTGGCTTAACATCAGACAAACATCAAACTATTATGGCAAGTGTAGTAAATTAGAGAATGGAATAGGCTGTGGACAACTGAACCACATACTGTCAGCGCCATCTGCTGGCATTTATTTGTACATTTTTTACTATGGACCAGTTGGGCATTTTAACCATTTGAACAAAGCATCCCTGTCAATTTGTGAGAAATGGAAAAATATGAAAGTATATCATAGGTAATGTATACAGTACACGACATTTCATGCGCTCGCGTTGAGTGGTCATGGCGGGACATCTCGCTCATTTTTGCGGCAGATGCACAGCACAAATATGGGATGATTAAATCTTAAAACATCGATTTTTCTTTGTCATAAGTGGTATTTATGTCAGTAAATTGGTCATGCAAGCTTCTATTTTCCTTTGTCAAAGGAAGTACAAAATTCAGTCGAGTGACTTGAGTCAAATTACAAATATTTACAGCTGTATTCTATATTTAAGAACATTGCCAAGTTCTATCACGCCAAATGTGATTGACCGAGTTAAAGTGTATATAGATGAAGATAATTAATTTGTACATTTTCCTGTTAGAAATTCATTTTACAGCTTGTTAAATCCAAAGCTCAAAATATTTAAAAGGCTCAGAAAATTGGGACCGATAATAAATACAGTGACAGAGTGACTAGAAAACGCCAACAGGTGGAGCTATTGTCCATGCATGACTGCAAGTCTGCATAAAGACCTTTTAACTTTGTGATAAAGACACTCGATTCTACAACAAAACCCCAGTAATGACTTTCCTTGGAGTGACTGCTGTATTAATTAGTCTAATTGCGACCATCTTGTTGCTAAAGAATCACAGTAAGGTTAATTTGAACTTTTAATTGATGTGATATCTGCGTTATGCAAGGTTAGGTTAGGTAAAAAAAAAGGACTAATCTACAAGCTAACAGCGCATCGCGGTGCGACGCGCTGTTAGCTTATAGATCTGTTCTTTTTGGCAAGCCAAACGCATGCGCGGAAGGAAAGTAGGGCAAAAGTCTCTCCCCGACCCATCACGTGTTTAAAGGGAGCGCTTCCATTGGCCGGCACTTGTCAGAACATATTTTCCTTCAAGAGGGACAAGGCATTCTGTGGAGATGTCAACAATGCTGTTCAATAAGGTACATTTATAAGTCAATATTGTCATTTACTAATGTTTTACAATGTTCTAATGAGCGACAGATGCAAGCTCGTCATGTTTTGGGTAGTCAAGTTCAAGTTACATTTTAATAACAAAAGCATAGCTAAAGCGATCGACGTCATAACCTAGCTAGGTGGCTAGTTGACACTGACATCTATTATCCTGTCAAGAACAATCTTCTAAAATATAAGATTGATATTGACACACTTTGTTCTTTTTGTGGAAATGTTGACGAAACAATATCTAATTTATTCTGGGATTGTACTTGATGTCATGTATTTTGGATTGATCTTCATAATTTCATAAATTCCAAAATTGACTCTTCTATTTGATTGAATAGTCAGCATGTATAATTTGGACTCTCAAAAAAAGATTAAGAATATATACAAAATGTATGTTAACTTAATCTTAATTCTGGCAGAATTTCATGTTTATTGTACCAAATATTCTAACCAATGTCCAAATATTGTTGTTTTTAAAGCCTTATTAAAACATTGTACAAACACTAAAGCTATGAAAACCAGAAGAATCTGTGATGCATATATTGCCTAAAGTCTATAACTTCGAGGTTATTCATTTTATTTTGTTTTTATTTTATGTTTTTGTAACTGCATTGTGTCCTGTTATTTGTAATTGTATTGTTGATATTTTGTCAATTAAAAAATGAATAATAATAAAGACGCCGACATCAAAACATCCAGGCATGATTTTAATTTCAAGAAATTGTAATAAACGTCGTTCGTAGGAGGATCTGCTGACGATGTTAGGCTAAATGTTGGTAACTTGGTGTCATACCTGTTTTATGGTTTATATCACCAGCTGAGCTGTAGTTGTTATCAGCAGTGGCTGTTCTGTGTTTGTGCCCGACGCCTACCCTTCCTCCCAAGAAGGGGGTATTATGTCATGGTGTCCCTTGAAGGTCAGGGTTGATTGATGATTGAATACTTTATTAACAGTTTTCAAATAGTACAGAGGAGTAGTTCACCCCCCAAAAAAATCATATTTTCTACTAATTACACACCCCATGAAGCCTTGAATACATTTTTTCGTTTTTGTGGCATTGCTTAGCCAATAATTTGATGACCGGCAGACTCAAAGAGTCTCCTACTGAGCAGCCACCCGGTCATCAAATTATTGGCTTAGGAATGCGACAAAAACATAACAAATTTCCCATGTATTCAACCCTTCATGGGGTGTGTAATTGATAACATTTTTATTATAATTTTTGGGTGAACTACTCCTTTTTTAGAGACAAACAATAACATACAAGAAATCATCAACACTAAACAATTGGGCGTGGGGGGTCATTTCTTGTGTCAAGCTTAGAAGACTTTTCTAGGACCAGTTGCAAATTGCAGACCGTTACTCTTTTATGGCGGTAAGGGAGTCACACTTTTTGATGGCTGTGTTGGTAGGGCATTCCACATTTTAGTGGCATAACGGAAGAACGAATTTAACCTCATGTTTGTTAAGGCTATGTACTGATTGGACTCTTCTCTGTTGACACCTTCAGGTGCTGAGAGCCGGTGTGCAGACCGGAATCCGGCTCCAGAGCACTGCTGTCAGTGCAAAGCTTGCACCCCAGCAGATGCCATCGATGGGGTTCTCATTTGGTGAGTTGAGCCCAGGCCTTTTTGATCTTTTAAGATTATGTATTGTTACCTACAGACCAGACCCATATTTCTGCTTTTGTCAACAGAACTCACTGACCAGCAAAAAGAGTTCCAGGAGCTGTCAAGGAAGTTTGCCCGTGAAGAGATTGTTCCAGTTGCTGGAGCCTATGATAGAAGTGGCGAGGTGGGTGTAATAATTACCATCAGCAAAAGCTCACTGAACATTTGAGGGAAGCAGAAGAAACCATAGATGATCAGAGAGCCGTCTGCCATAACGTCCAACGAACCTTGGAAGATGGCTTATAGCCAAATTCCAATATACTCACTCGCGTCCTCCACTCGCGCTTTAGTCCCGCCTCCGAGCGAGGAGGAGAGGATTAGATCCGAATCAAACAGGTTTCGTATGTGGCTGACAGCCACATAACAATTCCTCACATTCCTGCCTGCTCGCTCCCATGTCATGTTGTATATTGGATGTTGTATTTCTCATATATGAGCTGTTTGACATGCATTCTATCCCACACCATGTAAAACAAATAGCACGATTGTATAAATAAAGATCAACCCATTATTTAATTTGTTGCTTCAGTAGCTTTGCAACTGCAACTAGTACAGTAACAACTGAGGTATGATCAAACAAACGCATTTCAAAAGTGTTTTGTGTTTCTATTGTCCAGGATTGACCACCACTAACTTTTTTTGTTTGTTGATATAATTCATTTTACAGTATCCCTTCCCAGTCATCACGAGAGCATGGGAGCTTGGTCTGATGAACTCTCACATTCCAGAGGACTATGGTATGTACTTGTTTTACTCTGATTATCGCTCAGTTGCGTAGTTTGTAACTTTAGCTGACACATTTTGAATAATGAATAGCAATATCTCAAATTTACAGTACACAAATACATAGTCCTAGATATGAACAAGATAATAAAGATAAACAAAATAACATTTTGTTTCCAGGTGGAATGGGCCTGTCAATTTTTGATGCCTGCCTTATCACAGAAGAGCTGGCTTATGGCTGCACAGGAGTCCAGACTGCCATCGAGGCAAACTCTCTTGGTGTAAGTTGACATGGTTGACAAAGATTGCCTTTCGAGATCCTCTAACTTTTATTTAACTAGACAAATTTACTGGGATACAGCAAATGGTTCAGTAGAGTTGCACAGAAACAGTCTGACACTTTGAAGCGATGTTACAAATTAAGAACCCAACAAACCTGTTCTACAAACGACATGAGCAATCTGTGACTAAGCCATTAGGTAATCTCTTATCCCAAATATTATGTTGGTTTTTACTATTGTCATCTTGATCCACACAGCAAATGCCTGTTATCATTGCTGGAAATGAGGCGCAAAAGAAGAAATACTTGGGCAGAATGACAGAGGAGCCACTTATGTGTGTAAGTATTGCTTGTCATCTTCTCACGATTGTTCAACATTACATTAATTAAGTGTAAGACCGGATCATGAAGTGTGGGCTCCTCTGTTGTGTTTTTGGCAGGCATATGGTGTGACGGAGCCCGGGGCAGGCTCCGATGTAGCTGGCCTCAAGACCAAAGCGGTTAAGATGGGGGACGAGTATGTCGTTAACGGACAGAAAATGTGGATAACCAATGGAGGAAAAGCTAACTGGTGTGTGACACACAAGGTTCTCTTCTATATAACGGAAATGTTTTTATAACGGCAGTAGTACCTACAGTAGTACAACAACAAGCCAATACTGCGATAGCGGGGGGGAAAAAGTAACAAATGCAAACTATGCACTATGCCTCTTTTTTTTCTCCAGGAAGTTAACCTTTGTGTTTCTCTTCATATTCCCAGGTACTTCCTCCTGGCTCGCACCGATTCTGACCCTAAATGCCCTACCAGCAAGGCATTTACTGGCTTTATTGTTGATGCTGACACACCTGGTATTCTAGTTGGTAGGAAGGTAAGAACCAGGTGGAAGGTTTTCTCTAGTCAACCATCAACCAGTTTTTTGTGCATGTTTTATTTGTGCATAAAAAAAACCCTGAATGAAAACAAAATAAGTACATCTTGAAATAATTGCAAAAAGTCTTTTGCTTTCATTCCACAACTGTTCATGGACACGTTCTATATATGATCTTAATAATATCCTATCATAATGCTCATGTATGGTTCATGAATTAGATTAAATTTGTGCATTGTACTTTCCCCCACTTATTCTGTAGTGATGCTTTTTGTCGTTTAAATAAATACATTTCAGATTTTCTGGAAATTCTGATTAATAATGCAAACCCAACTTCTGGCACTGGTTCTCATCAGGGTTTGGATGTCCGTTTACGACAATGTCATTAAATATCAAAATATTATATTTTTTTATTTTTTATTTGAAAAATATGAATAAAACTTTGCTAACATTTCTGGTCTGTCCAGATGGCCCAGGACTCAACCTTCATGTTGCAATCCAGTCTGATTTGAGAAACATTGTCCTATCCCAAACATTCCATAACATATCTTCTCTCTGGCCATTTAGGAGTTGAACATGGGCCAGAGGTGCTCAGACACCAGAGGTATCACCTTTGAGGATGTGAGGATCCCAAAGGAGAATGTTCTCATCGGAGAGGGAGCTGGCTTCAAAATTGCTATGGGAGCCTTTGACAAAACCAGGCCACCAGTAAGTCAGACACTGGAACTGTTGCATGGTTAACCCTATAACTACCATTTTCCTCTATGCCAAATCTCTTCCGAAAATAGACTATCTACAAGCTCTCAATATGGTGCATTGTGAGCTATAGATTAGATATGCTATCTTTGCTGAATGTTCACCCCAGAATAGGGACTCCAGGATTCATGTTGTTAAAGCTGAATATCATTGATGTTTTATTTTATTTTTATATATATATATATATAACACGCACTGTAATTTAACACTTTTGGTGATGCATAGCTGTAAATGTAATTGTGCTTATTTCGGCTCCCTACTCACAGAAAATACAGCATTGTTAATTGATGATAATGATCGTTGATGTGATGCAGGTAGCAGCAGGGGCAACAGGACTGGCACAGAGAGCACTTGATGAAGCCACCAATTACGCACTGGAGAGGAAGGCTTTTGGAACGGCCATTGCTAACGTAGGTGACATTATTCGTAGTAGTGATTTGTACTGCGAAGGTCAGCAGAGTAGCTTTACGGTCAATAATTTGGACATACCACAGTGGTCCAATGGGAGTTGAAGAGTACATGTTTCTAGTTTTAGGTTGGCTGGTATGCCAGTTTCAGTTTATAGGTTATTTAAATTAGTTTTAACCAATGACAACATAATGTAGGTATAGAGTGTAAAATGTGAAAATTCAAAAGGAGCGGAAGTTATTCACATATGAATTAAGTATGAATTATTATAAACTGGTGCTGTCTCTAGCTATCTTCCAAATGACAGGAAATCTTCACAAGTTGACCAGTAACCTGTAACTCAAAAACTTTCACACTGCTTTGTCTTGTTTATCCACAGCACCAGGCAGTGTCATTCCTTTTGGCTGAGATGGCCATGAAGGTGGAACTGGCCAGGATGGCCTATCAGCGGTCAGCCTGGGAGGTGGACATGGGCCGCCGAAACACCTACTTCGCTTCCATTGCCAAGGCCTATGCCGGAGACATCGCCAACCAGGTCGCCAGCGATGCTGTTCAGGTGTTTGGAGGCAACGGCTTCAACAGCGAATATCCAGTTGAGAAACTGATGAGGGATGCCAAGATCTACCAGGTTGGTAGTGATGATGCATCAATTCTCTGCTGTGACACCAAAGTGTAATTGGAAAGTTTTTGATGATTAACTCTTTGAATTTTTATCTGCTTTTCCAGATCTATGAGGGTACAGCCCAAATTCAGAGACTCATCATTGCCCGTGAACACCTTGGCAGATACAAGAAATGAACTCCGCCAAGAACTCTCCTTGTTGAATCTTCTGTTTGATCAGTTTTATTTGGGGTTTTCTTTTCACTTTTTCCCCAATTACGTAATTGCCAATTCCCCCCCATCTGTATAGTCCCTGTCACTGTCAACCCCTACTGTTGGTATGGGGAGGGTGTAGACACGTCGTTCCCAACCTTACTGTATAGCCTTGGAGCCCCAATTATTACATCTGACAAAAGCTGAGACCCCCTCCACACACGCATGTTTCTCTCAAACATTTTTATGTTTAACAATGTGGGAGTTGGCTATTTACATGTTAGTCAGTCACAGAACATATTAAAATTTTTGGTCTACCTCGAAACACGCTGTCCCTCCCAGTTCTGCTTCCCTCTGAACAGGCACCCTGAACAACCTGTATGAGTTGCGACGGAGAACACCCTCCCCTGCTAAACCCCCCCCCCCCCCCCCCCCCCTGGCCAAGTTGGAGGCATTAAAGGGATACTTCACTTTCGGGGGAGGGAAACATTTAAAAAATATATTAAAAATAAATGAAAAAAGTAATGGAAAATTCATGGCCCCCTCACGCATTAGAGTGTCCTACTAATGTGTGAGGGGGCCTTTATTTTGCCATAACTTCTTTCATTTTTTTTTAATATATTTTTTTAATGTTTATTTTATGTGAAAGTGAAGTATCCCTTTAAGTTGAAATGTTGTCCTTGTAACTTTTTATTGTATACATGCAGTACTGATCAATGCAACTCAGAATCCGAACCAACAACAATGTTGATTGCCTTATGATATCACATCTTTAAGCCTCGATCTTTGGGTTTGAGATGGGGTGATGTCCTTGAGTGAAGATTGTAACAGATTAAACCAATGTAAAATAGAACGTTATGCCAGTGTGAACTGAACACTTTCTTACTGTTATGCCTAAGCTCTTATTAAATTTAATAAAATGTATATAAAGTCTTTTCATATTGTCTCCTTAATATCAGTTAAAAAATATTTTTGACAAGGTCTGGGTCAAAGACTCCGTTGTCACCACCTCACTTCTGACTGCAGCAAGAGACAATGCAGCTGTACACACTTTTACCAAAATAAATCACAGCCAGGTCTAGAACAATGGAATCAAAACAAAGCAAAAACGAAATCATATTTGTACAGTAATACACATTTTATACTAAAGTAACTCACAATCTTACAATATTTTGATGTCCTACCAACAATGCAACCTGTTATCAACAATACAGTAAATAACTATTTGGTTAGAACTTTTCAAAAAAAACACAAGCAGCAAATTACCCAGATACAGTTGATATAACTTCTAGGTTTAATTAAAGATTAAAAACGGCCAAGAGAAGGAATACAATAAGAAGGGGAATACAGATAAAGAGACAATAAGCAAATGAAAAACATAAAATAAATAACTGATAAAACGGGTGAGAATGAAAGTGTGAAAAACAAATGTAGTAATGAATCATAAGGCATTTGATAGTTCAGATACAGATTCCATAAAGGTGAAGATAGGCCTCCATGAATCAGATGAGATATTAAGTTGATATTGATATGAGTTAACTTTTTGATCCACGACAGTATCATGTCAGTATGGTGTCAGGAGGTCAAAGGAGAGATTTCTTTCATAGAAAGGTGATGGCATTCACAGCTTACAGTTTATTTTCTGTTCCCCCTTTTTTCTACTCTGTACTGTCATATATACAGAATATTCAAGTACATATATCTGTACATATGCTGTCATCAGGGTTGCCATGTCCTCTTAATATAAGCGACTTTGGGCTTGTTTTTCTGTAAAGTTGCTTGTAAAAATTGTTTGCAGGTTACAGTTTTTCTGGGCTTGTTTCTAAAGTGTAGCTGCTTATTTGGGCTTGTGTCCTAATGTTGTTTAAACCAGTAGTTCTTCAATATTTTCATGTCAAGGACCCCTAAATTAATATGTATTTGTCCACATGGACCCCCATCTAAAAATATTTTGTACCAGGGACCCACATACAAGATTTCTGTTGAATTATTAAAAAAAATGCCAATGCATATAGGTTTAAAGTGCACAAGTGGCCTAATAAGTTGCTTGTTTTTATAGACATGGTTCCTTATTTTTCTCGCAGAATCTGGCAACACTGACTTTCACGACGTAGTATAAGTGCGACGCCTGATCATGCTAGAGAATGGTAAGCAGTATTCTCTACTTAATAAATCTGCTTACATTTCACTGTCATTCGTTGTATCGTTGTAATGTTACACAGATTGTAATCTGTGTTGTCTGAATGATCTATTGTCTAAATGTTCTATAACATGTGTTAATATTTGGCTGCTTATTGTGTGAAACACGGCTGGCTGGGTGGCTAAGAATTAGCTCTGTTGGTTGCTTTAGCCTTTCTCTGTTTTTGTCAGTGGTGGTAAAAGTACTCAAATGATTTACTTAAATAAAAGTATGCAATGTAGAAATACTCTGTTACAAGTAAAAATCCTGAATTAAAAATTTACTTAAGTACAAAAGTATTGGTATCAAAATGTACTTGAAGTAAAGTACTCGTTATGTAGAATTCACAATGTTTTCAAATGTATACATTGTATAAACATATTTTGAAAATAGCAGATCTACAAGCTCACAATGCCTCTCATGTTGACTCATTGTGAGCTTGTAGATCGGCTATTTTCAAATGGCCGAAATGTGTATATTTAGGGCTGAAGTGGATAATGTATGTTATGTAATAATAATTGAAATCTACAAAGTAACTAGTAACTAAGGTTTTCAAATAATTGTAGTGGAGTAAAAGTACAATATTTGCCTCTGAGATATAAGTAAAAGTACTGAAAACTGGAAATACTCCACTTAAGTAAAAATACCTCAAAACTGTACTTAAAGGGGTATTTCACTTTCAAAAAAACTTTTGGTCATTTTATCATCTACTCAGGCCTTTGTGAACCCCCCAGACCGTTTTTAAGTTGCTTGATTAATTATTTAGATATTTGATATTCATTTTATCAGACACGCCCCCTTCCTATACAAACCCATTGTAACTTCAAACTCCATTTTAACCCGCTAGATTCATCAAAAACACCCGTCCTTGTTTCTGGTGACTCACCCTGCCCTCCTAATGCGTGAGGGGGCCATGTTTTTCCGATTACTTTTTTCATTTATTTTATTTACATTTTTTATTGTATTTAATTGTTTTCATTTTCCAAAAAAAACATTAAAAATAAATGAAAAAAGTAATAGAAAAAACATGGCCCCCTCACGCATTAGGAGGGCAGGACGAGTCACCAGAACCAAGGACGGGTGTTTTTGATGAATCTAACGGGTTAAAATGAAGTTTGAAGTTACAATGGGTTTGTATAGGAAGGGGGCGTGTCTGATAAAATGAATATCTAATATCTAAATAATTAATCAAGCAACTTAAAAACTGTCTGGGGGGTTCACAAAGGCCTGAGTAGATGATAAAATGACCAAAAGTTTTTTTGAAAGTGAAATATCCCTTTAAGTACATGTACTTAATTACTTTACACCACTGGGTTTTGTTTACTCTTCTACGGTACATCTGCGACTTTATATTGTTCCACCCTATGCGTAACTATATCACGTCAATGTAACATTTATATGTTGAGTCCTGTTTTTGTTTATATATATACATATTCTTTTTCATTTTAGGGTACCCAAGTCAAAGATGTTGTCGTCAAGCCTGATGCTCCTAACACTCTTCTGTTAGACAAACATGCAGATTACATAGCAGCCTATGGTTCCAAAAAGGATGACTACGTAAGTAACCGTGGCTATTTTGCAACTTTTTCTATCAAATGTCATCTATACTGTTTCTGTAGCAGTTTTACATTATATTTCTGTCCACACCACTCAGGCTGCCTCCCCACTCCTCAGTCCTCAGGCATTTGTCACAGACAGTACACCACCAGCTTCTACTAGACATCTTTTCTAATATATTTGCATCACACTGCACTCGAGTGGTATCGACCTGACTGGTCAGACATACCAGTACCTTTATGCCTCTCTTGAAGAGGTTCACTTTCATCACTTTTATTTGTCTCCCAGGGGTCAGTTCTTCGTCCTCTCCTCCTAGTTTTCCAGTCCATCACAGCTTTTCTAGCCTCGGCTACCCATGCGTTACTGCTTTGCAGACACTTTTTGCAGATACAACGGTGTTTCTCCTCTTCTGCCACCGATGTAGAGCGACAGAGCGTATCTCTGCATGCCTGGTTGACATCTCACTGTGAATGTCTTCTCACCATTTCAAGCTCTACAAAACATATTTCCCTGGGAAGTCTTGCTCCCTTTAGGATCTCTATTCTATTGACAACACACCATGGTGACTCCTGCTCAAACTGCCAAGAACCTGGGAGTGGTCCTGGACAGTCCGCTGTCTTTCATGGCACACATTGCAGCTCGGGTCAGTCGGTGCTGCCTGTAGGTTTATAATTTACTACATCCAGAGGATCAGATCCTTCCTCACCAAGGAGTCTGCCCAGCTCCTTGACCAAGTTTCGATCATCTCCCAGGATCGACTATTGTTACTCTGTCCCTGCTGGCCTGCCTGCATGCCATCTCAAAAAGCCTAGTTTTCAACCTCCCGAAATGTTCCATCTCCCCATGTCCGTCCCTTCGTGACACGTTGTAAGCTTGTAGATCAGCTATTTCTGCTTTTTTACATTTATAAAAAATATTAAATATGTCAATGATTTCTTTGTGTATTTCAGTTATTTGTCATATCTGCCCTGTGCAATTTTTGATTACGAAGCCGAAAAGGCTTCATATGTTCCAATGTTCAATGCCAAATACACAATTAAATAATGAATCGCAATTATTTGAGTGACAATTAATCGTCAACTTAAATTTGTAATCGTGACAGCCCTACGGTTGAGTCGGCAAGACAAGACATAATGGTGGGGGACAGTGATTGAACTTGGGATAGTCTCGTCATTACAGGATGACAGTCACGCCAACTCTCTAACCTTTACGCCACTGTTGTTCATTTCCGCAGGAGTACACGCTGTCTGAGTACCTGAGGATGAGTGGGATCTACTGGGGCCTGACGGTGATGGACCTGATGAGCGAGCTCCCTAGGATGAACCGTGAAGAGATCACCGATTTTATTAAGTCCTGTCAGCATGACTGCGGAGGCTTCAGTGCCAGCATCGGACACGATCCTCATCTACTCTACACCCTCAGTGCAGTGCAGGTGATGTTTCGCTGTTTTATTTATTGATTCAAACGAGAGGCAGTTAGTATGGAGCGGTGGCCAGTGGTGGAAAAAGTACTCACACTTTTTACTTAAGTAAAAGTATCAATACTGCAATATAGAAATATTAAGTAAAAGTCCCGGAACTCAAAATGTATTTGAGTAAAAGTACAAAAGTATTGGCAAAAAAATTGACTTAAAGTACCAAAAGTAAAAGTACTCTTTATGCAGAATGTCCCATTTCAAGTTTTCAAATGTTTAAAAATCTTTTGAAAATAGCCGATGCGACGCATTGTGAGCTTGTAGATCGGCTATTTTCAAATGGCCGAAATGTATATAGGGCTGAAGTTGTTTATGTATGTTTTGTAATACTAATCCAAATCTACAAAGTAACTAGTAACTAAAGTTTTAAAATAATTGCAGTGGAGTAAAAGTACAATATTTGCCTCTGAGATGTAGTGGAGTAGAAGTAATTTAAAGGTATTGGAAATTGGAAGTACTCAAATCTTAAGTACAGTACTTGAGTGAATGTACTTAGTTACTTTACACCACTATCGGAAATTGTAGCACTTCCTGTCATTCGTGTTGCGTCATTCGCGGGCGATGCCGTTGCAAATTCCTGTGTATTCGCATTTTTTTATTAACTCTATGGAATCGTGCCACATGCCGCTTCTGAAGACCCACTGTTCCAACCGACTTCACACTCAACACTGCACATTCCATTCGACAAGCGCTCTTAGTTCTGTCAAGTTTGAAAGCGAGTTGAGAGGTTCTCAAGATATGTGAAGGACAGTCATACACACCGCCAGACAAACATGAACAGCAGCAAATGCGGTCAGTTCAAAAAAACATTTTTGCAACTACACTACATGCAAGAAATACATTTTTCCACGTTACCATTTACCAATGCTATTTCCGCCCCCAGACAGACAATATATCTTGGAACAATTTTTTTAAGAAAGTAGTTCCAAGATATAGGCTAGAATTGGTCTTTAAGGAGCAAGAGCTCAGTTGTTGCATTCTGTCATGTCAGAACACAGGACTATGCATGAGCTAATGTCCATCTATCAATTCCTCTAGTGAATATTAACTCATACCAAGTGGTGTCAAAACAAGCAGGAATGACACTGATGAAGGCTGGTTAGACCCTCCAAGTTATGATTTATTGAACCGTTTATTTGGACAACACCAGAGTCGTCAGAGTGTGGCGGTAGAGACAAGTTTGTAAAAACAAGCATCAATACATTGAAGTCGTGTGGCCATTTGGCCAGTTTGTCAGCGATTTGCATGCCAAACAACACTGATTTGTGCAGGTGCCGTTGCAGTTCATATGAGTGTTGGTGTCCTGAATTTGTATGCCCACGGCTTGCTGGCCACCGCTGTGGGGAAAAACTAACCATTTAATTAAAAAGAAAAACCGGTGGTGAAGAATTTCTGTCTATACTGTATTATCAGAGTCCCACTCCCAAATATTTGATTCTCCTGCACTGCCTGCTTTTACATAAAGTGATGTTTCTTCATAGCCTGGTAGCAAAAACCGTCCAACATTTTAATTTGTCACTCTGTCAAGATCTGGTCCTTAGAAGAACTTAATTTCACGGCAACTTTATGGGTTTGGACCCGTGGTCTAATTAAAAATATACATTCTTTCTCTCTCTCAGATTCTGTCCTTGTATGACAATGTCAACGCGATTGATGTTGATAAAGTGGTGGAATATGTCAGACAACTGCAGCAGGAAGATGGCTCGTTTGCAGGGGACAAATGGGGTACGCAAGGCTCTGTCATATGGTCATATTTTCCCTCAAGGAGCATTCTAAAGTATTTTAAATTTCTTCCACGTATCAATTTAAGGTTTCCCCAGAATGTGTGTATTCTTAAAGATTATACTATATTTTCTGTTTGGTACAGGGGAAATCGACACAAGGTTTTCCTTCTGCGCTGTTGCTACTCTTGACTTACTGGTATGTGCATACATTATGCATGTGGTATTACTTTGGATTGCATCATGTTCTACAAGACAAGATTCATTATATTTATAGCAATGTATTTAAATCTTTGGTCTTTCAACTTTTTAAAGGGCAAATTGGATGCGATAAATGTTGACAAGGCTGTGGAGTTTGTGTTGTCCTGTATGAACTTTGATGGCGGATTTGGCTGTCGACCCGGCTCAGAGTCTCACGCTGGACAAGTAGGTCTTCTCCGCAATATTTTCAGTCTTTTTTCGCACATCACATTGGAGTACTTTGTCATCCTCATATTGAAAACCCCCCTTTTGTAATGGCCTACAGATTTACTGTTGTACCGGGTTCCTGTCCATCACGGGTCAGCTCCACCAGGTGAATGCTGACCTGCTGGGCTGGTGGCTCTGTGAGAGGCAGCTGCCATCTGGAGGCCTCAATGGTCGTCCTGAGAAGGTCAGTGGCTGTGCAAATATTAAACGTAGTCTCATGAGTCACAATTTAGCAGTTATGGATACACCATATTTGCAAGGAAGTTTCCTCAGATCAACATATTAGGTGCATATTGTCGCATATTGTTTTATTAAATTAAAACCCTACTTAGTCGCATAAGAGTGTCATGCAAAAGTAGCATAAATAGCCAATCTAGATTGCGAAGTTCATCTGTGGGTTTTATAAATATTTAATAAATGAAAAGTATTAACATGAACTTGTGACTAAATAATAACTACATTGGATCAATGTGAATGCAGGCATTTTCCCCAAGGTTTCCTTCTGAAAGCGACGATATATAGCATTATGTATCTGTCACACAGTACCTGCTACTATATACAGTAGCAATAGCAATCCAGCAATTAGTTAGAGATTAATTTGTCTTTCAATACAGAAGGGCAAAATAAATTACAAGTGCCTTGAGATCCCCAACCCACACGACTTTGAGTAGAGAAACCCAGGTTCATGTTATGGGTGACTCAATTCTTCAGAAAACACAATTTCAGTACCGAAGAAACATTTTCTCTGGCTCTTCCTCTCAGCTCCCAGACGTGTGTTACTCCTGGTGGGTTTTGGCCTCGCTGAAGATCATTGGCAGGATCCACTGGATAGACAAAGCTAAGCTGCGCGCCTTCATTCTAGCCTGTCAGGATGACGAGACGGGAGGCTTCGCTGACAGGCCGGGAGACATGGTGAGCTGATTGAGTTGGAACACTACACAGCAAAAACCTGACTGTCAAGTGAACTAACAGAGTGTACACATGCAACTAACTGGACCCCTAAGGCAGTGTTTCTCAAATGTTTTCATGTCAAGGACCACCAAATTAATATGTATTTTGTGCCATACAATATTTGTGTTGTTAAAATGTTAAAAAAATATTCCCAAATCTTAAAAAGTTGTCAAGATTGTTTGAAAATAGCATATATAGGATTAAGGTAGTTAAACTGACTTTGATGCTATATTAACACATTTTGCTGGGGACCCCTTGGAACCCCCTCAAGGACCCCTGGGGGTCCCCGGACCCCTCTTTGAGAACAACTGCCAAGAGTCCTTTAGGTTGCATTTGTGTACTCTAGTTCAATAAAACTTAGAGTGTACAAAGGCAACCAACGGGTCCATTTAGTTGCATTTGTACACTTCCAGTTAAAATAACACTGAAGATTTTACTGTGTAGGAATAGTCATGTTTATATCCAAAACCATTCCTTTTGCACATGTAAGTCGTGTATAGAAATAGGGGAAACGTGCACCCAACAGACTGCAGATAGTATCACATTATATTACATACCGGTAAGTATTTCACTGCACTTTAGAGTTGGTGATTTACGGTCACCGCTGCAGCCACTTACGTGAAGTTGAGTCATCTCGATTTATTCGCACAATCATGTTAAAACAACAAAAATGGACCAAAGTGCAATGTAACGGCACTGTGGTTGGTGCAGGGGTGATCGTACTTTTGGCTATTTGTGGCAATCATTAGAGCGCTCGCCTTTGAATTGCAAGGTTCTGGTTTTGATCTTGGGCACCGCCAACTCGGCATATGCGTAGCACTGCTTGGGTAACTAAGACGTAAGTACCGGGAGATGATGATGGCGTTCCACCTCAGCAAACCATCTCTCCAGTGTAATGTTGACTGTTATATGCATGCTTCTTTTGATTAATTGAATATACTTTATTTTATATACGATTTTTAAAAGTACCGCCAGGCAGTACAACGGGTTAAAACACACCAAATGGATGACAAAAAAAAAGCCAACGGGCTTGCTTCCGTTGTGGTCCATAAAACATTCAACACCCAAACACCTGGACAAAACAATAGTGCAACAAAAACTAATTTACAAAATCAAAATAATTCTGTCACAAGGCAGCCTGTGCCCTATACTCAGTAATCAAGGACATTGCACGCACGCACACTACACAGCTGCCCCCAATAATGAATTACACCTAGCCGACTTGGAAGCGGCTGTGGCAGTGACTGTTTGGTAGCGTGGCATGTTTTTCCATCTGGAGGAGAGAGTAGCTGACAAACGGCTGAATGACACGCACATCCCAATCAACATCTGCATGTTGATTCCAGGGATGTGGCATATTAGCATATTCATGAGGGGTTGTTCCTGCAAGCGTGGCATAATGGCATAATTAGTAGATCCTGGAATTGTTAATGTGGGCACAAGGAAGAGCCAAGTTCAAGGTACTATAAAACTCCTTTTTATAGATGTTTTTTGGATGAGAAAAATACTTGACTGGGGCATTACTGATCAAACATTTCTATTGCTCACCAAGTTTGGATGTGTGAACTGCAACTTTGAATTCATGATAATGTATGGAGCAGTATGTCCGTTATATGCAAATTGCACCGTTCATTTGACATATACGTGTGTACACCGCTCAATATGATACAGCACCAAGTTCACTGAATCTTTTCTATTTATACTTGTATCACGCTTTGTCATTAAATTGACTCGTATTTCCCTTGTCTCATTTCCGCTCCCTCTGTCGACTACTACAGGTGGATCCATTCCACACACTGTTCGGAGTGGCAGGTCTGTCCCTGCTGGGCGATGAACAGATCAAGGCGGTGAACCCTGTATTTTGTATGCCTGAGGAGGTTCTCCGGAGGATAGGCGTACAGCCAGACCTGCTGAGCTAACACTCTTTAACACCACCACCTCTACAACTTGTATCACCACCCTGCCAAGCACACCCAGCCACACACCAATCACCCCTAGAGCAAGGTATGGAGGTTTTCTGATGCAGAGAGGACCTCTGTGCATTTTAGCTTTAGCTGAAGTCTACACATTTAGACTGCTTTCAGGTTTGCTGCTCTCTAGTCTGACATTTAAGGTTCACGTATTAGCTCTGATAAGGTTCTCAGGTCACCCTTCTAGTTTTCTCAGCTGCAGGAGAACGAACCTGTTAAAGAGTTCAAAGCCTTGAACAAATGGGATTTTACAGTTGTTCTTTTGCCTAACATTCCATGACACTTTGACTTACTTTTAATAGATTACAAAAATAAAATAAAGAAAAATCCTGCAATGGGATAAAAGACAGCTACCAAAAAAATGTTTTAGAATATTGTGCTTATAACTGTTAGCAATTTCCTCCTGTCCACATTTTCCCCCTGCTTGTCTCTGAGCCTTAGTAAACCAGATGGTGGAGGTGTTTTGTTGTTAGTTACGGACTGTGGATGTCTGTGCGACAGTGACTTTGTGTGATGGTGGATGATGAAGGCAGACAATACTCCTGATTGTTATCCAACATAGAAATAGCCCATATTGATTCTTCATCACTTTGTTCAACAAATCTCTGTTTGAGCAGGGCTGAGTAAAGATGAACAGTTGGTGTGTAAGATTTGAGCCTCGTCACCAGGCTCAAAATGAGAGCTTTTCTCTGCTCATCCCTACCCTGCATTGTTTCTTATTGACTCACCTCCTGTCTCAAATGAAATACGGAAGCTTCCATCTGTAGCTTCCATCATTGAAATGCAACAGCTTGTTACAAAGTGTCAAAAAACAAGTTATTAAGTTATTACTGTGTTAATAATACCAGGACTTACCAGGACTCACAACTGGAGTTGCATTGGGGGACTTATATATATATATTTTCCTCAAAAGTCTGTTTTCAAGTTGTTGCTTGTGTATCAAGATCAAGTCAGTGTGTTGCAACAACAACCTCTAGCTTGCAATACACACATACATCTTGAGCCTTAAGGCAAATCCAGTATTAAATGTAGTTGTGTGAGCTTTTTGCACGCCCAAAATGACACATTTTCAACAGAAACGCCCTTTTTCAGTTGAAAATCAGACATTTCTGTCAAGCGACACTTTTGACAAGTGTCGCTTGACAAAGTATAAACATTAAGTAAGGTAATGACTGGAAACACTTAATACTACTACTAGGACACATAATGGTAGCGTCATCAAGTGTGATATTTTATGCACAATAACAACTACACTATTTATTCGTTATGGTCTTGTTACTCTATCCAACATTGTCAGCTGTTTACCAGAAGTCCAGAATGGGTAGATTTGTTGCCCATGTGTAACATAGTTTTTATTCTGAACTCCTCATTATTCTGGAGGGTGTGTAACCTGGCACAGCCATGTAGTTCGCTGCGCTTCGCGGAGAAGAACGGAGTTGCGATCTTGTGATGCCAGCTGGCAGCTGCTGTGCAAGGTTAGAGGGTGGTAGTGAGATGTCTTGATTAATACATTTTTATTGTTTTGCAAACAACAATATTGACATAGTAGCTGTTGTTTACTATGTCCACCAACTGCACTGATGTCCATTTGTCTTGCCAAATGAACTGAATCTCTGTGGATACGGTCTGTAATATTAAGTGTTTGCATATTTGGAGATGGATTACAAAGAAAATACTGTCGGCACCAATTGAAAAGTACTAAAATAATAATTACTAAATTAATTTATATTGTTTAGGTAGACCAATGTGTATTTATGATCATTGTTAGGATGCCAGCACTGGACCATGATTTTCTTGGTAATGTATTTGTATATGAAAAAACTATCCAACATTAAAATTACCCCCAAATATTGTCTATGATAAAATATTTTGCTTGGGTCCCTCAAATTCCATAGATTCAACAGATTTGCGCTCCTGTCTGTGTTTTGGATGTTTAATGTGAGTATTGATATTATTAGTGTATCATCTTGGCTAGCAATAAATTAACAATGTATATCCCCTGAAGTGTGCTTCAAGATTTCTTTTTGTACACAAAAAACAAAACGGCTTGTAGAAAGTTGTACAACAAAAGTAACCATTCTCACATCTCATCTGAATCTTGCTTGTACATCTGACATATGAGGATACACCTCTGTTGTGAGAGGAACCTGGGGATTAGTGTAACCCAGTACGTTTTTATTTATTTAATCAGGTCAGTCCCGTGGAGATCAAAGATACATTCTTTTTCTGATCTAAGGGAGACCTGGCACACTGCCGGGGTGCCACACATTTCACACAGACAAGTCTACAAAAAGCAAAGTTGATCATTAGTACAGGTTTTATCCTTTTATTTATCCTGGGTAGGTATTTTTCAGTTATGACCTGTGTCACAGTCATAGAGTAGCAAACATTCACACCCTAGCTGCCAAATACAACCAGTCTGTTGGCCACTGAACAGCTCCACTGACTGACACCCAACGGTGGGTGTTAATGGGTAGGCGAGAGTTGTTCATTCACTTACTTACCTGACAGATATTTGCTGGCCCAAGGGATCAAACCAGCAACCTTTGCCACAAGCACTGAATGGCACATTTCTTCTTTTTGAATTTGAACATTAGTGTCAAAATGTTTTTTTGCATAAACCAATCCGCTGGCCGGTCCGGGCACCTAGGCTCCAATGTAGCCTGACAGTACGTCGCACGTTCGAGTCCCGATCCCGACGGCCTTTGCTGCGTGTGTTTAATTCAGATGAACTGTCTAGTACCAACACCTCTTACAATTAAGTCATCACACATACTGTGTAACTTTCATTTTAACAAAAGTAATTTTTGATATTTTTCACTTTTGACAACTTTTTAAACACTATTTTTAGAGTCTAACCCCAAAATGCCGTAAGCAGGGGCAATATACCTGACATTCATTTATACTTTTAAGTTAATACATACCGTTTCTGATCTTCCTTGGCCTACTGAGAGTGTGTGTGCAAAGTTTCATGACGATCGGTCCAGCAGTCAGCAGTGCCCAAGATTAGCTACTAACAGACAGACTTATGGGAGTGAAAACAGTCTTTACCTCCCTGCCTGGCGAAGACGACGAATGTTACGCGATTTAGCTTTCCCTCTATTTTGGTCCTTTGAGTGCATTCTAGACCATACAAGTGTGTCAAGTGTCCAGGCTCCACTAGGTGGCAACCTTACCATAGTTAGGAAAGTTTTTAATAAAAATTGTTAAGGTTATGCTGTATTAATATAGTTTTTGCTGTCATCCCACAACTCTGCTGGTATGTTTTGTGACTATGGTAGTTTTTATAAATGCAGAATAAAGACTGATATCGTCACCTTGCTAAACTAATGGCCTAAGTAATCTTTTTATGTTTTTCAGAAGAAAAAACTATTTAACTGATCCAAAACAAAACTATATTTCTTAA
This sequence comes from Gymnoscopelus braueri, assembly GCF_963280865.1. Lineage (NCBI taxonomy): Eukaryota > Metazoa > Chordata > Actinopteri > Myctophiformes > Myctophidae > Gymnoscopelus > Gymnoscopelus braueri. Next base: position 38,202,649 of record NC_137611.1, read on the forward strand.
TCATGTCACCCAAAACGTTTATAACAAATTATGACTAGTAACATAAAAATAACACTGTCTGTCAGTTATGTAACATAAGAGATTTAAATAGGTTTAAATAGGATTAAACCTGACTTAGGCCAAATGATTTTGGCCTAAGTCAAAATCATTTGGCCATTTTTGGCCTAAGTCACACTAGGGGCCATTATACTAAAAGGGGAGGGAACAGCATGATCCTTTTCAATTAGGAGATAAGCGATTTTACTGACTTAGGAGCTGAGTTAGGCAAAAATATGATTTGTTTAACAAGGTGATGATATGCTACTTTCACAATTCTTTCCTACTTATTAAGTAGGAGAGAATTGAGAAAGTAGCATATCAGTATTTATTCTAGGCTTATTCTAGGCTTAAGTTTAAAAAAAAAATCTGCAATGTACAATTTGATCTTAATTCTTTACAGCTTTCTATAGCTATCACAACAGAAGATGTACTGTAAGTGCAATGGCGAAATTTCTATTTGCAATACAATAATAGTATGTCCCCATGTTTCCTGCTTTAATCCCTACTTTATGATGTAAATAACACACCTATTAATGGGGACTTCCTTATAGAGTCCACTAATGAAGTATTTGCTGTAATGCTCAATTAGTAGGCTATACATTGGAGTTGAGAGCATATGTTGTGTAACACTCCAGGTGTTAGTGGACCTGCAAAATACTAACAGCAAGCAAACTTGTGAGTTTTTTGTGTTCATTTGTTTATTTTTTTGTCAACAGGAGAGCAGTAATTTGTGCTTCCCCGCCCGGTTTCTGGGCAGGGACAATGTTGGTTGTCAAGCTACTGTGAAACCCCACTGGCTCTCATTAGTATAAGCCTGGGAGGAACTGGAGAGACAGTGGGGAAGGATTAGGTCACATTTTGAGGTCATTAATGTACGGTCATTATTTGTGAGTTTAACAATAACTCACATTTGTTCTACTAAAATGGAGCAGGAGTTTTGTTTGAATTTTCACCCTAGTTAGTAGAAATAAGGATCAGCACTACATCTTGAGACATGCAGAAGCTCAGAACAGCAGGACACCATAAATTACTGTGACAGCATGTCTCTGCTGTACTCGCCAAGTGGCTCTGGGTCTGATGCAGCAACTATGTACCCTGGCATGGAAAAAAACTTGAGAAAATAACCATGGTTTGTTTACTTATAGTTCATAATTTATCACAGCTCAGCGCAGATACTTTAATTACCTCCTCTTCCCCCATGGAAGCTGGTTTCAAAAGTTGTGTAACCAGCCACATTGGATACCTGTGGGTTGAAACTGTCTGGGCAACATACTGTATGCATCAGGGTGAAACCGGAGTATAATGTTGGCTTTTACGACCAGTCAACCCATGATTAGTGCAACCTGGTACATTGCAACATTCTCATTCCCAACTCGTACGACCGGTTAAATGCTGTGAATGCATCGTGCTTCGCGCATTATCCAAATAGATTATTCCAATGCACTTCTATAGATATCGCATGGCATCAATTAGACTCTACTAATTAACTCTTGCGTGTTATACGACTAGATGTGACCAGAGTGCATAACTATGGAGTGAGGTTACAGGGAAGTAAATCATCTCCCAAATGTTCCACATGATTTTCCTTGGCCTTCACCATCATTTCTCTTCCTCCACCCCCCTTTCCTCCCTTTATCTCATTGACATCTTCATGTGGTTTGTCTCTGCCTCTCTCTCCCCTCCACCACCTCAATCATCCCCTCCTTCACTTTCTTCTCCAACTCTCCTCCACTCTTCCACACCAATTGCTTGCCATTGTCTCCCACACTTCTCTCCCTGGAGAGAAGTGCCTTCTCCCATAGCTCCAACTGCTGCTTTTTCTTCACTCTTTTCTTCCTCTTGTCTATCTCCATCTTCCTCTCCACCAACATCTCCTGTTCTTCCTCCACCCACCTCCTTATAGTCCTCCTCTGGAGACAGGAAGAAGAACATATGGGCTCTGCAAGGGCTCCTGTGTTTGCAGGTCTTTTCTCTCCTCCTTCACCACCTCCTTACCCTCCGTCTGTCTGTCGCAGCAGGGATAATATTGCATGCTTGCTCGAGTAGGCCACAGAATTAGTTTTTCCACATGTTTCATACTTTTGAAATATTTAACTTAAATGTTATAATAAAATTTAAGTTAAATATTATTATATGATTTCCTAGGTGTCTTCCACCTGCTCTTTTTTCACACTCCCATTTTTATTTTTTATAATTGTCCTCTATTTTGCTTATCCTCCTGTCTCCTCCTCCCGTACATTCCTCTCTATACTTCTTCTGCTCCCCACTAGATCTATTTCCTCCTTGTTTTCGTACTATATCCCATTCTCTGTACTTTCCTCTGCTGCTACTTCAGCCCCATGATCTCCATCACCTCCACTGAGGATACAAGCTCAGTCCAGTCCTGGGAAGCTGTCCTTGATGTTGTCCTGAGCTTGGCTGACGGGGCAGTGTAGGAATCAGTGTAGGGATCATGGGACAGACGCTGCTTTGTAGAAAACATTGGGATGGCCTGATCTTCATGTGTGCTCTGAAGGGTCTGTCCCGTGGGTAGCCTCCACACAGATAATTGCATCAGGTGTTCGTTTATGTTTTGAAAAGGAAATGATCTTACTCTTCTTTACTCTCTGCTGTAGCCACCTCTAGTCTGTACACTACGACGATCAGATTGTCTCCTGTTAATGATCAGGTTTCCTCCGACTCATATTCATCAGTAAAAATGTAAAAACATCTTGTCTTTTTTCTTCGTCTTCTCTTTTACGGCATGACTGTAGGACTCTAGCCATCTAGAAAAGGGTCTGTTGTGTGTGTGTGTGTGTGTGTGTGTGTTTTTTTTCTTTTGTCTGGGACTAATCTTGCAATGTTTGTTTGTTTTGTCTGGGACTAATCTTGCAATCTGCCAGACCGATCAGCATCAAATCTCTTACTTAGATCCTTAGGGAAGGCAAACCATTTGTAGACCCTGTCTTGTTTTCTTTCTTCTTTTTTTGTTAGGTGTGGAGGAATAATTTCATACCATTTGAATGCAAATAAAAAACAATTTGTTCATGAACAGCTAAATGCCAAAATAGGGATGACTAAGTCAGTTTGGGATTTACTGGTATACTATAAGGTATACTGAAAACAGAGCTCTTATGACCAGCATTTCCCTCAAAACAACACCTTATACTTAAAACCAAAGAAACTGCTTTCAAAACAATTTCCTCCAAATGTCACTGTTGCAGAGAGAGATTCTTTTGTCATGTGATGAATATGCTTTATGGTGACGTCAGACAGGGTTTTGATACTCCATACTGTTAGCCGATAATTGCCTTCAAAACTTGGTGTGCGGGGCCTAGTTCTTACAAAAAAGGCCCATATATACTGTATATTATATCATGCTGTCATGTAGAAACCTTGTATATTTCAACTTTTTATGTTTTTTTGGGCGGTGAAACCGCCCCTATATGTGAGGTTTGGATATTTGCACACCAAATCCTGCGCTGTGATTGGCCACAAATGTACCCCGCTAACCCTGCACCGTGATTGGCCAATCACATGTGCATAGCCCTATATAAGAAACCATAACTTTAAAAAAAAACATAAGTTTGTTTTTTTTAAGTTATGGTTTCTTCCATCACTTCTTCCATCACTGTGATGACCACTGTGACCACACCGCCCACTTCACACTGGGTGTGATTTTTTATAAATGAATGCCTATCATAATATGATGCAGTAGGGCATTCATTTATGACACTCTTATATTATAAGTGTCTCACATAAGTAGTGAAAATAGCATATCCACAAGCTCAAAAAGCAATGTGACACGTTGTGAGCTTGTAGGTCGGCTATGTTTTTTATTTTTTTTAATGTTTAATAAAGTAAAAAAGGAACAGTTTTGGACATACAAGGTTTCCGCCCAACAGCAACGATATCATGAACGCAAGATCCAATCATACCCAAATTGGAATTACATGTTGAGGGGCCTCAAGAGTTCACCTTAAATAGTCCTTTAAATTCTGCCCATATAGGGGCCGCCACAAACGTGAAAAGCTGCAATCTGCCGTTCAAACACAATTTCCCCTGCAGCTTCCTCTGCATTCCGAGGAGAGCACCTTTTTTAGTTTGTATATAAGATGTCTGGCAGCCTAAGTGTATATTTGGTGTAATCTGTATTGATCAGGGGGAGACCCGCTAGCTGAATAGGCCGGGTGTGTACCACTTAGTCTATATGCCTGACAGCGAGTTCCCGGTTCCACTCCTGGGCCGGGTGGACCATTTTCTGCATGTCACTCACCTTCTCTCTCCCAGTTTCCTGTCTCTCTCACTGACTATCAAGGAAGGAAGAAAAAGCCCCAAAATATATTTCAAAATAATCTGTATTGATCGAAATATTCAATGAAACCTAAGTGATAAAAATCAAAACACACCAACTCTACCCTTCCCGTCTTCATCTCCTCCCTTCCTCCTTCCGCGGAGCCTTGTTGAAGAACCTGAAGATGGATTGGAAGCTCCTCCAGGAGGTCAACTCATGCTCATCTGTGCCTGCGGAGACGTAGGGGCAGTCTGTCGGCTCGGGCTCCATGGGGGTGTCCAAGGGCTCTTCACTCCTCACCCAGTTACAACAGTGCTTCTGCATCCAATTCTGTACACCTTTGCCGGGCTTCTGAAAACTGAGGTTGTGCACAGAGTCTGTGAAGGCCACAGCAACCACTACGCTCTTCAACTCAGTCTCCCTCCGTTTCATCAGCTCAACTAAAGAACGCCCTCCAAAGCTGTGGGCCACGATGAAGACACTCTTGGCTTGGGCTCTGGACACAAAGTGATCCCACACGTACAGCACATGTTCCTGTGAAGAGCTGTTCTCCCGTATGTGGATCTGCTCGGTCTCTCTCTCCATCTGTGAGTTGCAGTGCTTCTTGTCGAATCCACCCTCTCTCTTGTGGTCCTTTCTCTCGGGGGTCAGCTTGTCCACCTCCACAAAGTTGTCATTGGGGTTGAGGACCATCACGCCGTAGCCCTCCTGCATGGCCCTGGTGATGAAGGGGATTTGTGTTCCTGAGTCCAGGTCCTCGTTGATGAGGAGTTTGCGGGCCCACTGGCCAGCCCTCACCACCCCGCTGCCCTGGATCAGAACCATTAACTTGGACGGGTTGGTCAGGGCGTCTGGGCTGAGGAAAATGAAACTGCTGTGTTCGTTCTCTGTAGCGTCCACTGGCACCATCTCTCTGGTCATGTTGCACTTCTTCTCTAGCAGCTCATAAACATGCTGGTTTAGGACTTCTCCCATGGCTTCGTAATGTTTCTGGTTCCAGTTAGGGTTGTCCTCCCTGACCTTAAACACAAATGCCTCTCCTGTCTTCACGTGTCTCAGCTGGCCCTGTTCATTAAAGGCATACCCAAACCCCTCCAGTGTCTTGGGAAAACTAAGGGGAGGTTCATCTTTTGTCTGTTCGTCTAGATCCATGCCTGACCGCAAATCAGTGGTTTCCTCCCTATCCTCTGGGTTGACCAGCTCGCTCATGGTATCAATAGTACTGGACTTGTATCAGAGCAAAGGGACTATTAGAATGGATGATCAGCTAACAGCTATGACTACAGTACAGTGCTCTGATCAATATCAGTACATGAACAGCATGAAAAACCTCTTTGAAACTCAGTCTGAGTTGGGAGCAGTACACATACTGTATATATGCTGCAATGACGTCACTTCAGTGTCAGTGCCGCATCATGAATGCCCCGTTGTGGGGATGACCAGAAGACGCATTAAACAATCATAGAACAAGACCAGGAGACCTGGTTCTGTCAGACCCAGAATGAAGTCCTAGTATGTAACACACCTACACACCTACTTAATTACATACTTGTGACATAATAATGATGTCATGAATAGTTCGTGACGAAAGGGGGACAGACTTTTTTGGCTGGGGCCGGGGGACAAAGTGACCATGCCCAATCTGAATGGCCGGGCTTCGCACGACGTGTGTCCCTTCTATGCCCATGTATGGACAGACTTTTTTGGGGGACAGATTTTTTTTTGGCTCGGGCCGGAGGACAAAGTGACAGACTTTTTTTTGGCTGGGGCCTGAGGACAAAGTGACCATGCCCATGTATGGACGAAACAGGTACAAAGCCTCATGTAAGCCCGACCCCTTGGGTCTGGCAAAAAGGGAACCAGGTGACCTGGTACTGCCAGACCCCTAGTGGTTGAAATCTGAATGGCCGGGCTTCGCACGACGTGTGTCCCTTCTATGCCCATGTATGGACAGACTTTTTTGGGGACAGACTTTTTTTTGGCTGGGGCCGGAGGACAAAGTGACCATGCCCATGTATGGACGAAACAGGTACAAAGCCTCATGTAAGCCCGACCCCTTGGGTCTGGCAAAAATACTGAAAGATGCCAGTGAAGTACCCTATTTAAACGACAATGCTACAAAAATGCCCAAAAGTTGTGAACTGCACATTCAACGTTTGTCTTGTTGGCACCGCATGGCTCGAGGAAAAGAGAAAATATAGCATATCCACACCCACATAATGTGTGTGGTGGAAAACACTTTATAACAGGTAAATCATTTCAAGAATCAAGAAGTTTTATTTGTCACTACACGTGCAAGATTCAAGCAAAATATTTCATCAATCTGGGAACCCGGCTGTCTTGAGAGATTAATGTTTCATTGACAACATGGACCATTAGAACTGGCAACATTTATCTGTCTGTGTTGAAACACTTTCAAGTCACATTATGTGCGGTAGTTTATACCTAAGTATATTGACTGCACTTATTCTGAAGGTAGGCTACCGTTGGCTGGCTTGCAATCTTAGAATAACTTCCCTCTAAGTGGACCTAAAACATGACAGGAAAATGCCTCCCCACGGCCTAACAGAGCCTCACTGTAGGGGTCTAGCATTCAGTCCTGTACTGTTTTCTTGGTGTACACCACACATTCACGCACCAGCTTGATAATGGTGATGGGTGATGACTCATCTGACCATATCACTTTTTGCCACATTTTTGTAGACGAGTGTCTATGGTTTTTGCACCACTGAACTCTAAAATGTGCATTTGTCATTTGTAATGAGCACTTTATGCACTGCAGCCCTACTATAATTATCCCCCTCTATGTAATTTAGTTGTCGATGGACTGTTCTTAGTGACAGTTTGATCACATCCTGAATTGACATTCTGTCACCTGAGGAAGAGTTGCTCTTGTTTTTCCATTTATTGCATAATGCATCAGCATGAGCATCACGACCATTTCCGACCATATTTACTGTTGTAGATCAAAATGCAGATGTTCAATCCGACCAATATGCCCATATATAGGCATATACAGTATGGAGATCCTGTTGTCCAGAACTTGACTCCCCAGAGGTCCATAAATGGAGATATGGATGATGTCATCAAAAATCTGATGTCATCTGATGTCATCAAACCAGATGCCCATATATGGAGATCTAGGCATATATGGAGATCCAGTTGTCCAGAACCGGCAATCGATATACCCATATATGGGCATGCCCACATGTGGGCTTTCCGAACTAGCTCTGAAAGCCTGGCCCTGTCCAAAACGGCAGTTTTTTTCTGACGTCGGAAGGAGCATGTGTTGTAGCCTGTCATGGCCAGACTAATATCACTGCCCATGAGCTATTTTCTTTTATGTCTTTTGCTCTGGCAGATTCATCTGGTTTCCAGGCTGCATGTATTGATCTTAAGGAGGGGGAGGATAGTTGAGCGCAGTACATGCTCCTTCCAAAGTCTTCTGAAAGGGAGGTGATATAACTACAAATTGGCGTCATTCAGAACTTCTGACAGGCGGTCTTTTCTCAGAACTCTGCATCCCCAGATGTCCTGACTCTCCAAACTAGTTTGGAAAGCCCGTTTGCAACGACCTTCTCAAATATGCCATGCAGACACATTGAGGTTAGACAACACAGTCCTTATATGGTTACGGCTGAGTCATGGTGACATGAGCGTGACGACGTGGTCCCCCCGCCCACTGGCCGGTCCTCCAGTAAGCCAATTTTAATATAAGATTTCAATTGTCTATTTCACTTATACATTTGTGCAAGTAACATTTTGAAATTTTTATTTTAATGATGGGTAATAATAAAATAAACAAATACTTAAATACATAAACTATCAAAGGAGTTAATTTCTGAATGAGGTTTCTAGGAGAATTAATGAAATGTTTGTGTTGTGTTGGGCTGTGTATTATTGCATGTCATCTTTCAACAAAGAATGCTCATAAGTTATCCGAATTCTTGTTTGCTGAAATAAGACATCACTGGGTTCCAGGTGGAGTAGAAGTTGTCTTTGGACCCCCTAAGTGTGTAGTTAATCTTTAAATTATTTAAGTGAAGCATAAGATCACTCATCCATAGTTAAGTGCTCTGTGGTTTAGGGGATTTCCATGCAGCAGAATTAGTAAGTGGTGAATGCTATAATCTTTATGCTTATTAATAAATTGTTGGCCAGTTGATGCTTAAAGATAGATAAATAAGCATTAGGTCACAGATTTAAGTCTAATGCTTGTGATAGGGTCCCAGAAACTGCTGACCAATAATTAAATAAGGGAAAAAACAAAACATATGTTAGGGTTGCTGGAGCACTATGACATCTGCTACAATTATCATCTACATTGGTATTTATTCTGGCTATCCTAGACATGGACAATGGATTTACACAGTTTAGCACATGATACATATTAACTAGCCAGTCATATTAACATCCTTCCATTACATCCCCTTTTCACCACACCCATTAATATTATTTTATTGAGGAAAACATCGCTGAGGGATTATACAAAAGAATAAATACCTGAAACGAGGCCTTTTAGATTGGAAGGATGTTCTCAAATAGCTGGGGATATTTTGAATCAAGATTTATTACATTTGGCTTCTGAATGACTTGAGTGAGGAAGGTAGAATATTTGAGAAAGATAATAAGGTAAGAGGAACCTCTAGATATATTTTTCAATAATTCCATGAAGAAAGGTATTGCCAGATTAGAGAAAGCCTGTAAAGTGTCGCAAATTGAAACTGTGACCAACCTTCTATTGACAACAACAGGGTTAGAGGTGGAGTAAGGTAAATAGAGGGGATTAGAGGAGAGCTAACCAGGGTGGGGAGGGATGTTAAAAGGCATGATTCATTTTCAATTTTGCACCAGCTTAGCTTTGGTATTTGGACCCAGTTTAGGATTTTCTGATTATTGGCCACCCAGTGATAATACAGCAAATGTGGTAGACCCAGTCTGCCCTGGGACCTACAGCATGCTGCTGCAGGATAGGAGTTATTATTCTGGTGACTACCCCCCAAATACTGTAAATGATGATCAATGGACTGAAACAATGACTTTGGGAGAAATACAGGGACACTGAAAACGGCAGAGGAATCTGGGTAGAACATTCATCTTTATTTCTTTGCGAATGACACATTAATAGATCTCCAGCTCTGATGGTCATTCTTTTACATTTGATAACGAGAGGTGTGACGTTTTTCTTTTTTAATATAGTTTAGAGAAAGTTTGCTTAATTCCCAGATAACTGAAGCCAGATTAAGACGGATGGAAGGTCACTCTGGGAGAGCTCGGCTGCTCACTGGGAAACACTTACTTTTACTGAGGTTGATCTTTTATCCCAAGAAGGAAATAAATAAATCTACAACATTGGAAAGCAGCGCACAGGGACAGACACATAAAACAATAGCTTGTCACCATACTCTATGGAAACATAATCCAAATCTCTGCAAATCACATTGAAACTACCTGGATGGATAGATACTTTAGCACTCCGGATAAGAGGAAAAATCTGCTTTGTTGCATTTTGTGTGAACTGCCCCTTTAAAGGCTGCAGTGTATTTTGTTTTCCATACAGCAAGCTCACTGTTGTCATGTTGACAGAGAATGATCCTGTACCTAGGGGAGTGTTGCTGCATGGAAACAGCGATCTCATCCATCTCCTCCACTTATTGCAGTACATTATTACATACTTTTATACGAAAGAGATCCCAAAAAAAGTCATACCATATGATTTCACATTACAAAAATGTCATGTATGTTAATATCATACTATTATGAAATAAAGTCAATTATTTTGCTGTAGGGATTGGGAATTCTACAGTGATAAATCATTGTAAAACAATATCTATAATTTTAAAAAGATTGTGTGCAAGATTTGTGTACTGTTCAATTTCTATTATATTATTGCAATTTCCATAGAAGATTATAAATGTTTTGTGTCAAATTCTAGTAAAAATGAAAGCCCTGCAGTGCTGAGCCACAGTTCCATAGCGTATCTGAACACATGTCTGCTGGCACCCGCCAGCTGCTCCAGTCTCAGTGGTGGTGGAGTTGGTGGAAAAAGACTCTTAGAGAAAAATTGTCAGCTCAACTCCAACCAGTGACACCCAACATCAAGGAGCAGGTCAGAAACCTTGGGGTCATATTTGATTCTGAGCTAAACATGGAGGCCCATATCAGAAACGTCACAAAACTATCATTCTATCACCTGAGAAACATCGCCAGAGTTCAACCATTTCTTTCTCAGGCTGATACAGAACAATTAATGCACTGTTTTATTACTAGCAGGCTTGACTATTGCAATGCTCTCCTGTCTGGTCTCCCCAAAAAAGCAGTCATTCGGTTGCAGCTCGTTCAGAACGCAGCTGCACGTGTGCTGACAAAGACCAGACGGAGAGCACACATTACACCTATTTTAAAATCCCTCCACTGGCTGCCTGTTAGTTTTAGAATTGATTTTAAGATCCTTTTATTGGTTTTTAAATCATTACATGGAGGTGCTCCGGCCTACCTGTCTGAAATGATTTCCTGGTATGTTCCCAGCAGAACCCTTAGGTCCTCTGGCACCGGTCTCCTAGATGTTCCGGAGGCTAGTTCAAAAAGGCATGGGGAAGCAGCTTTTTGCTACTATGGTCCTAGCCTCTGGAACAGCCTGCCGGAGGTTCTGCGGCTCACCGAATCAGTCGACATTTTTAAAAGAAATCTTAAGACACACCTTTTTAGTATTGCTTTTACCTAGGTGTCTGCATTAATCCAGCTTTCTAATATATATATATATATATATATATATATTTGTTTTGTTTTGCTTTATTATTGTTTATTTTCTTAGTTAGTTTTTCCTAGTCTTATTCTAAATGTTTTCTTTTCCTCTTTTGCTGTTATCCTGCTCTTTTGCTGTTATGACTCTGGAGCCTGATGACATGGCCCTTTTCATGGATGCTGTTGTGCTGGTTTCTTCTGGTAAGATACGCACGCACAAAACTAAAAGAAAAACTAGGAGAGTACTAGATGGTCCCAAGACATTTATTTCATCAGTCTAGATATTGACTAAAGAGGTAGACAAGTAGAAAAAAGGGGACAAGTTAAATTAATTATAAAGTACACTAACTAGTTTATAGAAGTCCCCAGTTGTTTAGGTTATGGAGGCTTTACGTACAGTATTTTTTTTGTAGCTTAATAGCAACCTTAGTAACTGCTGCCTTAAGCTCCTTTTGAAAGCGGACACAGATAAGATTTATAGTGTTGTCAATCTCATTCCATATCTGTGGGGCTTCTGCAAACGACACTAAATACGTTGTTGCAGAAGCACAGTGTGCTCACTACTCAGTGGTTGAACTGAATTTGATGGTAAGCTACTAAGCTTACTACAGTGTAGAGTGATGTTATGGAACAGCTTTCCTCATAGAAATCCCTCAAAATTATGCAAAAGCAAGTTTTTCCAAACTTAAGTTTATGTGTGAAGTGATTTTGGTGACACAATAGTGAATAAGAGTGAAGTTATGTAATATTTTTGTAGTGTCCCTCGACCCTCGTAGTGCCCTACTTTTGTGTCCCCACTCATACTACTGCTGCTGCTACTACTAATAACACATGCACACAGCACATACCACCAACGGTACCTCTCAGTGTGCAGTTATAATTATTTGTATTATTTAGCCTACTATTATTTATATTATTTAATTACGATTATTTTAGCTATTTTGTCTTGTTTCTTCAATGTCGAGGAGCCGAAACCCAAGCATTTTATCCTTGTATACTTGTATAATGGGATGTAACAATTATAGTCTTGAATAATGAATATGGCCATTTACAAAACATGGTTTATAAAGTGCTTCACAGCTAATACAAACACGTACAAATAGTAAAAGTTAACAAGGCCCAAAAGATCAAAAAGAGACTACATCACACATAATAAAAATCATGCAAAACAAACACAATAACAGACAGGACCAGGTTATAAAAATAACTATATATATAAAATAACTAATATATAAATAAATACTGAGCTTCTCTGCTCTGTACTTGAGGAGCAGGGAATCTCACTAGGCTGCTAGCAGAGCTTTCCAAAGTCTTTAGGCAAAGGTCTGATATCATATTGATAGTGTCTTCTGTCTAGACTGGGCCTCTGCTATCCTGTCTGCATGCAACTCCAGCACCTTGCAAAGAAGTGTCCGTAAGCCTTTCGATGAATTTATTTACTTGTTCTCTTAAAGCTATCTGTCTCTGCTTCTCCTTTTCAATATGTGCCATAGGCCTATTGTGTTCCAGAACAAGGTTTTTGAGGCCGTCTTTAATTGCAGTTTTAGACATGTCCATTTTCACGCACCTGTTCAGGCTGCCATCATTTGCATATAATCCTGATTTACAATTAAACGATTTCCATCTCATCGTCAGGTCATTTGTCACTTCTGGCAATTCAGCACCAATCCTCTCCTTCGACACCAACCTACCAGAGATGATAGAATTGGTCAGAGACTTTTTCATGTCTGTATGTGACCAGTCCAGACCTATTGAAGAGTAACCATCTTGAAGAGAATTGCGTGTCCCACTCCCCACAGCAGATGATGTGCCTTGACAAGGAGGACGCAGCAGCAATGATGCGCACATGTCTCGACCATTCCTTCTTCCCCTATGGGTGTCACTCAGCAATAATTCCAGCGTCTTTCCTTCCGAACCTGGCAAGTCCTGCTTATTAGAATGGAAATGTTGAATGGAAGTTGTGAAATTCTCAGCCGAGGAGGAGTGCACTCTTGGATTCAGGGACTGCTGCATTTGGTGACAATATCCACTAGTCGCCTCTACATCCCTTAAACTCCTCTTCACATTTCGCATTTCCTCGTCCATCAGAAATAGATAACGATAGTGATCCTTCTCCATTCTTGTCTGTTCAAGCGCATAATGTTTCTTTTTGGTAGTTTTTTTCATATTTGAGACAGTTTATTTTTTGCTGGTGCAACTCATGTCAACACCTCAGTAGCTTCTGAGTCCCTAATAAGCCTCCACTTGTTCCCTTCAACCGCTGTGCCTCTGGGCTGGCTGTCAAGCACCATGGCAATGAGAGACACTGTACCTGAGGGGGATGTTTATCACACACAAAATATCTTCAACGTTTGTTGAATTGAGTTTAAGCTTAAGGTCTGTGGTCTTTTTTTTACTACACATATTACACTATACACTGAGTACTATTGTTGATGAGCCCATGATGAAACTGAATTGTTATCCAGATTTTTCTCCATCAAAGCATTAATTCTCTCTCTCTCTCTCTCTCTCTCTCTCTCTCTCTCTCTCTCTCTCTCTCTCTCTCTCTCTCTCTCTCTCTCTCTCTCTCAGGAGTTGGACCTCTTCTCTCTCTGTCCCCCTTGGAGGGGTAATTCGTGTTTCTGCAGTTGCCTAGGGCCTAGGCTATGTCTAACATTAACTTATAAAAATGAAAATGATAGGTGCGTCTCACACACACATGTTCAAACAGTGGAATTGTTTGTTTGGAGGAAAGCAGTTGTGATAAATACTGATTTTCATTTTTATTTCAGAAGTTAAATGTTTAATTCTAATATTAATTTAGTCCCCTTTAGTTGTTGGGGTAGTTGTCACTGTACATACATATGTTAAATGTACCCATCTAACTATAAGGAGCAGTTGGCACTATTAATATAGCGCCTGGGGAGCATAGGGATTAATTGTCTTGCTCAGGGACAAGACAGAGCAAATACTACCAATACTTATAAAGTTAAGTGTATATATTACCAAGGATTTTTAGCCGGAATTTCTCCTCTGCATTTAACTCATCCTAACCAGGAGCAGTGGGCTGCCATTCTTTGGTGCCGGGTGCATTTCACTAACGGCAGTGGTAGGAGCATGCACATAACATGTCTTTTGGTGGGAGGAAATGAAGACACTCACATGAACATTAGGAGAACATGCATACTTCACATATACTGTAGATGCCCTAGTCATCCCCCAGTGGGATTTGGCCACAGGACCTTCTTGCTGTGACCAGCGCACTTGATGGATAGATGTAATATCTATAATCAGGCTATAACAGCCTTGAAGACATTAAAGTTTAGCTACTGTTTTTGTGGGTTTCACTTCTGTGTGCAACTACAGAAATAGTATTACTGTTTTGGGTGAATGTGGCATAAGATTGTGTTCGCAGCCTACTTGTTCAACAGCTTTTCTTTTTCTTTTTTACATTGTTTGATAAAACAAGTATATGAGAACTTGGGATAAAGTTTAGTAAACCTTGCAACAATCTTCATTATGTTTGACATATAAAGTAATTTTGTCTCTTTTGATGGAACTGTAACCAATCCCATCCAAAAATTGCTGTATTAGTACAGGATTCCTATTCTCCTGTTTTTATAGTTGAATTGTTCCCTGTCTATTCCCGTCTCCAAATCTCTCATCTACACAGTTTCCTGCAAACTGATTCTTCCGGTCTTTGTAAAGGGACGATTCGCAGACATCACCTGGGATCTGTCTGTGACATTGTGTTTATGTCTGTCAGTAGAGGGAGAGGGTTTCAGAAGATGGGAGGGCCCATCATTCAACCATCCTCTCACTAAAGTCTGGGAACCAGACCCACACGGACCAGCATTCTCGTTAATAAGCAAGGTGTTCAGAAATCTCTAAAAACAGGAAAGGAAATGCCTGTGCTGCAGAGTACAGTTTTTGTTTGTTATATTCATTAACAATATAGCTAAATCTGCAAATGAAGTAAGACAGAATGTTGTTTCATGAGTGTGGGCCACTTTTCTGCATTCAGTTTCTTGCCTGCATGTAATAGGAAACCAAATATCCCATTTTGGATAGTGAAGTGTTGAACTTGAACTTGATTGTTTACACAATGGCCTCATGCAAAGCTCTGTGGAAACTGATTTGACTGTCCTATTGTCCATCACATTTGTGCCAGTTTCAGTGATAAAAAGATGACTTAGCACCTTAATGTTGACATTACATGATACAGTGCAATGAAATATAATAATACAAACAGTACAGAAAAACAACAACAGCAGTGAATAAAGAATTAGCCATATAATCAGTCATTCGTCATTAGTGATGACATGATTGTCGATTGAGTGTTGATTGGAGTCAGAGCTTTAGGGTTATTTAAAAAATATCTGACCCTCACATTTTTACGCCGTGGCGGAGGAGGCTAGCCATCTCAGATCAGATTGAAACCGTGCCCAAGCTTGGAGAGGACTAACTAACATGATGAGATTTTGCGCATTTATAGTGGGATTATGTTGTGGCTCTCTGTACAAGATAGTTTTGCTTCTCTACAAGACTGATCTCATCATCTATATGATCCAGAAATCCAAATGGGAGCCGCACTGTTATTGGACCCTGTCTTGCTTTATTTTTATATGAAAGTCATACAGTATGTCATATATGAAATTAACAGCTCAATTTCAAAACACTACATATATTTGGGTCAATATCCTCTTCATTCTTGTAAAGTATAGATCATATACTTTGTAAAATTGCTGTCACGCTTTTCCTTGAGGTCTTAAGTGATCTAAAGTGCTATAATAACATGCTTTAACATTGTGCAAACAGTCACTTTACAAGAGACAGGTGGCGCATCTTCAATTGCCGTTTATCTCATTTTTGGAAGGGAACTCCACTAATGTGCCTAAATCCAGGCTGAAAGGATGGCTCCCTGGTGGCCCAGGTGGCTGACTTGGTTGTCATGAGATCTGGTAAGATGAACCCTCTATGAGACAGTGATCTGAGGCAGATGAGTGGAAAAATACCTGTTTTTTTTTATCTCAGAGGCATAGTGTTACCTTTAGTATCAGCCTTTCTGTGCACGATAGTGATAGCTTATATCACATCTTAAAAGGTGACAGAGTATCCATCCACAGCCTCTTAATGATTCAATGGTCAATTCAATGCACGGCTCTGTGGATGACCTTGATTTACTCTTTTGAATGTGTTTGCAGACTGTGCACTTCCAAGAACGTAGTCAGAGCTACAGACTTGAGACTTTTTGAGAAAATGTGATGTCCACAAATGTAGACAAATTAAATTCGCCATCAACAGCGCCCTCCGGATCATCGCTGGCTGTCTGAAGAGCCACCTGCCAGTCTTAGCGGGAATTGCCCCGGCCAGCCTCCGACGGGAGGCTGCTACCCTCACCCTGACAAGGAAAGCCCAGAAATATGATTGGCACATCCTGCATCGCAGCACAATGACAGCGGCGCCTCCAGGTGGCATCTTCAACGGTGAACACCGGCAATGGATCCTACTGAACCGCCTATGCACTGGGGTCGATGAGCCTGAGGAGTCTGCCGGACATACAATTACCACCTGCCCCCTTTACAGACCACCCTCAGAAGATGGCCTGACCTCTTCGACGTAGGACCAGAGACGAGGGCATGGCTACACGACGTTGGGCTGGACATCTGACAAAACGATACAAGGAAGAAGAAGGACAATCTAAATGTAGATATCTGAGCTTTAGGGTTGTAGGTTGGGGTAGTCCGGTTATAGGTTGGAGTAATGGGTAGCCTCCCATAAAATCGAAGATGTCATTATATTTGATCTCATTTTCAATCTTATATTTGCTATACATGTTTCTTATGTTTATATATTTGCTGCAGCACAATTGCCTATCTTGGGACAATGAACTTGAACTTGACCTCCGCCTACCAAGATGCCTGGGGAAATCAAAATTCCTCTAACAAACATGCCTACTGCTTTGAAAACCAATCCTGATACCATCCCATAAGTCCACTTAGGCACGAGGGTCTGCGGACACAGTGGAATTGTATAGTTTTAGGGATTAAGGTTAAGGTTCGTGTTATGCCTGATTCATACTTCAGACACCAGGCATCTAGGCACCAGAATCTCGCTCCGAAAATAGCTGATCTACAAGCTGACATGCTTCATGCTGCCATGCGTCAGCTTGTAGATCTGTAGATTTTCAGTTCAAGACACAATAATGTGCACAGTGCAACCAATCAGGTTTTAGGTTCTAGGAGTGTTGACATGTTTATGCCAATTATGAATCTAGGAGTTCTGACTAGGGATGGGACGATAATCGTTATTATCGTTTATCGTGATAAAAAAACGCTCACAATAATCATATCGCAGAGATTTGAATTTATCGTGAAATTTCCCTCCATCATACTAGGATGAATTTGCTTTTGTTGAGCTACAAATTCAGTACCACATTCAGTATCAATGGGCTAGTGGGGCTAAGCCCCCCCTATCTTATGGAATAATGATGAGAAATTATTATTAAAATGTTTTAGAAGAGATTATTTTATATGCTGGTGGAACCTGGAGCAGCAACACCATCAAACAGTTAAAAATATGTAAACATAGGCTGATTTATTTTAGCCCAAATCAGCTTCCATTGGCTTGTTATTATAGTTGTCAATTATTGAAATCCCAAACATGGAATATACTTGGACCATGCCACATTTAATGCCTGTCTCAGGACTGCCACCTGCCAATGTACAGTGGATAACTTCCCAGTCTCCAGGTTTTCGAAAGTGTCTAGCACTTTAACCCTGACATCCTAATTGTGGGCATGTCATTATAGGCTAAAAAGATAAGAACATTACTGATCTACAAGCTCACAACATGCTGTGCTGTGATGTGTTGTGATTGATTGATTTGGATAATAATAATCCAGCTTGTAGATCAGCTTTTCCCTTCCAAATAATATTTGTATTTATTTGATAAGTGGCTTGTTTTAAAATGTGTAGCGCTGTGGAATAGAGTAGACAATATGGCACATCAGGAGTCCATTATTATATATTTAGGGCTAGGCCTACGTGATTCTGGTAATATAACCTTTTTTTAAAGCACATTTTGCTATTTTCTAAGAATTGAGGCAGTTATTAGCAATCATTTCGTTTAGCTTAGTCTTGTTGTCTTCACCTGATGCAATTGTGTGTACAGGTACCATAATGCAATAGGACTACTAAAAATCTCCTGCAACTCATGAAATGAGCATGTTACTTTACGAGTCACCAAAGTTATTCAAGGCATTTTTATTTGTTTCTACATTATAATGAAGAAAATATATAGGCTATATCTAGATTTTTTTTTCAAAATAAAAAATTTGCCACATGTACGGACATGTTGATGACCCCTGGTCACAGTGTGTGTGAGAGAGAGAGACTAGAGTCTCTCACCCTCGAAAATCGAGAAAACATTTCAAGATGTTTGGGCCATTATCTCTGGAACGGAAGGTCCAATCTGCTCAGTTCAAAGCTTGTTAGATCCGTGACTTTGAGGACATTAAGCACATAACGACACCTTTATGGGGTTTTGGGGGTTTTGGGCCTAAATAGGGTAATTGTTCGGGCCGGCCCAGTAGGGCCCAGTTAGGGCCGGGCCTTAATTTTCAGGCCCGTTGAGAACTCTTAGACAGACAGACAGAGTGTGTGTGTGTGTGTGTGTGTGTGTGTGTGTGTGTGTGTGTGTGTGTGTGTGTGTGTGTGTGTGTGTGTGTGTGTGTGTGTGTGTGTGTGTGTGTGTGTGTGTGTGCGTGTGGGCCACACCCCCTGAGCCACTGCCACTCCCGACTTATGCCACGGCACACCATGGGAACCACTGCTTTAGACCAAATGTACTTTGTTCTATTCAATGGGCAGACCATAAACCTATCATTAGGCAAAAAATAATAAATGTGAAATAAAAGCTTGGTCTCTCTCCCCTCCCCTCCTCTTCTCCACACACAAACAGGCCGGCACAGTCACGCACACTTTACTCTGTGCCTGCATTTTAAGCAAACGTGCTATGTTTGCTGTTCAAAATCAATTTAGTCAATTTAGGCCCCTGGGAGCTTTATATATATAGTCATACCAATGTTATGTATATTCTTTTATATATATATATATATATATATATATATATATATATATATATAATTTATTTTTTGGGGGGGGGGAATGTTGAAATGTCAATACGGTAATGATATTAAAAAAAAATCAACAGTGCCATTGACGTGTTTTTTCCCAAAGGCCCTGGGTGCCAATGACGTGTTTGACGTGCTTTTTTTTATTTATTTTTTTACACAGAACCAGGAGATAACGTGATCCCAAGATGTACTGCTCCATTCACTTGCTGGTTAAAGTATTTGGGAAATATTCTGTATCTCGGCTCCTGTGTTTTACTATGTATTTTTGGCGAGACATGCTATTTTCAGCGGCGTATAACAAGCGAACAAGAGCATTAAAAGCATGCTGCAGCTTCCTGGTGGCAAGCTGAGCTGAGTCAGCGACACAGTATATGACCGTGTCGTTTGCATAAAGGTGGGCATGACAGTCATTAAGAGTAGAGATGTTAATATCTAAAGTAAAAAGGACTGGGCCTAAGGCTGAGACCTGTGGGACGCCCACGGAGACTGGCCGAAACCCATATTGAGTGCTTCCGAACTTCACAGCTTGATGCCTATTAGAAGTAAGTTTGAAAGCATTCCGAGGTTTCAACCTATGTTGTGCAATTTCAGTAGGAGTAGGTTATGATCTACGTGTCAAAGGCCTTGGATCCACGAAAAGGGATGCACAATAATGCTTATTGTCAAAAGCAGTTATAATGGTATCTGTAACTAAGGTGACGGCTGTTATTGTTCCATGTTTGGCTCTGAAACCAGATTGATTTTAATTTAAAACTGAGAAGAATGAGAGAAATAATTTGAGTTGTGAATTGATGAGGGATTCCAAAATGCTGGCAAGACAGGGTAACTTTGAAATCGGTCTGTAATTATTTAGCTCTTGTCTATCACCACCTTTGTGAAGTGAAAGGACATGCGCACGTTTCCAAATACGAGGGAAATTATTTAATGAGATATAAAGATTATAAATATGAGCGGGTCTAAGTGATCCTCACTAGTCAAGATCTTATGATTTATGTTAAGCAAAGCTTCCAAAACAACTCCACATGCAGAGGTGACAAGGAACTAATGGCAAAGTGAGGTTTTCATGGGAAAATAATATGTACTGGTTTTGCATACAGTATAAGCTCTTGGTTAGAAACACAATACATAAGGAAGAACATTGGGTAACCCTTCCTTTTGCAGTATGGTAATTACATGGCAATTACAAGGTAATTACATGGTATTTACCGAACCAAACTTTAATATTTCCTGCTTATCATGCATTCTCTCTGCATCTTGATAAAAGTGTGTATATTTCCACACCCACATAAAATGTATATTTGAACTTGTTGTTTCTGTTTTCAACACTTCAACTCAGGAAGAACCACAACACATCACTAACATTACCTAACAACTCAATATGAGTTGAATTAATGTGGTCTTTAAACTATTTTGATGCTTTATCTTACTATTTATACTATAACAGGTCAACACCTTTGGGATGATCAGTGCTGCCATTTCAGATTCACTTCTGTCCGCAAAAAAAGAAAAACACATGCATGCATGGACACAAACATACTGTATGTACTATTACACATTACTTTCATGTGACACAAATGTCACATGATAGCAGTGTGTGTGTGTGTGTGTGTGTGTGTGTGTGTGTGTGTGTGTGTGTGTGTGTGTGTGTGTGTGTGTGTGTGTGTGTGTGTGTGTGTGTGTGTGTGTGTGTGTGTGTGTGTGTGTGTGTGTGTGTGACAGCAGGGAGGGAGAGGCTGTGTGTGTGTGTGTGTGTGTGTGTGTGTGTGTGTGTGTGTGTGTGTGTGTGTGTGTGTGTGTGTGTGTGTGTGTGTGTGTGTGTGTGTGTGTGTGTGTGTGTGTGTGTGTGTGTGAGACAGCAGGGAGGGAGAGGCTGTGTGTGTGTGTGTGTGTGTGTGTGTGTGTGTGTGTGTGTGTGTGTGTGTGTGTGTGTGTGTGTGTGTGTGTGTGTGTGTGTGTGTTTTAAAGCAGTGATAAGGAACATGGGAAGAGGTCTACTGTAGGAGGAGATGAGTTTCAGTTTATACATACCACTTGCTGCTATGTTTTAAGCAGACTTAAATAATCTGACCTTTTAATGAATTGTCTGGTTCTGGTCTTATTTTGTTTGTAAAGTGCATGCTATTCTTGTGTGACCATCAACACAGGATTTGATCATTCCAGGCTCAAATTATTATTATTGCCACCACCACCAATAATCATGATATAAGAGCAGCTATCTGCACTTACAAACAACGTTCACTGGAGCAGTGGAAGCTCTGTTTTGTTTTGGGTACTTGTGTTGTTGTGGAGCATTTCCTATAACAAAGTATAGATAGCCTACAGTAGTGTCATTGCTGTAACTTGCTATCTGGAATGTGATGCTGTTGCTGCAGGGTGAACTATGAGTATCATATAGTATAATGGATGTCTTGTAGCCCCCCCACCCAAAATCACCACCAGCCGCTCCTGGTTATTTCACTCTGCACAAATCTATTCCCCAAAAATGGCAGATCAACGCGTTGTTCCCCCAGAATAGGGATGCTGGGGTTAAGTGCTAACAAAAGTGGCATTTAAAGTTTTAAGCATATTCTGATTATTGCGATAATACAGTTAATCGCAATCATTTTTGCCACACAATAATCGTGACATGACATGTCAATAATGTCATTTTTATATCGTCCCATCCCTAGTTCTGACACTATAGCCTTTCTCCTGCCGGCTCTCCACAGGCACAGGAACGTCCTACTTATAGCGACACCGTCGTACTACGGAGTATAGATGAGGTTTTAACTGTTCGGCTAAAAGAGTGAAGAATCAGACGTTGGTCACGTGACAGGAGGAGGAGGCGGCGCTGCGTGGCTCACCGGCCAGTGGCAGCAGAGTGAGCGTCAGTCCCAGCAGCTCCATGGAGAACGCCAAGAGAACACGAATAACGGTACGGCTACAATATCTATGGAGATGATCTCCGCTCGTAACCGACACACAGCAGCAGCATCTGCGTGCATTATAAATACATGCGCTCCCAAATAACACACAGAGAATGGTGTTCATTTCGGCTCGCGAAAACAAGCGGTCCACCATTGTCTGCATAGAATTTAGAATGGCCTGGATGTGGAAGGTAAGTGGTGGTTTCTCACATACATTTACTGCAACAATAAAGGAGCAGACGTGGTTCTTTTTTCTTTTCCACGTTTAGTATGCATTTGACCAGATGTGATACTGTTGGCTCTGTGATATACTAATACGTTGATGATCAGCCATCTAGATGTTTTCCAGCAACGTGCCCATTTATGCTTACAGCTCATCTGGCAAAGCATTTCTCAATTCGCTATTGTAAGCATCTATATAGACGGAGAATCAGGCCTGGGTGGTGTTTGTAACATTGTGTTATATTTGCATTCTAACCATGTCTGCACTCATGTTGCTCAGTAAAGCCACTGCGGCAAGCCACACACACATCCCACTGTAAATATCCAGTTATTACATGACAGGGTATAAGTTTATTCTGTTAATAAAAGAGACAGTTTTAAGTTTTAATGAGGGCAAAATCACCAAAGTTTCTCATCCTGTCCTGTCTCTCTCATGCACACACACATACATACAATACGTACAAACAAACACTTGCCAAGTTGTCATACTTTACATTTGTAAGATTGTGTTGGATCATTAGGCTATACTGTATGGCCCTTGCCACCAGTATAGAACCTACAACCATCTGGTACATATCCTTTACTTTCACAACTTGTTATCTGTCCCTCTTGCAGATAGAATGGCAAAGCATGTGATGATCAACCCAAGCCATACATGTCCTTGTGAGGCTGCCAAATCTATTGGCATCATGGCATGTCACCCCAAATCTGCCCTGGCCTCTGGGTTCTACAGTGTATATGTACTAGATTCAGGAAAGAGAGTCTGTATTTTATGTATTATCCACTTAAACCCTACTTAGTCCCCCAAATGTCTTAGCAGAAAATAGCCGATCTGCAAGCTCACAACACTTTGCGTTATGACGCTTTGTGGGTTTGCAGATCTGCTATTGTTGCCGTTCTTGTTTACAATGTCATTGTCATTGTCAGCCAAGGTTGCTAGGAATTTGCGTGGTCTGAATAGGCAGTAGAGTTATATGCCATACCCAGTTAAATACCCATTAGCCATTATAACTGATTCATTTAAAAAAATTGTTTCTGAGTATAGCTATGGCATGGGAAAGTTTTTAAATGGTCTTCTTCGATAAAGCGGAATTTCAATTTGTGTTATTTGAAGGGGAACAATAAACGTACCGATACACAAACTGACTTTGTAGATGTTGTCTATTGTCTATTAAAAGGACAACTTGATATTCCTGTCGCTATCCATCTATTTTAGTTTCATCTCTTCTATGGGGACAGCCTTATGCCCTAACACACAATGGGATGTCCAAGTTCAACTTCACTTTATTGTCACATCACAACTAAGTGCACTTTTTGCTACCCACAAATTGCAGTTAGGCTACAGACTCAGCTGTATAATACGATGGCTCATGACATTAAGCTCGAAGTTAAGGCTGTATGACTTGGATATAACAAAAATGATAAGTATTTTCAACAGAATTATCTTATAATGATTTGGAGAACAAATTAGGCCTACCTTTTAAGATTATGTGATTATTGTCAACTAAAGTGGGTGTTCTATGAACTTAAATTAAAATAAGAAAAGTACAAAGGCTTCAGTTACTGTGAAAAGTTCAATCATACTGTGCGCTTAAACACACAACTAACTGTGTCTCTAATATAAATCTCAGCCCACTGCCAGTTCTTGTCTTTTTGTCTTTTTTTGTGTGTAATTTAATTAGTGAGAAAAATCCAGAGAGAGAGAGAGAGATCTGACATGCAGAGGTCCTCTCTTTGTTAGCCTGTCTTTTAATTGGTGTGAGTTCATCCGTGAAGAGCTGTGTTTGAGCCTTTGGAAAGGCCTCAGTTGCCGTCCATCGTTGCTATTCAGAATGGGTTTTCCATCATGTTTAATCTGGGAATGGCGGTGCTGGCATTAACTTATAGCTGCACTCTGCAAAATCCTATGGGCCCATTATGAGTTAAAATAGCTGGCACGCCACTCAGGAGTTTGCTGTGCATATGGCATAACAAGGCTAACATTTAAAAGTTTCTCTTGTATGCCCTGAGGGGTTATACTATATGCATGCACGTGTTCTTGTGCTCATTAGACACACAAACACACACTGTGTGTTTGTTTGTCTGTACAGAAGTAAATGTTGTGGTTGTGGGACGGGTGTCCCAGTTCTCAACGCTCTCAGGGCTGAATGGCACGTCTCTGACTCCCCTGTGTGCTACAATGGAAGGTAGGCTGATAAAAACCGCCCTGCCACAGTTTTGAGAGAAAGCACAGGGCACAGGTGACATGCTGAATGGGTCTAAAAGGCAGCTTTTTACATTCAAAGTGCTTCTAAATTGGCACTCAAATTCCCCTTTGTGTTCTTTTCTCCCTTCAATCTGTCTCCCTTCTCGTGTTTAGAGTTGAGAGTTTAATGGAATCGTTTTGTTTTGCAGTTTGTAATAGCACAGTAGCTCACATTGTCTGGGCTATATATTTTCTGCAGTGAAACATTAGGCCAAATTAATTGCTTAGTTTCCCAGATAGTTACTTTCTTAATGGATACTTAAATACAAAAAGTAAATCACATAAAGTCATAATCTATTTTTCATGGCCCTCTTATACAGCATGTTTGCTTATAAATATGCCATGTATGCAGATGGATAAATCTGCCACAGAATACAGCAAGACGCCAAGAGTTGAAGCAGAAAGTGGCAAGACCACTTTGGTAGAGGTTTGGGCTGTGTAGTTACCTTACCATGATGTAACTCCAAAGGTGGACAAGAAATAAAAAAATATTGCTCCATTGAGTAGAAATTGATAATTCAAAATATGCTCCTCATTGACTTACATTGTATGGTTAAACAGCTCTCGAAGTCACTCTTTTAGCATGTAAACGAACGTAAACAAGGTTGATTCAGACAATATAGAACACCACCAAATACTGTTTGGTGGTGTTCAGTACTGTTTTTTTTAATAACAATGTTAAAGTCCTGTTGATTTAGCTATTTTTATTAGGAAGAAAACCCAGACTCGATCCGTGGATCCGGACCTTCAAATAGTAAAATTAACAGGAAGTTGACATTTTTATTAAAACAACAAACAGTACTGGGTTTGGTAATGTTCTATATTGTCTGAATCAACTTTGTTTGTGTTTGTTTATGTGCTAAAAGAGTGACTTTGAGAGCTGTTTTACCATACAATGTCAATGAGGAGCATATTTTAAATGATCAATTTCTAATCAATGGAGCAATTATTTTTGATTTCTTGTCCACCTTTGGAGTTACATTATGGCAAGGTAACTACGCAACCCAAACCTCCTACCAAAGTGGTCTTGCCCTTCAAATAGTGGGTTTAGCCAGCATTGGCGATTATAGGTATTATAGGTATATGTATTACACCAGTTTCAAAAAGCTTTACAGTTGTCATATCTGGGGGAGATTGCCGGCTTTATTTGATCTTAATGCATATCACAACAGAATGAAATCCTTGGTAGTTCAATCCTGATCCGCTCCACACAACAGAATGAAATCCTTGGTAGTTCAATCCTGATCCGCTCCAAATAGAGAGGTTTTCCTCTGGGTGACCAAAGATTGATGCTGGTCATTTTCTTTTGACAGTGTTTTAGGTCCCTCATAATTTTACCCCTATTGACAACAAACACAAACAAAAGAAGAATAACTACAGTTCAAGAAAGATGCATACTGGTTAACTAATAATGAAGAGGTTTGTTCGTAAATGCAATATCCACTTTCATTTAATCGCAGTCTAAAATCGCAGTCTAAAAGATTCTCAGATTGTATCCATAATCTCCCCAAGCTGGCATGCTGTTGCTCACAGGTCCCTCTGTCCTACATTGTGAGGAAATATCACTGGCTTTCTCCTGTTGTTCTATCACTGAATGCCCCATCTAGGACATAACCATCTGCAGTCCAAGTCCCGATCCTAAAAAACTAATCAGGAAACGGGAATAATGAGTAAATAGGTGTAGGCTTGAACAATCTTTTAAAAATAATTTGTTTTAGTTTTGTGTGTGTTTTTATGTTATTTTGCAGTTTTGTCAATGGTGGATATCTTGTTTTGGAATGAAACCTATCTGATGATGTTCCAATCTATCTGGATAGCATGGGTTTCTTTAGAATGTTTATGACTATAACCTAGTGCTATTATGCATTTGCAAGATAGACGCCTGAGACTGATAATGCCACAGTTGAAGTCCAATCTATTAATACGTGATTAAATAAAACAAGGACAAAACCACTTTTCACTGACTCCAGTAAATTGAAATGCTGTGCTTTATATGGCTTTTCTTCTAAAATATTGAATGTAGGCTGGAGTAGGCTAAATTACTGTCATCCTTATGTTTTGACTGAACTGAAATGCATCTTAATTGAATTGTAAAACTTTAATACCAAAGCATACTGTTTTTGATGCTTTAATTCCTGTACTACAGTTAGCCCTCTCCATTGCTTACATTAATAGCCATGTTTATTTTTGTGGGCTTAGGAAGGTAAGGATAATAGCCCACGGTGTTAACTGGACCGGTTTGATCCATTGACAGCGCAGATGTGCTCAGACAGTCCTGGAGCGACCAGTTCTGCAGGAGGATTAGAAGGCCATACCATGTTAGGATTAAGGCTGACCTCTTACTGTAACACTTGACTCTCTAGTGAGAAATGGGGAGCCAATATTAGATAAGGACTGAGTGCAAGGCAGCAGATCAACACAACCTGTTTTACCGAGACAGAGTCAAAATGGCTGATCCTCAGTGATCAGACAATATAATTTGGCTCTGATAGCTCCATGGCTACGTTGCTTGAGTATTGCCTTAGTGTTGAAAATGGTCCTGGAGGGGATCAGCCAGAACACTGTTTCTACTACTAGTGGTGCTGTTGTTGAAGGGAAAATCCTTCTAGTCTGCATGGATACTTGTTTTAAAATACTTGGCTACACAAGAGATGAATGGTTGATATGACTGCATGAGACATAGTGGCTTTGGTTTGATTGTGTTTCTGTGTTTCTTGAGCCCACAGCCTTTGTACCAGCATCAAAGTTTGCAGCATTCCAACAAGCACAATTGGCTGTGTTTGCAGGCCACCAGCAGGGGATTACTGTACAGCATGTCTTTACTGCACTAGTGACTCCTACTGGTCGGTGCAGGCGCCTGTTCAGCATCTGGGAGAGATGAGCGCTCTCCCGGTGAAACTCCTTAATGCCCTCAGGTGAAAAGGAGCAGCTAGCAACACCATGTGTATCGGAGGAGGCACATGGTAGTCTGCTGCTCTCCAGGACAACAGTGGAGGATGGTAGGGATCGGGACCACAGTACAGATGGGGTAATTGGCAATGACTAAATTGGGGGAGAAAATGAAACGAAAAGAAAAAGTTTTGCATCTAGTGTAAGTCTGTGTTGTTATCCTGAAGCAGGGTTGGAATTATTTTATATAGAGGCTTTGCAGTGTTGTGAACTGATGCCGGGGGCCATTATTTAACTTTTATGAGTACTTTGCATTTACAATCCTTGATTACAAAGTGACTTTCACATACATTTTTGAATTGGTGTCCTTGCTACCTTTATTCCAGGGTCATTCTTTATTCCCAATATATAAAAGCAATGCAATTTTTTAAGCTTTCAGTGTTTAGCTAACTGTCATAGTCAGATTCATTTGATTGTTGCATCATTGCTCGATTACGTACAAGGTCAGCCTGTCCAGTTTACACTTGACATGGTCTGACCTGTCCAAAAGGCACACTGTAGGGGAAATCAAAAGACCAAAAGGGGGCAGGGCTTCTTGTTAAATAAGAGAATATCCCTCTTTTATATATGGTGCTGACTTGCACAGTTACTGTATGTTAGTTCACATTTTTTAATAAGCTAAAGTGATCCTTGAACCCCAGACTTGGAATAGGCAGATACTGCACAACCTGCTCAGATAATTAATTCCCACCAAGCATTATAGCAGTATAGTATTATGGGATTCGAGGCCATGCATGTATAAGTGGATCCAATTGGTTCAATCAGAAGTATGAGACGTGTTTTTTGTCTACTTTCTGAGATCCTCAGGCCTACCATTGTAATCCTGTGTATTACTGTCAACATAATTTGCAGGCAGTGAAGTGGCAAGATTTGGCAGGGCTTCAGCCCTGAGTAATGTCTGATTTTGTGCAGCAAGCCTTACGCTGTACTCCACCCTTGAAGTGAGCCTCTGAGCAAGCAGAACATTCCTGTAATTACATTAGTGTTGTCCAAGTGCAGGCCCAGTTCCATGGCTGTTCCTTACAGACAGGCTGATATATATCGTGTGTGTGTGTGTGTGTGTGTGTGTGTGTGTGTGTGTGTGTGTGTGTGTGTGTGTGTGTGTGTGTGTGTGTGTGTGTGTGTGTGTGTGTGTGTGTGTGTGTGTGTGCGCGCGCGCGCAAATGGTGTATTTATATAGTGCTTTTATCCAAAGTGCTTTACATACACCATTCACACACACACACATTCATACACCGATGGCGGAGGAAACCATGCAAGGCGCCAACCTGCTCATCGGGAGCAATTAGGAGTTCAGCGTCTTGCTCAAGGACACTTCGACACTAACTCCGGGGGAGCCCCACTGCCGCCCTGTGTGTGTGTGTGTGTGTGTGTGTGTGTGTGTGTGTGTGTGTGTGTGTGTGTGTGTGTGTATATATATATATACATATATATATATATATATATATATATATATATATATATATATATATATATATATATATATATATATATATATATATATATATATATATATATATATATATATATATATATATATATATATACATATATATATATATATATATATATATATATATATATATATATATATATATATATATATATATATACATATATATATATATATATATATATATATATATATATATATATATATATATACCCATTTATTAGCTTAATCTTGTGCTCCAGTTCCAATTTTGTCTGCTCATTTCTTTGTGTCATCACTTCCAATTTCACTTGTTTAATCTGTATCATATCCTGATTGGATAAAATTGGTATCCTGACCTGAAAATGCATTTTCTGTTTAATAAAGAGATGGAGAGACATGGGGCCCTATTATGTCTTATTTCCCGGTCTTATGCGGTAATTAAGTCATAACGCCAGCATCTTATGCGCGTTGTGTGTCCACTTGTTGCGCTGAGATACTGTAGATAGAAAGGGGGAGATGCTTTAATAATAGGCAACTGAGAATGTGAATATTTGTTGGTTTGTCAAGAGATATCACAGATGTGTTTTGAACATGAGACAGTCACATAATTAGACAGAGGCTACAGTGTTTATGATGGCCATGCATACACTTGGACTTATATCTCCTTTCAATGTGATGTTTCTCACCAGCACAGAAAATAGCGCTGCGTCTTGCGCTGATCTTAAAAGGAATGGCAGCCAATACCCAAACACACCCTTGACTAATTCAGGGCCATTTACTGTGAAGCGCCTTCGCGCAATGCACAGATTACCACACTCATAATAGCAAAATGGCATTGGCCACGCCTCCACGTCTTAAGTTAAGACATAAGACCTGGTGGTAATTATAGACGTGCATAATAGGCCCCATGGAGACTCCTGTTACTGAAAAAACACTCTATAGTAGTACTATCAGAATATAGAGCTATTTAACACTTATTTTAACCAAAGAAAATCACTTGCCCTACCTTTAACTGTAACAAAGAAAACTAAAACATAAAAATGATTTTCTCATGGGGACCAGAACAATATCATTTCCACTGGGTCTTTTTCTCTGTTCAGCTCTCAGTTCCTCTCTTAAAGGTTTCTCTCTCTCCTTGTATCTGTCAAGTTGTGCTATAAAGTCAGCATCGTGGCAACAAGGAGCCAGGTCTGGTCACAGCCGAGGGCTCGACCGAGACAGCTAATAAAAAATAACATTGTTCCTGTTATTATCCCCAATGGGATTCTAATGGAAGGCCTAAAGTGCTCTGGGCTCCTGCATTGGGGAAGCAGATTGCCTCTGCAGACTCAACAGGCTGACAGCAGCAAATAGGGGCTCTGATGGTTAAGTGAGGATATAAAATGAAATGGTCAATATATAGTATATATAATGATTTAAAAAAAAAAACTATCCTCAGTATGCGATTAATTCTGCAACGTTGCCAAATGCTGACGATTTTTTTCCCTGCACTGGGGGTCGTTACAAACAAAGGGAATGGGCAGAAGCTCAACAATCTACGGTGTTCTCTGAGTAAACTGCAGTTGATCAGCAGGCCGGCTGTTGTTTTTGGAGGACTTTCCAGCACTCACCGAGTCTGTTATATTTCTAGTCGCATCGCTTTTTTGGGGGGGGGGGAGGCAGAGTGGCGTCTTTTGTTTATGCAGATTTCTATTTTGTGTTCCTACATACCCACCTGGCGAGTGGAGGTGGATATGCTTTTTTCTGTCGTTGCTGTCATTTTTGTCTTGTTACTGTAACTGCAGCTGCCACTGATCCCCCCCACCCTATACTGACTTCCATCCACACGCACGCACGCACGCACGCACGCACGCACGCACGCACGCACGCACGCACGCACGCACGCACGCACGCACGCACGCACGCACGCACGCACGCACGCACGCATGCACGCACACACGCACGCACACAGTAATTTCTAATACGAAGATATCCTTTCATAGCCACCTACTGCGCCTACCTCGTTACTTTAGTTACAGTACACAGCAGCAGTGCTGGATTGCGTCTGAATGTGCAGAGTCATGCCTGATTTATACTTAGTTGCGCACTAGTGTCGCGTGCCGAAAATAGCAGATCTACAAGCTCCCACTGGCTTGCAAGTGGTGCGCAACTGAGTATTAATCAGGCGTCAGACTCACGTAGAAGAACTTTATTATTGGCAGTATATCTGTGACCAGTGAGCCACTTGGTTGGAGTGTTTACAGTGTGCAACAGCTGTGGTACATTTATGTTTTAGAATGCTCTGTATTAGAAACAGATGACAAGAAGATTAACTTTCATCACCGTGGGGAAATTCTTTTTACTGTGTAACACTGAAAACTGTAACATAAAGTTTGACTATACAAGAGCATTAATAAATCACCAAAAGCACTGCCGTTAATGAATCATTTGGTTTTACTGTTTGTTGGTTGTTCCAGAGCGGTAAGGTTTATTTGCTAGTGTGAGTGGAGGATGACGACCAGGGGAAAGGGACATTCTTTGAAGAGTGCCCTTTGTCTGCTTATCTGTTACCTTTCCTTTATGAATAGAAGCTTTTCTTTGAATCTTAAAGGCAGGGTAAGTGATTTACTTTGGTTAAAATAAGTGTTAAATAGCTCTATATTCTGGGTATTCTCATTGCTATAGAGTGTTTGTTCAGTAAAAGGAGTCTCCCATGTCTCTCCAGTTCTTTATTAAACAGAAAAATGCATTTTCAGTGCTCATCCTGATTGGCTTATATTTCGTCACCTACCTGAAAATGTGCTATATTCTGTTTACTAAAGAGCTGGAGAGACCCCTGTGAGCGAACAAATGCTCTGTAGCAATGATTACTATCAGAATATAGTACTTTAACCTTTTTAACAACCCCCCCCCCCAAATATCACTTACTCTACCTTTAAAGATACAGTCTGGACTTGAAGAGCTTGTCTTGAGATTTTTAAATAAGCTTTGTCAACCAATCATCACTCAGAGGACAGGTTTCTTTTGTGCCATTTTCAAAACAACAGACCTTTCATAGGTTCAGAACACCAGAGCTCATATTTTAACCATTAAATATTGTATGATCTTATCTCATAAGTACAGTCAGTGAATTAAAAAAGAATGTCTCATAAATCACTGTGTAAATAGAGCTTATGGCAGCAGTCACTCAACAGGAAGCAACACACGATCATGGATTGGACCTTTAAAAGCATGCTTTTCCTCCTCATTAAGGTGTTTGTTGATCCAAGGCTCAGGAAGCTAACATTGAACCTGCCACATCCTCCCTTTCTTATGGAATAGATATTTCCTTTTGCTTGGCACTGAATGGCCAACCTCCTCCTGGCAGACTTTTACAAAGGGGCTTTTGCCTGGTACCTTGGGAGACCTTTAGAAGTCAGATTTGGGTATTAGCAGGGCTGTTTTGTACTCTTTTATTTGCTATTCTCTGGGCTGAAAGAAGGAACACAAGAGTGAATAAATGAAAACCCTCAAATGTTACAGTACAGTGAAGATGATAATAACCTTGGCAGTTATTACAGTGTGTTTGTATCTCAGAGGTATATTGGAGTCATGCGCATGAAAATTCAGCCGGTTTTCTGACTCTGAAAGACTTGAGCAAAATCTTTGCTGGACACATCTTTCAACAACTTAATCCACTGGAATATCTCGGCAGAAGCCAGATATCTGTATATACAAGTGGAGGTGGGAGTGAAATGCAGCAATGGTATTTGTTGTCTTTACACCGTGGTTCTGAAAGATGCTAGCCGACGGCGGCCGACCCCTCGAGTGTGTGTGTGTGTGTGTGTGTGTGTGTGTGTGTG
This sequence comes from Gymnoscopelus braueri, assembly GCF_963280865.1. Taxonomy (NCBI): domain Eukaryota; kingdom Metazoa; phylum Chordata; class Actinopteri; order Myctophiformes; family Myctophidae; genus Gymnoscopelus; species Gymnoscopelus braueri. The sequence goes on from NC_137611.1 coordinate 38,235,399, forward strand.
TGTGTGTGTGTGTGTGTGTGTGTGTGTGTGTGTGTGTGTGTGTGTGTGTGTGTGTGTGTGTGTTTGTCTTTGTATGCACACTGCCCTTAGGCCAATGTTTTTTCAGAGATGTTTTATACTTTTTTTAAATACTTAACTTATATCTTTTGTTGATATGTGATTGTGTCTTGATCAGCAGGTCAGGTTTTCTGTCCATCCATCCATCCATCCATCCATCCATCTATCCATCCATGATATCAGATATAGCATAATCTTCCCATGTGTTGTCCCACTGTATCATATCTGTGTGAGCAGTCAGGACCTATGATAAAAATATGAAGTTGTACAAGGGCCAGCATTGAGTTTCATGGGAAATATCAGTTGCTAAATGTCAGTAATCTTGCGCACTCATCTGGCAAATTGAAATTGATTTTCTCTTGTCGATGCTTTTCCCAATAGCCAGGTTCCCTGTACTGGTTTTACCCTTCAAATGCAGGGAGAGAAAGAGAAATAGAGAGAGATATAATGAGGGAGAAGGTTGGTATTGGCAGTTTTCTACCTATAAAAGGGTACAATATACCATAATAATATCAGGTTATTAATAGAGCACTTATAGGGCATCTGTCGTGCATTGCATTTGGACTTCCTTGCAGCATTTGAACTTAAGTTATGGTCACTTGCACATTTTTTAAATACGCTTTTGCTCACCTTGCAGATTTGGTATTCATGCTGTACTGTAGGCCACTGTGCCTTGTGTCCAGCATAATTCCTCTGGCCTCCATGAGAGAGGGCACATGGCTATGGCTGTTTTCACCAGCATAGCCTTGTCCTTGACTTGCTTTCTCCTCTGCCCCTATTCCACGAAAGGTGAATTAAATAAGGCCTTAAGTCAAATCCAGGCTTGACAAAGTCGGGTCCTTATAGCCTGGTTTATTCGGTTCCATGAACGCCAAGCCAGGCTGAAAAGGAGAGACTTTGTCGAGCTAGGCCTTGTCAAGCCAGGCTGGGTCGAGCCAGGATAATGAAGCCAGGCTTCACGTATTCCTATAAAAGACCATGAAAGTCAATAGCAGAATCCTTGAACTTGACCAATCATGGAGTCCAAAACCAGAGCGGCGTTCTTCTCTGTGGCTGAATAGCAGCACTGCAGCAGCTCATGAAATCATACAAGGAAGTAAAATGTATAATAAGCAAGAAAGGAAACACGACCACAATAAATAGATCCAGGGAGAAAGTATTGCAAGCACACACAGAGAGAGAGAGTGTGTGTGTGTGTGTGTGTGTGTGTGTGTGTGTGTGTGTGTGTGTGTGTGTGTGTGTGTGTGTGTGTGTGTGTGTGTGTGTGTGTGTGTGTGTGTGTGTGGTGTGTGGTGTGTGTGTGCGTGAGACGGGACGCGCGACGGGACGGGGGTTGACAATAACCCCACATTTGCAAGACCACTTTGGTAGAGGTTTGGGTTGTGTAGTTAGTTACCTTGCCATCATGATGTAACTCCAAAGGTGGACAAGAAATAAAAAATAATTTCTCCATTGACTAGAAATTGATAATTTAAAATATGCTCCTCATTGACTTACATTCAGTGAAGAGGCTCTTTTAAACCTGTAACTAATAATGTATATATATATATATATATATATATATATATATATATATATATATATATATATAGAGAGAGAGAGAGAGAGAGAGAGAGAGAGAGAGAGAGAGAGAGAGAGAGAGAGATACATTTTTTATAATATTAAAAAAAATCTGTAATATATTATCAAACATATAACAACAATATGAACTATAGTGTTAACAGAGTGACAATGACATATCACATGAGTCATTGTGAAACAATTATGATTCATGGTCACACACTATTTCAGTAATATAATTAAATTGATTATATCTTATTGTATTTATTTCATTTTATTTGAATGCAGGGTCATTAAAATGGGTCCATATACAAACACATGTTTTGAATTAACTGTGGAAAAACTTGCAGTGGATTAAGTAAACTTGGCTGTTAGCCTGCTCCTGACCAGGCTAACTTCACAGCTAAATGGCCATGGTAACTAAGGTAGGCATGCTTTAATTGTCTTTCGTGGAATCGAGTCATGGCTAAACTTAGCCAGGGTGAACTGGCTAAACTAATCTTCAAGATAATTCAGCTTTCATGGAACCGATTCAGCCCTAATCCTGGCTAAATTAAGCCAGGATAGGTGTTAAAGCCAGGCTTTAGCTCTAATTCACCTTTCGTGGAATAGGGCCCTGCTCAGATCGGCCATCTGTGACTAACAGCCAGCAGCACTTAAAGGTCCACCAAGATCAGGTTATGTTAAATTGGCTTTTGGCAAACGTATAGGCTAAATGTCAGCGGTAGTCATCTTCAACGGCAGAGCAGGGTGCACTTCAGGTTCTTACTTACAGTAGGTGATTAGAGAAAGCCAACGAGTATCAAGCTTGTTGTTGGTGCTAAATATAGCCCTTGATATATATTATAGATTGTGGGGACAGAAGATTCTTTCAAGTATCAAGCAGTATTACTTTTAAGTCCTCATTATCTTAGTGGAAGACTGTAAGCCATTAATTATAGCTCCTGGCAATAGATTTTATAGTAGAAATAAACAACACATTTGAAAGGTCTCCGTGGTCTTAAATGAGTACGACCCTGATCTTGGAACTAAAAATAGCCTCATGCTGCCAACACATTATAAATTGTGAAAGGCATTTTGTGATTTGTAGCTAAGCAACATCGACTCGCTTCTCTTACCTAGAGAGTATTGACCTTGATATTAGCACTTAGTGTAGCCTTTGACAATACGATAGATGAGGGAACAGGGCGCTTGTTTTAAAGCTCTTTAAAAGTCTTGTTTTTAAAGCTCTTTAACAGCCTCGGGTCTCTCAGATGAATGGCAACCTTGATGTTAGTGCTAAATAAAGCCCCTGACAACAATTATTGTAGATGGGGAAATGCATTCCATGTTTTGAAGGCTTAAAGGAACACTTTTTTTTTTTTTTTTTTTTTCAATCTTATCTACATAATACTATATGGTGGTACAATTTATGTTTGCTCACTCTGTGTCTCAGAGGCGTGCTGTGGATAGCTTGAAGATTTACCTGCCCGTGACATCATCGGTGGCGGCCGGTGGGGATGTCAAACTAGACTTCTAGATTAATTTTATTTATGCAACAATCGCAGCTACTATTCTATGGCGCCAGGAGGAGAAAGGCTGTAGTTTCAGATCATCAGTCATCTGTAGCAGATGGTTTCGTACATTGGGGTTCTCTCCATAATCAGGCCGACCCAGATCTTGGGGGGGAACTACTGTAGGCCTAAAAGGCCTCGATTTAGTTGAGCATACTGTAGTTGTATATCCTACAAGGGCAGCATTTGTAGGTCACATTAACATGATCAACACTGAGAAATAACATCATCAAATGAGATTGGGAGCCCATGTCCAGGGGGAAGCAATTGTTTTAAGTGCTGTTGCTTTTTCATGGGGGGGTTGGGGGGTAGAAGAGTGACAGCTGTGTCAGTCTCAACACGACACAATGGGTTGCTGGCATCCAGGAAGACTTCCAGTGAGTCCTAGTTTTTCGCTGCTTCTGAAAGGTAGATTAGCGCTTCGTGGAATGATGTTCCAATTCTCATAACGGAACCTTTGCGTGACAAATATTGTTTCCCCTCCTCCCAGAAGGTTGCCAGATGCAAATGCATAAAATGTTTAATCCTTTATATACTCATGGGGATTATGTTTGTATTTGATATCAGATATGCATTAGTGAAATGGAGTTTGACAGCATTTCAACCCACTCACCCCAGTACAGTATATGTACCGTATATATCCATTAGCATGCGCGCACATGCGCACACGCGCACACGCACACACACACACACACACACACACACACACACACACACACACACACACACACACACACACACACACACACACAATATACTGTAGTGTATACATACAGTTACAGTACACCCAAACACAATAACACACCCAAACAAAGACAGGGAGAACAAGGGGAGAAGGAAGTGGGATTTTTCTGTATACCGTCAATGGTTTAGACTGGGCTCTCCCCCTGATTACTCCCCCCCCCCCCAGCCCCAGCAGAATGATCACACACAAACTGGTCTGAACTAAGATTGTACAGTATGGTATCATCATATGGTGGTATCATTATGCCACCATGACAGATTAGTGGGTTGTTGTTTTTTTGACCTGATCAAGGGATTTCCTTTTCAACTGTGACCGTTGGGGGGGGCGGTATGCACTACGGACGCACCAATAGGATTTGAATAATGTTGTTGCTGTGAGAATCAATCGCAGAATTAAGTGATTGTCCACTGAGGGATCATCGGGAATGTAAACCAGCAGTTTACTAACCTGTGGGCCGGGGCCCACTGGTGGGCTGTCAGGATATTGCAAGTATAGGCCCCCAAATAATTGGCAAAACCCTGATTTTATTGATAATATAACATTACTATTATTTACAAATGTCATGTTTTTTTCTTTGAAACCGTGACAAATGAGTTTTCATTTTGATACTGATAAAGATGCATGCAAAATCTCTAGTTACAATTGTTCCTATGAAGCACGTTTATAATAGGTGAAGTATTTATAATAAAAATCACTGTTTCCATTTAGCCAAATGAGGCGTAGCAAATGCAGACTGGCAGCTAGCCTGTTAATTCAGTTTTGCCACTAAACACCACATTGTGATTTGTGTGGCTATGTTCACAAACTACACACTTAGTAACTTGCTATATCGATAGCTTAAGTTTGGACAGGGTGGCCATGGCATTACCAGACTCTATGTTTAAACATGTAAGGCAGGAGTCAGCTGAAATCCATTTAAATAGTGGCAGATAGTGGAAGCTCACAACGCATCATGATGCGACACATTGTGAGCTGCTATATAAATAAATATATATTTGAAATTCCTTGAAATTCTTTTAATTTTTTTAAATTCTTATATATTTTTATAAAAATGTTATGCTGTAATGACATGCCAAAACGCCAGGTTGGTTGAGTTGTGAGGCAGCGTACAGCAGAAAGTCAGCCTCTTCACTTGGAGCACTGCTGTACTGTTCTGGGTTTGCCCTGCCACAGACCAGCTGTGTGAGGGGACTGCCCCCTCTGCTGGGCTGTGCAGGGATCAGCACATTGGTATCTCTGCCATGTCACAGCCGTGTCCTCCTGAGCTGTGTGGCAGCAGGCGGCGCTGGAAAGCCAGCATCTGACTGTCCTCTTGTCTTCATTTGGGAATGAATGAATGGAGGGTGGCCAAGGTGCCACTGCTGTATGTACAAATGTACAAGTAGTACCTTTAGTATGAAGCGAGGAGAGAGAAGGAAAAACAGACAAAACAAACTCGCACCGATGAGATTTAAGACAGTGCATGAGGTTTATCATATTAATTGTTAAAAGAAAATCAAACTTGCACCTTGAAGCAGGCGCTTTTAGGTTCAACTGATCATGGCAAGTAAAACATATTAATAGAATATGCATATGCACACTTACTCCCAGTTGTATTAATATATATTCTAATTAATATAATATATATATATATATATATAATATTAATTAATACAACTTTGAATGGGAGCAATTTAAGTCACAGTGTCAATTGATAGTACTATATTATATACTCCTACTAGCCATATTATTATTATTTGTATTACCACAATATATTAAATAGCTTCTTGCAGTATGAAATTAATTAATATACCTCAATCTACTTCATCATCAGAGGATATTTTTTATTAACTTTTTTTAGTTTGTGTCTCTATTTTATTGCCTTGGCTAGAGAGAGAGAGAGAGAGAGAGAGAGAGAGAGAGAGAGAGAGAGAGAGAGAGAGAGAGAGAGAGAGAGAGAGAGAGAGAGAGAGAGAGAGAGAGAGAGAGAGAGAGAGAGAGAGAGAGAGCACAAGAGAGAGATGGAGGCCTGTTAAATATTTCCTCGAATCCTTGATTAATTGAAATTGGATTTTAACTGCTCACTGGACCATTATGGCGAGAATCAGGTGCCAAGTAGGTAGTGATTTTGCATTGCAAATGTAATTTTCTGTTTTCTTTTTTTCTTTTTTCTATTGCCCAGGAGTACCCTAAAAATAACTGGGAGTTATGTTTTTTCATGAGCCATTTTCATCAGGTTGAGGGTTCTCATTATTTCAATTCCCATCGCGATCAGCATTTGAAATGAAATCCAGCATGGGCCACATTGTTTACTGAGCTAAGGCGCTTGTAGAGTGGTCTTTCTCATAAAATATATTCTTTTCATGCCTAGATGGAGCTTGCTGAAGCTGCAATTTTGGTTGCACGATACATGGCTAATGTGCTTTGAGTTTTCTATTTGTTATTCAAGTTAAATGGCATTGCTTGCTGATCATTTTATTATTTACTGATTTATTGCCTATTTTGTGCTGCCGTGATAGTTTGCCTGAGCAATTTTGAGATGGTGCCCAACAGATCAAAATGGAGAGCAGAAAATAATATCAATGGGGGGAAAATGACACCCTCATATTCAACACACACCTCTACTTTTTCTTGTGAATGTCCAGTCAGTTTTCATCTGCCCAATTTCTCACTTCATCCCAATAAGGTTGCGTTACAAATGGTCGAGGTAGCATTCAATATCCTCCTGATGATTCTTCTCCCTATAAGTCTCTATGAAATCTGGTCACACAGGCTCACAATAGGATGGGATGGCTGGAGAGAATTATGGCCCTCCAGTGTTACAATGAACCACCCCCGTACCCCCTCTACTGCCACCAACACCATCCACATTATATCTGTGAACCAGGATCAATAGCTTTAGTGCCTCCACAGATAAGGAAATAGCCCGCTGGTTGCTTCTGGGTGATAGGTGTTAACTGAAATGTTCCTTGGGTTGACCCACAACCAGTGGTACAGGTAATGTTTATGTCTATCACTGAAAGATATCACAGTAAAAAAAATAAGGTCACTACTCACTAGTGAATCTAGAGTCATAATGTAAGACATACTTCTCGAATAAATTGTCTTAAAATTGACTTGAGGTTAGGATTCTCCTTTTGAGGTTTGCCCTTGGTGTTATAATTCTCAGTTTCTCTCCTCATGCCTCCATATAATCATTTTCTTTGCCAGTTTTACAGTCATGACATGGCCACATGATTGCAGATTTTCTGTGGAATGTTACACAAGCCACCTAGTAATTACCCTAACCGATGAGGAAATTAGAAATTGTGGGTTCTCTTGTATTAAATCCGATGGACGCTCAGCCCCCTATAACACCCCCTCCTAGCCGTCCAATTGCCTCAATACTCTGTGACACATAATTTCCCTGGTGATTTGTGGCCAGATTGAGGTCGGAGGAGAAGAGGACATTTTCTTTCCTCTTTTTCACTTGTCACTGGAACAGATGCTGTATCACTGCAGCAGGTATGTGGGGAGGTCTCCTTTTTTCTTAATGTTCCATAATCACCTCTTGATGGCCAGCTATTACACAACATTAGCAGTCAATGAAATGCCCCTCTGGATAGCAACATGTATTACTTTTGGTTTGGTGGGGAAAAAACACTAAAAGGAGCACATTGGACTCACAGCCTCTTCTTGTATGTTCATTTTGTAGGATCAAAGTCGAGACCTCTTTGATCAAAGATATTATTATGAAGCCACAAAACTACCGGTGATGTAACGTACATGCAATTGCAGCGTAAACGCAAGAGTCTTGTCAGTGAACGGTCACCTCGGTTTCTTTTCATCCGCCCCCACGTGTTTGATCCTCCTCAGAGAAGTGAGGCCTCCAACCCTCTCCTGGGAGTTTTGATGTTGGAAGATCAGAGCATGTAGGTGGTGCATGCTGTTTGGCTTGGTTGTCAGCACCCCGCCAACCCCATCCCCACATTATTTTGCACCACATCTAATCTTCTCACAATCGGACAACTAGAAAGAAGCACCGCCTTTATGAAAAATGTACAAAGAAAATAAAAGATTTTTCCACCCATTGCTGGCTGGGAGTAATGTATTAAAGTTTCCCAAATATAGTGTCTCTGCTGGACACTATCACCTCAGGATCCAAGATATCGTCGTGTGCTATAGTCATTTAGCCTGTCTTTCTTTTCCCTACTGTTTCTCTCATGTTTGTGCTCTCTCTTTTGTCTTTCTCTCTCTTTCCCATTCTCTCTTCCTTTGTTCTGTGCATTGATCTCTGTATCAACCCTGCCATTAATGTCTCCTCTGCAAGACCTCTCCCTCTCCTCTACACTATGATTAATGGATATGCATAGCTTTCATTGCTCCCCAACTGTTTCTGCCAAGTTTTAATTCGTGTCGTGTCCTCCAGTTGATCATTTTGCCGTTTAGCGACGGATGAAACGACAATGTGCCATCTTGGCGAAAACGGACATTCTCCTAATCCTGTCACTCATAAAAATGACGCGATGACAACTCTGTGGATTGTGTGGCATCAGCTCTTTCACAGTATTTGAAATGACAGCTCCATCTAGTGAAAAGTGTAAGCTCTCCGGCTCAGTGAACAGAGATTAAGTGGTCCTCTCGGCCATGTACGACAGGGGTGTATTAGCATAGTTCAATGTGTCTTCTTTATGCCATCAAATAGTTGGAGTATTTCATAGATCTGGGGTGAAAAGAGCTGTGAGAGAACATCACCTGCCTTGAACAGACAACATACCGATTGGCTTTTGCATTGTGTCTCTTTCTCTCTCTGTCATTTGTGGGACACTTACAATGCCGATTGAATGTGAGTGGGCTCATATCTGCAAATCAGGGGTGCCATTCTTTCAGCATCTCATTCCGATGCTGTCAAGGCTGCAGACTTCCTTGCATCTGAGATATTGTCATTTCTAATGGTTGTTTTCATTTCAGTCTGGATCTGTCTTTTGCCCAACATTAACATAACATTTACATTGCAGGAATCCAGCAGGTTCTGATGCAAAGTAATTCACCGATCTTCTCTCTTTCTGTCGCTCTTTCTTCCTCTTTAGTTGGCTACAGTTACAAGTGTATGCAATCGTATTATTTTATTTCATCTTACATAAAATGTAAAAAAATAAATAAATAGAAACCACAGTGACTTACATTTCTTTCTCTTTTTCTCTTCATCCTCAGAGGAAGTTGATGATAGCGTCCAGTCTGATAGTGGCTGTGAGCCTCTTTGTGGTCATGGTGTACACGGAGAAGCCCTATTTCCTCCTAGAGCCGGTTTTTGGCCAGACGTTCAGCAGACACTGGATTCCTGGCTTCTCCAGACCACCGCACAAAGCCTTCAAACCCCACCTTGGCTACGTCAGTATTCCCAAACAGGAGGTGAGTGAGGGGCTTCTCTATGTAAATGCATAAATACATTGTGTGCAAGCACACACACAGACATGCACGTATGCATGCACGCACGTACACACACACATTATGCTCAAAACGAGCTGGCAGATCTGCTACTTTTGATGCTTTTGTGTGACCCTGTGGCTGTGTGATCAAGTAGAGCGCTAATTTACGAAAATAACACAAAAAGTTAAAATATGGAGATAAGCGGTTTCTGCCTGACAGCAACGTTATGCTGTTTCTTCACTGCTAGAGGCATACCGTCGCTGTTGGCCAGAAACCTCATACTGTACCTCCATATTCTTTCTCCGTAAATTAATGTCCTACCTATTTTTGCTATTTTTGGACAATGTTTGAAAGTGAAAGTGGTTAAGTGTGTCTGTGGGTTTCATAAATATTGAACCAATGAAAAGTTGTCCTTGGGTCCTTGGCTACCCCGAGTGTGGCCCCAGGGCCTGAGTGGATATTATTCTGGTCAGCACCTTGACCTCGTCTGTCATTGTGACAGGGTGCTGTCACAAATTTTGTCGCCCGGAGGGACAGGTGATGTCCACCAATCTGAACTCTATTTTCTCCTCTTCCTCCTGGTAGGAAACTGTTTAAAAGAGTCTCTAAATGACATATATATATATGTGTGTGTGTGTGTGTGTGTGTGTGTGTGTGTGTGTGTGTGTGTGTGTGTGTGTGTGTGTGTGTGTGTGTGTGTGTGTGTGTGTGTGTGTGTGTGTGTGTGTGTGTGTGTGTGGGGGGGGGGGGGGGGGGTTGACATGTCTGGAAACTTTCAAAATAACCTTGACTCATTATGCTTTTACCCTTGTGGAATTTTCCCTTGGCCTAGCAAGCTCATATTATTTATTTATAGTTTGTGTTGCACATTAAGTAATTCTTTAGCACATGTATACACATGCTGTGTCAGTGCTGTCAAACACTATTTTGACAGATTTGGAACATTATTTCACCATTTGATTGGTCTGAGCATCCTCCAGTCTGTATGTGGTTCTTCAAATGAAGGGAAATGACAGGAAAGTCATAATATTTATCTGCTGGTTAGATCTGGTTGTCATTAGTCAAACTTGCACACCGTCAGTGGAATATTACTGACACACACAACACATCCACAGTGAAGGTCTCAGCTCAAAATACTTAGGAATCATGATGGGAGATTGCATGGAACCTGGATAAAACACAGTGTTGGATAGTTCTTAGCCGAGTCTGCCAATTAACCAGCTCAAACTACAGTAGAGGCCACTGTGTCTTTTATTTAAGAATTTAAGAACTATCTAAGGCCTAAATAGTTCTAGTCACAGTTCTAGTCTTCATAATAAGATTTGAACATCCAGGGTTTGAAATAAACAGGGGGTTGGGGCAAAATGCTCTCAAAATTGACCAAATGCCCTTGAAAATCATTTAAGGGGGGGGGGGGGGTAGAAAAAATATTCAGACAATATTCAGACAGCTCTATGCTGTAACCTATATATCCCCATACAACGTATGGAAATAAGCAATCGTTGCCTTTAGACATTCTCTCCTTTCAACTCTATGATGCAGCTGATTTATTTTAAACTAGTTTATGGGTTTTGTGGAGAAAATGGTGTGCATTGTGTACATGCAGCACTGATGCTGAGAGGTTGGGCAGTGGGGTGGTTATTTTTGTTGTTGTTTTTTTTATCTTGTCTGTCTCCCAAACCAAACCAAAACAGAACCAAATGTCTCCAGTTGGACACATTGGTAAACAACTACTAAGGGTGCCTCCAGTGTCTCTGCGTGTGTACGGTGCACACAGCACCAATATGTTGCTCTCCAGCAAATGCATGACAGTCCAACACATTATTGTTGAATAAAAGAGAATAACATTCACAGCCTTGTGTGATTTAGATAACTTCACATATTCAAATCACCGCTTTGATTTTATTTCAGTACCATGCACCCCTGCATTCAGGTAATGTTTTCCTTGTGAGTCATAACCACGCATTAGCTTTTGATTAATATTTTATATATGATCATCTAACAAGGCTATGTTTCACCTTGATGCTAAAAATGTATTCAAGCAGCACAAAGGCCAAACCTCCGAAAGGATTTTCTTTATTCCTTATAATATATCAGGTTCTTCTGTGATGGCTTTGAAAGAGTCTGTTTGATGTCTCTGGTGAACATTGTTCCCTTGTAATTTTGCATACCTTGGTCCATGGTCCCATTCTCCCACATTCAGACGGCTCTATGCGGTAGCCTATATATCCCCATACAATTTATGGAAATTGAAATATCAAAGCCTTTTAATTCCCAGCACGTCACAATATAAGACCGAGCTGCATGTTTGTTGTTTAGGGCAGGAAGTGACAGAAATTGAAATGGAACCCATAGAGGCGGATATTGGGCACTTGCACGCAGGAAAAATAAATTTCCTACACTGAGACATGCAAACATGATGCAATCTTTCCCACTCACTGACGGAGGAAGAACATTAGCATATTGCACTCTCCCCTCCCTGTTGGAAAAGAGGAAACCAGGAGTGTAGCTTGGAATCCTGGACACGTCGCCCTGGACCCCCAGTATTTACTAAACAATAATAGTCTATAAACCCTAGGAACCTTTGACAATCTCTGTCAGCTCAAGGCTCTGGGAATCTTCTTAATTTGCTAACCTTATTAAGGCCCCCCTGGGTGGCGTCTCTGGATCTATATTTGCATTGGTTGCCCTCCCTCTCAATGAGAAACGGATGCCTTGTATTCTGCCTGTATTGCTAGATTAACCCTTTAAGACCGGGAAGGGAACGCACCTGTGTCATTTTAAGATGTCTTTGGCAAAAATAGCAGATCTACAAGCTCATTGCGCGGCACTCGGTGCCGCACTATGAGCTTGTAGATCTGCTATTTTTTATTCATTTTTAATCGTGACAATTTGTGCAAATCTTTGAATATTCGTACATATATATTTTTAACTCAAATCTTTGCTTCTGGGGTCCCTGGAACAACATATTTTGAGATGGGGGTCCGTGGCCAAATACATATAATTTTGGGGGTCCTTGACATGAAAAAGTCTGAGAACCACTGATATAGAAACATACGTTTTTCAAAAAAGAATCGGCCAAATTGCAAAAAGAAATTGCGATTTCTCAAAAATAGCAGATCTACAAGCTTATAGTGCTATGAGCTTGTATATCTGCTATTTTTGAATAGCCAAAGAAATCTAAAATGACACAGATGCGTTCCCGGTCTTAATGGGTTAATGCGGGGCGTCAACCCCTCCCTCCAGGGAGCGTCGTGCACACGACAGAGGGCCAGAGGCAGTCACGCATTACACCACATCTCCACTTCTGCACCTCCTTCTGGGTTCAGACGAGCCTGCTTAAGTCACCCATCACCTCGTCTCTCACCCTCCCGTAGAGATTTATGAAAATCATGCGAAAGGCTGGCGGCCGTGGCAGAATTAGGCTTCCTTTTTTTTCTCCCCTCGCAAGTCCCTCACATTGCCAGTGACTTTTACCACAGCAAAGTAGAAGAGGCAGTGATTTATCTGAAGTTGAATGTCAACAGCGTTCCAGAATGCTCCCAGAATTCCAGATGAAGTCGGGAACAACAGACAGAATATTAGAGCGAAGGGGGTGATAGCCTTGTCAGGTGTCATGAACGTTTAGTAAAAAAGTCCACCGCACAAGTTGTAGTAGCAACACCTCAAGAAACAGGGAATACGTCCTCTGTGCCTGCCAGACACTGAGATATTCTGGTTTGATCCACAGTAGTTGAGGTGTTATAAGCCTTTCTTGAGCATGTATAATGCATAACCCCAGTGGTGTGCGAATTGCCTGCGTTATTTCCCTTATTGGATTGAGTCTGTCTGGAGTGGTGATGCATTGTTCCCACTCTACTTTTCAGGTTGAAATGGAATACATTTATCTTGTGACACTGCTCCTCCGACCGCCTTTTGGAATTCACGTCTCAGGTCCATCACGGTGTGAGGCAGAAATTCAATATTTTCATTCACACTAGAAAATGCTGCATTCCGGCCATTTTTTGAAAACGTAAACAATGGCAGAAGTGGCAGAGAGCGCTGGTCTTTGGATTGCTTTGTTGATCATTTTAATGAGAAATTGCTGCCATGCAGACATTTCAAAATGACCCAATGATACCATGGAAATCACTGAGCACAAAGGAAAATAAAGCCTGGCAGCTTAAAGCAATTATTCTGTAGCTTCTATTGAGTCCACTCTGAAATGGCAATTCAGAAGTAAATTACATTTCAACTTTTAACTTTAGCAGCACCCAAAAGTGCTTTGAATTGATAAGTGCCCTGTTGCATTTTACACAGCTGAACAGCTAATGCTAATCAATGTCTTTTTTTTGTCATAGTGGGATTCTTAAGTCTCAGAGACTAGGCCTATAGCATATTAATGTTGTAATTATCACCCATTAATGAATCATGTTTTGAGCATTTTAATGAATGTCAAGGTTAAGTGCACAACCCATTGCCATAAATTAGTGACAGCCACGTTAAGCATTTTTTTAATCGCCTACTCTTTTTGAGGAATTAAAATTGGAGGCTTGACTGCGTGGGCTGAGTAGATTTTGTACTTATTAACAAGGCGCAAATTTATTGGGATTTAAAAAGTGAATTGCCATTTTTGATTAGTGTACGCCCCAGCATGTAAACACAAACCAGTCGGCCATGAATTATATATCATGCTTAAGTAACACATTTAGAAATACACAAAGAGGGAGCATAACATTTTACTGATTTACAGGAGGTAACAATACTTTCAGACCCAGGGTTTGAATTCAGCAAATACCAAGATAAAGTTGGTATATATATATATATATATATATATATATATATATATATATATATATATATATATATATATATATATTTATTTTTTTAAAGATATTTTTGGGGGCTTTTTCTGCCTTTAGGATAGTAGGTTGACAGGAAATGGGGAGAGAGATGGGGGGGGGGGGTGACATACAGCAAAGGTCGTTGGGATTTGGAGTCGAACCTGTGACACGCTGCCAAGCTGGATTACCAGCATATGTGGTATGCGCCTGGACCGCCAGGCCAGCGGACGCCCATAAAGTTGGTATTTTTGTTGTTTCTTTGTCTGGAGAACTACTGTACTTTTGGAAAAAAGCCCTCAACATGTTGTATTTTATATAATCAAGTACCATTCTATTTCAGTCCCAATTGTTTTATTTATTTATTTTATTTTAAATCATTACACTCTATACCGGGTACCCTCTTTTCTTTACCTCTACACCAAATGTCTTGCATTGTGACCCTAACTCTTGTAGATCGGCTAATGTACGCCTGTTATGACATTCCCAGAATAGGGGCGCTAGGGTTCGTGTGGTTAAACAAATTTAACCCACAGAGGGTTAACTGAACCTGCAGCTCGCCAGGCAGCATGCAGTCCCCAAAGAGCCCAGCCCAATCTATATGTGCTGAGAGGCGTGATGGAGTTATGAGTCAGGCTGAGGGGAGCGGGGAGGCTAATGGACAAGCTGCTGACAGCTCAAGGCTGCTGTGATGTGTGTCTCAACCACCCGGTAAATGGAGAGGTACAAGCCTGGGCACTGAGATTACTCCTTAACCCGTCACTGAATCCTATAGGGGAGAAAGGAGAAAGAGAGAAAGAGAGAAAGAGAGAAAGCGAGAAAGAGAGAAAGAGACGGTGTAATACAGGTGCTCCCTTAAACTGTTCCATAGAGGCATGACTCTAGAAAACCAACATGGTCTTTTGTGTTGCCTGGCACCGTCCCATGGCTGTGACTGATGATAATGGATGTACGGAGCTATCAGGAACGTTAGTGTGTACTTGCCATAAACCGTGCATGCTGTCAAGTTATTTGTTAGATAAAAGGACTCCAACTCTTTGCTGTAATTTAGTTAGTGCTATACTCTTTTAAAAAAAAAGGCTATTTTGTGTTATGATGTGTTGACGTGATTTTTTTATGTGACATGTGACCTTTACAGACTAGCATAATACAGTACAAATGTATGTAATTCATATACAGTCCAATGCCATTTATATTCCCATGGCACATGAACTTTCAGTTGTTTGTTTGTTCTTTATTTTTTTCTTACTGCCTTTCTTAACTTTCTGAACTCTCTCTCTAGCATTGATTTACTCGCATACGCTTAACCTTATCGAAACAAAGCAGACATATTAACTTAATTTAGGTAAATGCACCGTTTCACAGCCAAAGCAGCATCGTTCAGAGCAGAGAGTTTCTCCCTCCCTCCCCTGGCAGAGCTTAGCAAAGAGCAATTATTGAAGGTTCACTACAAATCCTCCCGCTGCAATATAGTGTGGATGAATGCGGCAGCTTCCTTGTTCTACCATAATGCACTGTGGCAATAAGACAGTTTGTCGTTTGGCGAAGGGAAGCTGATGGGTCCATTTCAACTGCACTGTAATCTGGGAGGGGGCCGATTCAATTAACTTAATCAATGTCTGAGTGCAGTGACATTGATCTTTGGAAGCGCGCGAAAATAATATAAGGCTATAAAATGCTGATGAATATCTGTATAGATAATTACCAAATTACAATTTATACAGTATTATGACAGATATGCCAATATAACACTTCAATTATACATTTAAATGTGGTGGCCTGAAATGTAATGCCATTAGCATAAATTGTAGGCTAAATTAACATGTCGTGTTTAAAGAGGCCATTTATGTTTAAAGAGGTCATTGACGCTCTATGTCCATTTGAGAAGAGATTCATTACCTGAAATTCAATATAGAGTCTGTAAAACTATCATCCTTTTGTCAGCCAAGTACTTACTAACTTTATCCTTTAACACAAGCCATAATTTGTTTTATTTTTGTGTGCGATCATCTACCATTTTGTAAGATAAGGGCCTCTACTTGAGTGTGGTAAACTGCCGCACTTGGCTGATAACCCAGCACAGCATACGTTCAGGGGGTATGTACATAGCCTGGAAACCAGACGAATCCGCCAGTGCCAAAAAAAAAGGCCCTCGGCAGATTAGTCTGGCCATGCCAGGCTAGTACGTACGTACATGCATACATTCTAAGTAAGAACTTTTTTTAAATTCAACTTTCCATCTATCCTTCTCCTCCAGCCCCTGAAACTGCACTGTGATCTGTGCAGCATCGTGTCCAGCTCAGGTCAGATGCTGGGCCAGGCTGCCGGCGCTCAGATCGACCGCTCCGCCTGCATCTGGCGGATGAACAACGCGCCCACGCGGGGCTTTGAGCAGGACGTGGGCCGGCGGACCACCCTGCGGGTGGTCTCCCACACCAGCGTGCCGCTTTTGCTGCAGAAACCCCAGTACTTCTTCGGCCAGGCCAACGACACCATCTATGTGGTGTGGGGGCCCCTGAGGAACATGAGGAAAGACGGCAAGGGCATTGTGTACAACATGCTGCGACAGGCGGCTGAGAACTACCCCCAGGCACGCATCTACGTCACCACGGAGGACAGGATGAACTACTGCGACATGGTGTTCAAGAAAGAGACGGGCAAGGACCGGTGAGTCTGTGTTCTCTGTGAGATGTGTGGCGTTTGTTTCCTCCTTCACACAGCTGACGTCCAGGTTTATACTTATCGGGCTGAGCTTTTCTGGAAGACTGTTTACCCTCTCCCCACCTTCTCTGGTGTTCAGTTAACTGGCGTAGTCTTGACATGGTTGACCTTATGGAAGCGTGATGGCTCTCGCAGAGGCTCTATGCTTTCCCTCCCCCCTGCACTCTCGCTCTCATCTAAGTCAGAAGCTATACTTCCCCCTGAAGAGCCCCAGCACTGTGCTGGAGGACATTTTAAAAAGAGGGCCTTTTGATAAGCCCTTGCATCAGAAACATGAACCGGTAAAAATGAAGACATCAGCTGGTCTGGGGAAATTCCAGTTAATGAGCTAGCATGCTTCTTCTGGCAGTCTTTCAAAACAACCCAGCTGGCGTCACTGGCATAACGTCACTGACACTGCATCTTGAACCTTTCTTTCATCAGCCCAACACCCCAAAACCAAGAGATTAGTCTGGTTGCAGGTTAATCTAGGATAAAATCTAGGATTTACACCTAAAAATATTTTTAGGTGTATATTGTTTCTTAGAGAAACCAAATGAACTAAAATTGGACTGTATCATTTGGTAAAAAGGTATTTTTTTATTATCCAAGCCCGCCATACAGTAAGGTTAACAAGCATGAAAGCCAGACTGGCCAATGCCATTATTTGTAGTAAACCTTGTTTCGCTGCCTAGTGTCGCCGACTTCATTACCATACAGCTCGACTCCCAGTGTCTCCCACATGTCGCCAAGACCTTTCTTAACTCCGTAAGCGGATTAACATGTTCAATAATAACCGTAGCATCTATTCAGTTCCATTGTCTACTTCTCATTCACAGCGGCAGGGTTAATGCGCGCTTCTCATGTACCGCATACTTCAGCCAGCCTGAGGCATTCTGAAGGCCCGGGCAACACACATACAGATGTGGGATTAGGGAGAGGAATCTCATTACAGGACGTAATGCTCCTGTGTGCAATACCCTGCTCCACTCATTACACGCCAAAACTGGAGGTGTGACAATGGCCCGCAACTAATGAAAATATTTTTTCTGTCTGCTTTCACGTTTGTTGACTTGTTTAGTGTTTTTGCATATCTGCCTGCTTGCCTTGTGTGTGCTTCAGTCTTAGGAGATAATTAGTGTCCATGGTAACACTGCCTCAATGTGCCTCAGTGTCATTTCACTGATGTATAGGAAAGGACACAAGGGCTGAGAGAAAGAGAGAGAAAGACAGAGAAAGAGAAAGAGAGAGAGAGAGGGAGAGAGAGAGAGAGGTGAAAAGGGCATATTATTTCCTATATATTGGCTGGCCAATCTTTCTGGAAAATATTAGCATTTTTGCACCATATTGTCAAGGACGAGGGTCTCGTCAACACTATTGAGACAGTATCTATTGATGCTGCATTACATACTGTAATCGACAGCTATTATATCTATGCTCTGATATATTATACAGTATGCTAGTAGAGCATTGATAGTAGACAATACGCGACAAAAATACATTGGAATCATTACAAACAAAATACATTTGTTTGCAATGATTCCAATGTATTTTACTGGCATACTTGAATTCTGCAACTGACCCCATTGCCTACTACTAAGTACAGGGGTTTCCTATAGATTGATTGATTGATTGAATACGTTATTAACTGTTTGCAAAAAGTACAGTGGTACAGTTATACAATAATGCTAAAAGGATGACAAAAAAAGCCCTGGGGCTTGTTTCCATTGTGGTCCTATGTATTCAAGTAATCAATAATATTGCCTACTACTACAGTACCTTTAGCATTTATATTGTTGTGAACAACAACCGAGCACAACACCTTTACTGTTACGTTTAGTGTGTGTGCGAGAGTTAACACTCACTGTATGTACAGTACGTACGTATGTGCGCTCGCACAAGCGTGTGTGTGTGTGTGCGTGTGTGTGTGTGTGTGTGTGTGTGTGTGTGTGTGTGTGCGTGTGTGCGAGTGTGCCTGTTTGTGTTCACTTGGCTCCCATCAGCACTCGTTGCGCGGTGCTGGAGATAATCATCGGCTTGTTGGAGACAGAACAGTGATCGAACACAACTCTAATTATCCAGATTGCTGTGAGGAGACTGCAAGACACGCCGCCTCAGCCTCT
>NC_137611.1:38259344-38323375 GCF_963280865.1 Gymnoscopelus braueri
ATTGTCTTAATCCCATTAAAATAATATTATTCGGGGCATCCGGTTAGCGCAGAGTAAAGTTGACAATTGACCGTGTTTGCAGGTGGGAAGCTGGTTAGGGAGGTCATTCTCTGTCGGTGCACTAGCATCTCCCACAGGTTGGTCGGGGTGCCTGTATGGACTGCATGGAGCGGAACTGGGAGGGATAGCCTGTTCCTCCGTAAGTGTTACATCCTCCTGGTGAAACGCCTCACTGTCAGGTGGAAAGAAGAAGAAGAAAAATAGGCATTATTTGTGTCCCTGTAACCATGACCACTGTGAACGATCATGAATGTGACATGGGCAGCACTAATGGGGGAAAAAAATCCTCATTGAACTGACAACACTGCTGCTTAAGCAGAAATAGAAAACATTCTGTTAAACATAGTTAAACATTCTGTCAGCCCTTAAAATCAGTCTCCCAATCATTATCTGCACAGCATCTGTTGACCTAATACTTTAGACTTAGTTGTGGCTTTTGGAGAGAATAATTTATCTAATTTGTAAATTAGATAAATTAGTTGTTGTAGACTAGATTGGAATAATAGTTAATAGATCCCTGATCCTGCTGGATTCACAAGAACAGCTTAGGAACATCAATACTAGTGCCATTCCCTGAAGTGTTAGAGAAGAGAGTTATTGATTTAAATACCAAATATTCCTTCTCCGGTTCAGATTGTATTTTATACAGGTTCTATAGCAAGTATCTGCAGTTTTTTTTCTTGCATTGCACAGTTTGTGTAGTTGATTTGCATGTTTTGCTTTAAGAGAAGGGGTAACTATGGATGATGCAGTTACAGTAGAAATCTGCAGTTACTGTAGCATCTGCTCAGGATTTGTTGGAGAGTGAAACACAAGCTGCTGCAGTTAGGAAACAGCACCACATAACCATAATTTCATGCTTACCACTACATGCAGCCAAAAGAGAGTAGGATTCATTGCATTTCTTAGCCGCATCATGCAGTGACTCTCATTATAGAACTTTCATTTAATGTCTTTTAATGTACTGATTTGGATCCAAACACAAAATGTGTCGCTTCACAAGTGTGTAATCACATTACACTCCTGCGTCGGATTGCCTGTAATTACTGTGAAATTATCTTATTAAGTGGAGCGGTTGGCAATTCTCAGCCAAAATAACGCCCATCTTCTGGCTGGGCTCCATACAGTAGGTCAAAACCTCCAACAGCAACAACAAAGAAATCACACTTTCCTCTTTGAAAAATAAGAGGGCATTTTCGGCATTCTTATGACCCATCTGAGAGAGAAATGAGGCGATCGTGAGGGTGCAGTGTTCCTTAAAGCCCATTAGCATTTATGTGGTAATAACATAATGATAGTGTTGGGATGTTGAGCGAAACTATTTGCGGCAAAGGGGCATCAGAAACGGCCTCCATTAGCAAAAGACCTTTTATCCTCTGCTGCAAGTATTCCATCTTTATAAAGGGGTTGATTCATTCAGATACACGGTATATTCATTTTCTGAAACGTTGCTTGGAATTCATCACTCGGTAGACTCATAAATATTAAGCATGAGTTTTATTCTCATGTCAGCAATATATTTGTAGATTGAGTTGCTATCACTTTATTCAGGTTGTGGATAATTCTGCTCTTGAATTAATGCATTCTAACAAAGCTGTCAAAATGACACCGTTTAAGTGCCTTACCTTTTAGCATAAACATGAAAGTTCCTTAATTCATGCCCTACTCTAAGTATTTTTTTCTATGACATTCTTACAATGCTGAACATTTCTCGATCCAATTTTTTTAATTGGGTGCAGAATTTCAAGGATCACTTGTGTACTCTTGACGTTAGAAAAGAAAGACCCCTCTTCATAGAAGAAGAGGTAGAAGCTACAGTACTATGTAAATCATATCATTCTCACTCAAAGAGATGGTGTAGTCCACTAGTTCTAAACGAGGGGTCCAGGGACCCCCGTGGGTCATTGAGGGGGTCCCCAGGCCAGCTACATGCTAGTGAGATAGGAACCAAATGGACCTTTACGGGGTCTGTAACTCAGTGCACAAATGGAACCAAATGGACATTTCATTCGATTTGTACATTCTCTGAGTGTAACACAGAGGATTTTACAGTTTATTTTGTGGTCCCAGATAAATGAGGGTCCGGGACCTAATGAATATCAAACTTAAATTAAAAGGGTTGAGATTCACTTGTGAGGTCAACCAGTTGCGATGTAACTCAGGTAGACATGGTGTGTTGCCACTCAAGTACTAGTCTTAGCAGGCTAAATGCTTTTTATGCTCTGCTTCACTGTTGCCTATTGCAGTGGTTCTCAAACCTTTTCGTGTCAAGGACCCCCAAATTAATATGTATTTGGCTGCGAATGTTCAAACCACACACCTGCATTACTAGTCAATGTCAGATCAGATTAAGCCTGGCTTAGTCCATCAAATGGGTGATTGGTCAAAAAAGAAAACCTATAAAACTGATCACATTATACCAACTCAACACATGACAGTGGCAACTTTTTCAAATTCTCTACCCTATGGTGCCTAGTGATGGAACTGATTCTGATCCATCATCATACAGTACAGCATATCCATTAGACTGGTCATTTAATTTTAAACTGACCAATTTTGACCCCAAATGTTTGACACATTCCCAGTGTCTTACATTTCACTTAAAATCACTGCAAATCACTAACTATGTCAGTTTTAGACCGATTCTTTTAAAGCAGTATACTGTAGGTAAATTGAGACATGTAAACTAAGAGATTAAGAAATGAAACTAAAGGATAAATATCAGTCTGACTGGCCATGTGTGTACAGTGCACACTGTTGTATTTGGCAGAAGTGAGCCTTTGGCTGTGAAAGGGGAAAACTGGGACTATAAAATGTGGAATGTTGTGATCAGGGCTGAGAATGTTTCACGGGTATATGCTGTAAATTTTTACTGCTTGTTATCCTCCGGCTCTTTCCCCAAGCCAATGTTTGACATTTGAAGTGCAGAATGTTAGACCTGTCAGCAGCAGGAAAGGGCTAACCAGGGATTCCTACTGTACCTGTCTCATGCATTCTAGCCACAGACATCAGTAACCTTCCCTCTGTAATATTTAGATAATGGCTAAAGACCCAGTGGTCTGTCATTTAAAATACTTAATGCTTACAACAATGTTATTTATAGTTATAATGTTGTTTTGAACCCTAGTATCCCTATTCTGGGGGGAACGTTCAGCCAAAATGGCAGATCTACAAGCTCACAACGTGTAGTGTTGCAACACATTGTGAGCTTGTAGAGATTTGTTATAGAGGGGGGAAAAGATTGACCCTAACACTTGAAGTCCCATTACGGCCAGCATAGTTAACAGTGGGATTTATTGTATTAGTGTGAGTCTACACAACAAAGTGTTACTATATATATAGTCTTTGGTATGACCCGCCCGGGGAATCGAACCCTGACCTCCCAATCTCGGACGGACACTCTAACCACAAGGCCACTGAGCTATAGTATATAGTATTTAGCGGACACAACGTATAGCGGACCCAAAACGGACTCTGATATGTATATGTCAGATGTATATGTATATTGATTCTAAATTAAGCTCATGAACTGGGTCCTGCGAAAAATGCTTCTCAGAGGGCCAGTGCCAGGCATATCATCATTTGTTATATCCTCCCAAGATAATCTTACATCATCTGCTCTTGGCGGTCTGTTTGAGGTGATGTAGATTTGTTGTTTGACGAACCTGCACCGCCCACACAAGGACATCAGCTTGCTCTTGGGAGAAATTACGTTTCCGAGGTTTTTCTTCCATGACACTGTGAAAATTACCAGAACACCCTTGTGCTCAGCACAGTGCACTGCTCTTAAAGGAAATGAAAAGCGATCATTTGATTGGTCACGATTGAATTAATCTGTTACACACCCACTGAAAATAATATTCAGCCTGCAGACATCTCCCTAGGTGGCTTCCAGTACACTGGACTATGAAAGGCAAAAGTCCATGGAGAGTCTGCTGGACTCTCCATCCCTGTAGCCCATGTGTCTGCTCCCTGTTCAATAAACACTACATACAGTTCAGTGATGTCTGGCGACGAGCCAAACAAAACCTGGCAGTATGGTTAATAGTCTATCTAGTTGACCAATCAGTAAGCCTTTTATGAAAGAGAATATTGATATTATTCCTTCAATGTTCTCTGTGTGTGTGTCATGACGCGCACAAAGTTTGATATTATGCCTTCAATGTTCTCTGTGTGTGTGTCATGACGCACAAAGTTTGATATTATGCCTTCAATGTTCTCTGTGTGTGTGTCATGACGCACAACACTTTGTCACATGGGGGGGGGCGGGGGGGGCTAGAATACATTAAAAACATGCTAAAGGATGTTTTCCAGCTTGAGGGAATCCATAACTAAGTGGAAGAGACAAGCATAACATGAATAAAAGGGGTTTGTGTGATTTTGGAGACATTTATCTGGATACAGTACACCTCCACCAGCTAAAGTAACAAGAATAGCAACGAGCGCATACACAAGCTGAGCTGGTCCAAGCAGGCAGATGGTGCAAATCGTGGTCCTCATTGACCTCAAGATAGCCGTGCGCTGCTAATTTGCAAATGACACGCTCCCTACTGCACCTCTCTGAGCACTGCGTGACCCCAAAACACTTCACTTCCGGAAATGGTCAATTCACCCATCCACTGCACCTCACGCCAATCTGCCTGCTTTAAAATAGGCCACTTAGACTTGTTTTTCAGAAAAGGGCAAGGTTTGCGTCAGAGCATAAGTACAGCTTGCATCATATTGCCAATACACAAGCATTGGCACCTACGCTCATTGCAGTTCATATTTTGTAGCCTGAAATCGGTCATTCTGATTGTGGAGTACACTGCTGTTATTCTCTCAATCAATGCCTTGTGATGCCCTTAGTGGCATGGAATATTGACAGATCTCTTACCAGTGACAATGAAATAAGTGCATAAGTGCAGTCCTGATTCTTCTCGCTGTGTCATCTCTAATGCATTATTTTTATGTTTGTTTCTACAGCGAATGTGAATCAGTCTCCTCAGATTATAGTTATAATTCTATACAGGGGAAGGGAAGAAATCCCTTCTTGGCAGCACGATATTAAAATCCGCTTGTACAATTGTCAAGCTGCCATCTCCCCAAACCGTACAACCACCCATCCTCAAGAGTATCTCAGGCAACAACGAATAATAATTCAATCATTTGACTGAAAAACATGAACATATCAATGTGCATGAATCAGAAACAGGGCTTTCATTGCTTTGTATTTTGTTCCTTGATTTTAAATGTGTTGATCAAATCATTGTAATCATAACAACAGACTTCCCATTGTGTTTTTTCTTCTCAGAATAATTCCCTCACACATTATTATTAAATTACATATTATGTAAAAAAATCTATAATCACCTCATTCTACCTATTTGACAGTCTGAGTGGTGTGTACTTGCCTGCCCTGCAGATGTGTGAAGCTACTGTACCATTGTAAAATGAAAACAAATACATAATAATAATCTCTTTTCAGGGAAACATATTAAGGTCATAACAAATGTTCCACTGAGCCACCTTAAATGTTCCTTGCTATAAGAACGGACTTAGTGCGGCTTAAGAATAGCCTAAAAAGTCTTAGAGAACATAATAGTTCTATGGTTATTGGACTTGAGTACAGGATTACTCCCTATTGTTAGCTATCTACGGTGCAAAGCCAGAGGAACAGGACGCTCTAAATTATTCAACACTACATCTAGGATTAATTGATTATTGAGCCTCAAATCAATAATAATTAGTAGTTCTGCATGTAATTTGGGATGTTAGGTCTTTGTCTTTATCTCTTGGTCCCAATAGAAATAGCTTAAATTCATCTTCATCTGTTTTGCTAATCCTTGGTTATTCCCATGGTCTAGGAGGACAGGACATCTATTAGCATGTAGAATAGGCTGTGTGTACAGTGCAGTTGTAACCACTTAAACCCTAAAAACATTGTTGAATGTCAGATAGTGAAAATATCTGTTGAATAAGATCGGCTATTTTAACTATTTTTGCAGAATCTTCACCTACTGTATTATGACATGCAGGTGAATGTTGTTAACTTAGGCTCTGTCCCTATTTTCCTTGCCCCATTGAATTGTGATTTACATTATATCTTATAAAATTTGTTTCCTTTTCCAAATATTCTCAGACTCTTCTTCCACCTTTTGCCTATTCTACCATTTTGTACCTTAACATTTTTCCAACTGACCTAATTTTGGTAGTACCACTTGTAAAGCATATTAAGACTATCACCCCTTTATCTGATAACGATGATTAAAATAACAAGCTTTTTATTACAATGCATTATTTACTTGCACTTTGTTGAGTGGAACCGAACGGTCCAGGGTAATCTGTTCAGTCTGCTGAAATAATCCTGACAATGTTTTCGCTAATAAGACCATGAATGTACCATTAACCTTTGTTCAAAATACTTGGAATTGCATGAATACAAAACCTACCACATAAAGCATGTGGAAAAACTCACTTTTTATTATGGCCCAAAGTCATACAGTAGGTTAGAAAATACTGTAAGTCAGGTTCTCTTAATGCGATATATTTCATGCATAGGCACTTAAGCAAAGAAGTCAATCCTGAACTGCTTGAACCTAAAATATTGTTTCCCTGTTTTAATCTTTGTCCATATTAACTTTAATTTGTTTGGTTTATTATATTTTCCTTTAGGAGAAGTTTTAATTTGCATTGATCCTTTCTTGATTCCTTAACTTGGTCTCTACAAATACTGCCTGCAAATAATTGTAGCGTAGTAAAAATAGTGTAGTAAAAAATGGAAATACTCAAGTAAAGTAAAAGTACAGTACTTGAGTAAATGTACTTAGTTTCTGTCACCCACTGCCAGCCCTACATGGCAGCGCAACACTCTATGGACAAGCTGCCTCCTTGGCAGAGGTCTGTGCACTAGTGAGCATATTTTTCTACTAATTGATGTCACTGCCTCTTCATCATCATGGAAGCTTTTAGAACAGGCTCATGAAAACTCTAACTTGCCATTCATGCCCATTAAGTTTTAGTGTTTTAATTGTTGACAGATGGGAAGGTTGTTGGCCTGTCTCCATTATCCCATGGCACCTAATCATTATCGGTTCACAAAGTGACACACTGTACAGTAGGTGGCTTTGCTTACTCACATCAAAACATGAAGGGGCAGACCGTGAATACTAGATATACATTGCTGTGGACGTGACTGTGAATATCCCGGTGTCATTTTGAGGACATCGTGTAGGAATATTTATTATGCGTAGCCACTCGCTGGGCCCTGAGAATTTGAACTTTGTACCCCTCACACATTGGTTGTGGTTGATGTTGCTAATGTAATGTAAAAATTATTCTACAGTTGCTATCGTCTAGATAAGCAGTGGTTAGCTTTATGGAATGCAAACATAACTTTGTAATCGGTTTGAAATATATATATCCACTTTTGGATGAAACAGGAGTGTAAAAAAAAAAAAAAGGCAATCTCAGTAAATGTGAAATAACTTATCACCACAGGCTTTTGCCAGAACTTTTGGCTTTCAAACACTTATCAGTTATGTGAGAGCAGTCAAACGAACCCGGTTGAGAGAATAAATGGGAGTGATATTACAAAACATGCCATTTCACTCAGTACAAATGTTATCTTAGTTTCCCTGGGGCCATGGACATTTTTAAATGAATTCAGTTTATGGATCTTTCCATCTTTCAAAGGTAATGGCAGCAGGAAAACTTTGTACAATACTCTATTTTAGGGATCAGCGCAGTCTGTGCCGCACAGATTCTAATTCATTATCAGAGCCATAAAGTACTGTAATTAATTCACTGTAACACAGACAGTGGTTGTGAGAATCCTGGGAAGCCCTCGATTGTATAAAGAACTCAGTATTCTTGGTGATGGAATCCTCCATTCGTTTGACTTGGGAGAAGGGGTGGTGTGCGTGTGCGTGCGTGTGCGTGCGTGTGCGCGTGCGTGCGCGCGCGTGTGTGTGTGTGTGTGTGCGTGTGCGTGTGTGCGTGTGTGTGTGCGTGTGCGCGTTCATGCGTTTGTTTGTGCGTGCGTGCATTCATGCGAGCGCGTGTGCCATCTTCAGACACTCTTCTGAATCTCTAAAAGAAAAAAGGGATTAGAATGTGACTTTTCTTGTGTGTGCTGTATATTCTGATCCTCTGATGTTCTGATGCTGATTCTGAGGGAAGCTCACTCCGCCAGGCTGCTACCAAACTAATGAGAGAAAACTGCTGGGGGTGTGTGTGTGTGTGTGTGTGTGTGTGTGTGGGGGGGGGGGGGGGGCTTAAAAGCATTAGATTTCTCTTTACCACCACTGAGAGAATTATTAAAGTGCTCGGTGCCAGGAATCAGTGTAGGGGGCTCCTTGTTGCAGGGCTCCGTGCCGGCAGGGGAAGGGGCCGGCATACGGATGGGGATCACTCAGGAGGTGGAGAGGAAGGAGGGAGGAGTGGAAAGAAATATGTTCTTTTGGCTTTGACCGTTTAGCGCCATCTGGTCATCTGGGCATTTGGATGTTTTCCTCGTTTGCTTTTTCTTTTTTCTTTTTTTTTCTTTTCTAAGACGCAACAAGGGAACTAATGACCCCTGTCAGTTCTGTGAGTGTGGTGAGAGTTATGCCTAATTTATGCTGTTTTGTTTTTATGCTAATTTATGTTGTATGATGGTGTCGTGTGCCGGAAACAGACAATCTACAAGCTCACTGCTATTTTCGGCACGCGAAACTGGCAAGCGACGACATATAAATACCACTTCAGGTTGATGGATGTTCTACACATGCGGAGTGTCAGTAGCATGGCTAACGCTAACAACACAGACCCCTACGGGACAGACATGAGAGATAGGTTCTTTCACAGGGGTGACATTGTTTCCAGTAAAGCGGGAGGGCGAATCATGGCCCCTTCCCTACCTCCTACTCCCCTACATCTGACACCCTTGCTCGGACCACACCCATCTTCAAACTCTGCCTTCATTGTGATCCCAACTACAGTTTTGTGACTGCATCTTGCATGGTTTTGATGCTATTGCGTTGACAAAATCTGCCCATAGCCAGACAGGCAGACATATATTAAACGCCTGGAAGTACTACAATAAATGTATATTATGTGGATAGGCGGGCAGCAATCACACTGAAATTGTCGCTATAGATGCAACTGGTTAAAAAATGGTCAGGACTGCGTCAGGCAAAACAATACTGAACACCTCGCTGGCAGTAGGGCTGCACAATTAATCGAGAATAATTGAAAAATCATGATTTTATGTTTCACAATTATGTAATTGTGAAACTAGGCAATTAAGCCAAACATTATTTGGTCTGCTGTACCTTGGCCTCTTCTATTCGTCATTACACAAGGGTTAATATAACCCAACCCATCTCCTCAATCCATTACGCTCACAGAGGCACAATGAAATAGAGGTGCGTTTTTTAAGGCATTATGGTGCTAGTCAGTAGAACAAAACACAGTTTGGCAGCAATGACAAGACGCTTACTGTGCTACACCCATGGATTGCCCCATTTAGCGGCTGGCCTCCACCGCAAAAAAAGAGGATCTGCACGAAAAGTCAGCACAATGTCACAAACTGTTTAGCGGTCTGACTAGGATGGAAGTCACACAGGGAGTCCAGAGCCAATGACATAACCTGTAAGTGGACAACAAGGCCATTAACTCTGGTGTGGAGACAGGAAGTATGGGAACACAGGGTCAGAGCAGAGAGAAGGTTGCAGTGAGATCGAGATGCATCGAGTGGAAGAGAGGCAGTGATAGAAGTAGGGAAAGAGAGAGAGAGAGAGATGGTAGACAGGGATAGATGAGTTGCATGTGAGCAGACAGATGAGAGAGAGGGTCAGTAGAGGAGAGAATGATAAAGCAGACAGGAAAGGGCAAGTGAATGATTTGCTGGAGAGAGAGAGACAGAGAGAGAGAGAGAGAGAGAGAGAGAGAGAGAGAGAGAGAGAGAGAGAGAGAGAGGGAGAGAGAGAGCGATAGGGTCATAAACGTAGGGTGAGGAACCAAGGCCAAGGGGTCATCATCGGGGAGACAGGGGGCAAAATGGTGGCTAGAGAGTATGTACAAAAAAAGAGAAATACTCTGAATGGGACTAGAGCGGTCTAGTTTAGTGTGAGCTGAAAAGAGTCAGAGAGAGAGAGAGGAAGACAGAGAGAAGAGGCATGAATTGAGAGTGAGCAGGAGAGGGGGATGGGTAGAGCATCATTGGAGAGAGAAAGCGACAGAGATAGAGTGTGTGACATAAAAAATAATCACCAGAGGACTTCCTGCTGACCCCTCACGATCGAAACAAACAACGGAAATTAAAGATGAAGAGTTGTGTCTCGTCTTCACAAAATAAATAATAAATAACATTGCCTGCCTCTCTTATTAACAGCATTGCATAGATAGACCACTTGAAAGTAAACAGAAGGTAAGCAAATTGCACTTCACTCGTAAGGTCACTCGACAAAAGCCACATCTTACCGCCTCCGGTAGACTTTAAAGAAACGGCTCAGCCAGCCGACATTGCTTATCCCCATTGTTCAAATTAATTGCTGTGCTCTGTGGTATGTGAAAAAAAGCTACAAAAACTACAATAAAGGACCTCCCTTATTTGTCCCACGGTTCTATTCTCACATTTTGTCATTGTTTTGTCTCTGGGGCTTTGCTGCTCTTTCAGAGGCAAAGAGAACCTTTTTTTCCTGCCCCCCCCCCCCTGGTCTTTCTCTCTGCAGAACCTGCCCACGGGCAAATGCAGGAACTTATCTCGTTGCTCGTTATAGTGTGAGCCAATCAATTAAGGAGTGTTACAGCCATTTGCGTCAGAAAACAAACCAATGCGCCCTACTAGGAAAGAGAGAGCATGATAGAGAGAAAGGACAGAAAGGTCACATGGGAGGGTAAGGTCAGGGTGCAGGTAGGGAACGAGAAATGAGAGAGAGAGAGAACAGCATGTGGATCGATGCATGCCTTTTAAAGCAGTCTGGTAGAGAAAACGTCATTAAAAAGGCATTGTGCTTCCCCAAGATGGCTATATGGTGCCTCTGCTAGCCGACCAATATATACCACAGGGACTCCACATGAGTGGCAATTTCTTTTAGGCAGAAGAGTAGAGAGAGAGAGAGAAAGACGGGCAGAAGTGAGATAAACATAGGATTACCCATCTTGGAGGCTGGAGAGAAGAAACGGAAGACAAATTGAGAACGATGGAGAACTAGAGAGAGAAAGAGAAATTGGGAGGAAGGTTAATAGAAAGACATAGAAAAGGAGTACTGTAAGGAAAGGTAGCAGAAAGAGGAAGGGATGGAAGGAGGGTGAGAAAGAGAAAAGGACGAGTGAGTGTTAGAGAGAGAGAGAGGTAGGCAGGCGGGTTGATATAATGTCCATCCTCTTCGTGGAAGGTGACAGGCTTTGTTTGGCCTAGTGGAACGCTGCCTCCTATTTGGCCCTGAAACAGAGGATGAATGCGCTCCGTCGGCCACAGACTCAGCAAGTGCTGACCTCGCTGAAATAGTGAAAGTTCCTACACTCCCCTGATTAGTTTACTGCGCTTCTGGTTCATCAACTCGAAACCGAGTTCGGTATTGAGCCTGTAACGCTAGCATTACGCCCCCAGCTGTATATGATAACACCAGATGCTCTGCCGTGGAATATTGGTCTGAATGGCGCCAAAGCGAGTCTCAGAGCAGTTTCATTTTTGTGAAATTATGTCTGAAGTTTCCTACAGGGCTGCTGAGTTGATCAGTAAGTAGTACAGGAATACTTCTCACAGTGGAATGAAGAGCTCTATACCGCTAAGTGCTCTTGACAGATGTCATCTCTTGTTTGGGGCGAGTGCACAGCCCATCATAAAGCATCCTTTGGAATAATGCGGCTGAACAGGGAAGAGCAGGCTTTAACTAGCCGTTGGGCAGTGCTCTTCCCTGCGCCCCAACACCTTCACCACTCAGCAGGTAATGAACAACAAGCTCCAGCTCCGTCAGACTTTGAGGGTTATTTACTTATAGGGGCCCAGTTCAAAGTGTCAGACTTCATTCCAATGCAATGCGGCAGCAGCACCATGGCGTTCTAGCATGTCAGTCTAATCCCTTTGCCTCAATTGTGTTAGGTTCATGTACAGAGTAAAATCCTCTGTTTTCATTTAACTCTGAGAGTGTACAAACTCTTAAGGACCAAATGGGTCCTTAAGGTTCCATTCAGGCTTTTGCAGATTAGGAGAGTGGGAGAGACAGAGAAAGAAATATGGCTTTTGCTGAGTTTATTTGAAGACAGTTTTTATATTTTTGTCTCCGCCAGGCCGAAAGGCATGGCGAGAGTATGTTTTACCCCCTGTCCGTCCGTCCGTCCGTGTGTCCGTGTGTCCGTCCGTCATTCTGTCAATTTGTGTACAGCTAATCTCTGGCACTGTTGGCTTGATCGCAGAGAAACTGTGCACACACACTCCCTGAATTTTTCACATGGGCCTGTTATAGCGCCACCAGGAGGCCGCTTTTTGCAAAACACATTTTTTGACAGTACTCCTACAGATTTTATCCAAACATCACGCAATTCAGTACACAGTATCTCTATAGTCATGTGATCAACACGGATCTGTCCAATTTTCCATATTCTATCCTGATTGGCTAAGGTTGGCTTCCAAAGTTTGCAGGATTGCTCCGTTTTCAACAAAATGCCTGAAATCATTGCGATTTCCGTGAGATTTCACACGCACATTCCCACTAGGCCGAGGAATAAATGCCACTTGAAATGTTTCAAATCAGCCACATGGTGGCGCTATAAAAGGCCGATTTGTGTTTTGAACTATAGCTGCACCGATCTGCGTGAAACTTTGCACGCATACTCCCTAGAGGCCAAGGAAAAACATCTGCCCTGCCTTTTTCACATTTTCACCTTTCGTAGCGCCACCAGGAGGCCGACTTATGTAAAACAAATGTTTTGATTTAATCCTTCAGAATTTATCCAAATTTCACGCAAAGCGGTACACATGATCTCTATAGTCATGTGCTCAAGATGGATCTGTTTAATTTTTCATATTCCATCCTGATTGGCTAACATTGACATCTAAAGTTTGCAGGAGTGGCCCGTTTTGAACAAAATGCCACAAATCATGAACACAGCGTCCGATTGAGGTGACACTTTGCACTCACATTCGCACTACGTTGAAGAACAAATAACACTCTTTTAACATTGCCCTATTATAGCACCACCAGGAGGCCGATTTTTGCAACACTTTCTTTTTTATATTACTCCTACAAATGTTGTCCAATCATGCAAATCGGTACCCATTATCTCTATAGTCAAGTGATCAAGATGGTTCTGTCCGATTTTTCATATTCCATCCTGATTGGCAAATTCTGAACATTGCTGCCCCACAATAACTATACCTGACCTGGCGGAGACCTGTGCTCCGAGGAGCACTTTTTCTAGTTTATTCTGGTGTCCAGGTCCAAACTATACTCAAAACATAGTTTATTATGTTCCGTTTTTTAACAAGCCGGTGCAAGAGCACATCCAAAATGATTCGGCGAAATAGCAGTGCAACATTGAGACAGGCCTCACACCATGTTTGTTTGTTTGCTTAGATACAGCACAACCAAAGCATTGTGTTTAGTGCTTTCTCTCTAACAAAACAAGCAAATCACATTATCTCTGTCCGCGGGCTCTGAGGGTATGCAGTCAAACAAGTAAATCTGCCAGGACATCCAGGTTGTGCAGTGATAAAGTTACTGTCCACCACTGCAGAGACTTGAATCCTCTGCGCTCCAGCAAACACTATTGGCCTTGTTCGCTGGAGGGAAGCCAGATATGGGTGGCTGCTACAGGTTGCTTGGGGCACATGTTCAGCGTGGTGCGTAACCGAGAGGAATAGCGTGTACCTCTGCAAGCATTATGTCCTACCGGTGAAACTTCTCACTGTGTCCTAGGGCCTAGGGTTGTCACAATCATAACATTTTTACTTGACGATTAATTGTTGTATGAATAATAGCGATTAACGATTAATTGTGTTTTTGACATTGAACATTGGACCATGACAAGGTGACGAGGGACTACGGTACAAGGGGGAACTGGGAATTGGCATAACTTTTAATTGGGAAAAGATTATTGCAACAACAAACTAACAAAGCAAAAGTCTGCCAAAGGAGCTACATGCCATTCAAACTTTTGTTTGAATTGGCCCCACACAGTTCAATCCCAGCTCTGCGTAGTTGACTAACAGTAGGATAATAATCAGAGGTAAACACGTAGTATGTTCTCGACCTTGAATCTGTCAATCCTTCTCTCCAATTCCAGACATCCGATTTAAAATCTAATGAAAAGTTTCAGGTCAGCAGATCGTACCTCCTTAATTATTCCATCAAGATTTTCTGTTAGGGGATATTTGGCAATCAGCTGAGATGTGGCGTGTATGTGTGTGTTTGTGTGTGTGTGTGTGTGTGTGTGTGTGTGTGTGTGTGTGTGTGTGTGTGTGTGTGTGTGTGTGTGTGTGTGTGTGTGTGTGTGTGTGTGTGTGTGTGTGTGTGTGTGTGTGTGTGTGTGTGTGTGTGTTTTGTTTGTATCTGAGTGAGTGTGCATGAATGTAAGGGTCTCTTACACTGTCTTTGTGTCTGTGTTTATGCGCGCCGCATAAGTATGCATGCAGTCTGGCTGCTAGAGTGGCAAATGGCTAATGAATAATACACAGTAACGGTGATGTGTTGACAGCATATCAAAATATGCCATGTCCTATATATGCTACTCAACTCCCTTATTACTACAAATGGCCTTTTATGTGGTTTCACCCTACAACCCCGGTGTATGTATAAGATTGTGCACTGGGCTGGCTAAGTGGGCTGAACCGAAGAAAACATACTGTAGCTTAGGGCCCAGTCTGAATAACTCCCTAGTTAGTCCCTGTGGTGCTTCTTCAATTCAAGCCAATTGTTTTCTCTCATTTATGGTGACAAAACTTGACAGTTTTATGGTTTGTTTGTTTGTTTGTTGTTCGTTCATCACACTGGGGTGACCGACCCCTTATAACCTAGAAGTATTGTAGCAGGAAAACAAAAATGTGGTTGCCTGGTCATACTTTTTTTCCTATTCCACTTAAACTGTCCACGAAAATATGTTTGTGAAAACTGTTACGGCGAGAAATAAACTACGAACTTACAGTCTATTGAGTCATATTGGCGGAAGCAAACTGGGAACCCATTTGGTAAAAAAAGGAAAAATAGATTTTTTTCCACTTTGTTTTTGCCTCTGGGGGCACCACCTCCTTTTTGTGTAGAAACAGGAACTCGGTTTGGCTCCTCCCCTTTCTTAGTCCACTTCCTCCCGGGTGCTTCTGTGTTTATTCCTATAAACACAGAGAGATTATGGCGGAAGTGGTAAATATGCATCATTGATGGGGGACAACTGACCCCACTAAGTAGTTCTTTAAATCTAACACAAATAACAACACGGCATACTACTAGCCCAGCCAATCAACCAGTAGGCCTATGACCTCATCATCTAACCAGCAGGTTTACAGTCAACCAGCCGATAGTACATTACCCTAGTCAACAAACCAATCATGTAATTTAGGACTACATTACTCCTGTCAACCCACGACATAGCCTACATTAACTTTATCCACAGCACATTATGCAGAATGGCACATTGAGAAATGCAAAATGTTAGCATATCAAAATATAGCCTATTCTAACCTTTTATTTGTGTTTTATTCTTGACTGTTGACAGAAAAATCATTTTAGGCTTGCAAAGACCAGTTTAGAGGAACATACTATCCTTCCCGGTTCCACTGCGTGTGAACAGACACCCGAAAC
The DNA here is from genome assembly GCF_963280865.1 of Gymnoscopelus braueri. Lineage (NCBI taxonomy): Eukaryota > Metazoa > Chordata > Actinopteri > Myctophiformes > Myctophidae > Gymnoscopelus > Gymnoscopelus braueri. The sequence continues at coordinate 38,275,166 of NC_137611.1, forward strand.
AACCTGTAGGAGTCGGTAGTGCAACTTACAACGACTTCCCACCCACATACAAACACGCCTCCAATTGGGTTCGGTTGGAGCGCCCGGCCAAGCTGGAGGCACCATGAAGGATTTAAACCTCTATTCTCCGCACTGGTGGACAGGAACTTTACCCCTGCTCCACCCGGACGCCCCCTCACACAATTATTTGTACATTTAGCCTGGGGAAGCTATCCAGTTGTTGTTTTCAAAGGCCGTCTGTGTGTGTGTGTGTGTGTGTGTGTGTGTGTGTGTGTGTGTGTGTGTGTGTGTGTGTGTGTGTGTGTGTGTGTGTGTGTGTGTGTGTGTGTGTGTGTGTGTGTGTGTGTGTGTGTGTGTGTGTGCCAGCGTGTCCGCATTTGTGGGTATGAGTTGGTATGTGTAAGAACAATACACTAGTGCGCTACACTTACATGTGTGCAATTAACAATGACATTTCCCCCAAAATTGCTTTAATGAAACCACCCCCATTCATGACCTTTGCAGTTCTAGTTCTAGATCACAGTTAATTGCATCTCTCAAACATAAAAACCATGTGAGAGGTGTTTTTTGCAGTTGTACAAATGCTTTGCCTCACCAAGGGGCATACAACCTCTACTTTCTATGTTGATATAGTTATTATATACACAACGCTCTGTACTTAAAATAAAGAGATACTGCATTTTTAGGCACTATTAATTCATGTCACTCTTCTGGAAAATTAAAACAGACTATGGGCTCATATTGTACTTTATATGCAACTTAGGTATTCAATAGAGCTGCTTCAAACCTGAGTGCAACAGCACAATACACTTACACTATGAGATTGCTTGCTTTACAATAATCAAGGTAAGGAGTGCAGAGTTCAAGAGCCCTGATTTGATTTGATTTAATTGGAAGTACATGAAATACGTGCTTTTCACTGAAATAACACGTCAAGGATAAAAAAAAACACAATAGCGTCAAAGAGTTATTTCCATTGAGGTCCTTGGCTTTGCACAGACAAGCATAACAGACACTGGTACGTAAGACACCCTGTCACTAGATGTACAGTAAGATATTGAAAAGACAGTTATGAACTTGAACGGTAAAGAGATCTATTGTATGGAGTGATGTATTAATACATGTTATTGTATCTAAGAACAATTGTGTCTAATAGAACAGTGTGAGATAAAGATATAAGAGAGTTAGTTAGAAAATGTCAAAAAGTAGGGTGCACCACATTTTTCTATGCAAATGCATACATACTAGGGTTGGGCGATATAACTTCAAATCAATATCACAATTATTTCAAACTTTTGCCTTGATTACGATTAATGAACAATTATTAAAAGAAAACATTTTACACTTTACACTGCAGTATAATATGATTTTACAATGATTTATGAGATTTATGAATCTATAAAATGTGTTTGTGCCGATTCGCTGATGTATGCAGAAAAAGAAAAGGCCTACACTATTTGATTAACCTACATAAGCAAGATTAAGTCGGTTCCAAATATCGGTTTTTGATATCTTTTTGATCGATTGCCCAGCCCTAACACATACAATAACATCTGTCTTCATCTTGTTTTACTTTTAGGATCCAATCGGGCTCCTACCTCAGCACCGGCTGGTTCACACTCATCTTAGCCATGGACATGTGCAAGGAGATCCACATCTACGGCATGATCAATGACACCTACTGCAAGTAAGACACCAACTAGAATAACGTTGCTGTCGGTCAGAAACCTTGTATCTCCATATTTCAACGTATGTTTTTTTTCCCCCCATAAATGAATGCCCTACTTCGTCATGCAACTCTGTCACACAAAAGTACAAAAAATAGCTGATCTGCAAGCTCACAATGCACTGCGATGCGACACATTGCGAGCTTGTAGATCTGCTATTTTTGAAAACTTTTGAAAGTGAAACTCAAAGTTATTCATTCTAGCTGCGGGCTTCATAAAAATGTAACCAGTCAAAGTATTAAGAAGAGCTTGTGACTAAATAATAACTACATTGGATCGTTTTGAACATTTTCTTTTACATTTTTGTTTTTGGACATACAAGGTTTCCACCCGACAGCAACCATAGGGCAATGAAATATATATCCCTCCCCTGCAAAACGTAGAAAAGTCAATTCACATGCACTGCACAACAGCTGACCACGCCCTCCCATGCCCATGTCCTACTGCAGTTTGAATACATTTTCAGTGCCACAGTTTGAATTGAATGGCTGTATTTCGACGCAGAAATCCATATTGGGACCCCTGTGCTGCAAATACCATTACTTTTCGCTGTGTAGAATGCCCAGCAGGTTGCCAGAGCAGGCTGTCCCTCGCATGCTGGGGAGTTGGACCTCAGGACCCCCATTTCTCTGCCCTTTAAAGGTTTATTTGTATTTTGGCGCTGGAATCTTCTCATTGACTCTAGGGTGTGTGATTACTGTCTGGCTGTGGGAGGGTGACAAACAAGATGTTGTTGCTCAGGGCATGGTTGCTCATTCATATTAGGTCTCCATAATCGAAGCCGGCTCGCCGTCGCTTCCCCTACTCTCACAATTCCACCTCTAGTTCTCTACACCCACCCACACTCTGAATCAAATACTTTACATATTATGGAGTGATGAAGAGAGAGAGGTTTTAAAAAAACAGCTTGAGATCATAAGGATGAGTGTTACTAATAACAGCATGGTGGCGTTGGAGATTTATATAGTCAATATTGAAGACACGCTCTCTCTCGCTAGCTCTGTTTCTCTTACTCACTCATTGACTTTGGTCTAGTGAGAGACAACATCATATCATGTTTCGGAGTAGACGGTTTACAGAAGGTGGCGGAGAGCACACTTTTGGGGCTGCGCCTGCATGGCATGAAGGTCATCTCTTTGCCCTTTCATGCTCTAAGGCTGCAGTCACAATTTAGCTCACTTTGCGCAGTAATCGAGATTCAACAGGCACCGCAGAGGCGGTGAAATTGAATGCATTTGTTAGCGGTGATATGGGTGCGTGCCACTGTGTGACACACAAGACAAGAAGACAGGTACCGAGAGATGCCCCGCTGCTGCAGGGGCCATGCGTTACACTGGCAGCCGGCCACTGTCTTTGTGCGTGCGTTCGCCGTGGTGGACACACCGGCTGGGTATTATGATTGCTGTTTCTTCCTCTCTCCTAGTTTGTTCAATCCTCTAATAAAACTTGTTACACAAGTCCACTTCTTGTAAAGCTGTCACTTGTTATTAGTGTCTGCAGTGGAGCGGGTTTACGGTTCTGCCCCATATCATTCCCTCTCGCACGCTCGAAAAAGGGCCATAGATTCCACAGGTAAGCCTCTCTCTCACACGACCAGTGTGGGGCGATGGTACTCCAGTAGTCGGAGAAGAAGAGGCCCTGCGGTTCCCCTCTTTGGATTTCAGAACCAGTGGGGAAATTATGGGCTGAGAATGTGAATGAGAAACACTCCACTCTCTCAACAACTACCTCAGACTTAGAGTTTCCCTTAGGTAAGGCATGTAACACTGCCATTGTAACTTAGATTGTAGTTCTACCATACTCCCAGGGGAAAATCTGTGTTCAGGAGACAACACAACTAATTGTCAACTAAGATGCACATTTTCAATTCACTTAACCAGTCTCTCTTTCCCTCTCTCTTCCACTCTCTCTCGCTCCTGATCAGGACGGGTGGTTACAGAAAGGTGCCATACCACTACTACGAGGCAGGCAGCCGGGATGAGTGTGCTGAGTACACGCTTCATGAGAGCGCCCCCTACGGTGGCCACCGCTTCATCACAGAAAAGGCGGTCTTTGCCAAATGGGCCAAGACACATGCCATCAAGTTCTTCAATCCGTCCTGGCAGCTGTCATGACCTTGGCTGGAACAGGTTGGCACTGGCACTTTGCTATCCAGGGACGAGGCAATCTCATGTAAAGACATGAAGCACATTTTCCTTATAGCTTACACGCTAATGTTCATATCCTCACAAGTCCCAAGACATATCTACGGTATAATGCATAGAATTGTTCAGTTGCGCATTGCTAGTCCCGGCTGGTTGATTGTTGTCCTCGATGCACATGCAATCCAGAGTTCTGTTTATGACCACTCGGTGAGGACGATCATGAGGAACCTATAGATTGTTGGACATTTTAGCTTCCTCTGCTGAATTCAAGAATATATAAGGCACTCTGTTTTACTGTGAAAGAGGGAGCAGATGAAACAACTCGAACAATCTGCTGCACCATAAGTCAAGCAGAAGATGGTTGTAATGCAGACCACAGAAGTGCAGAAAAAACATAAAGAAAACAACAGCCGTCCTCCAACTTAAAGTGACCTCCAAAGCCTCCACACACGTCTGCAAGCACAGTAGATCAAAAAGAACTCAGACAAACATTTGTTAGAGGAAACTTCAGCCAAACTGTGGGGATAGTCACGTTGGCAGTGGTGGTGGACTGGCTCTGCTACGCATTCCTCTGTCTGCGTATCCTCCTGTCAGACTCTATTCAGTGCATAATAAGTATCCTTTGGTTCATTTTCAACTGGAGGGATGACTGAAGGCAGATGCTCTGTCAGATTCGATTACAAGATTTTTCACAGGTCAGTCCGAGTCCGGATTCAAAGGGGTTTCCCAGTCAAGGGCACTTTTTGCCATTTTTATTTCTATATATTATCTTCTCTTTATTTTTATTTTTTTGCTACACTATATTTGTGCATTCATTGTAATACAATCTGATGTTTCCTTTTTTGTTTCTTTTGATTATAATTATATTATTTTCATTTAATGCTGTGAATTTGAGTTACAGTATTGTTGATATGTTCCACCATTGGCTGGATGTCCTGTGTATCTGGTTGGTAATTTATTCTAAAGCACAGAGAGAGAGAGAGAGAGAGAGAGAGAGAGAGAGAGAGAGAGAGAGAGAGAGAGAGAGAGAGAGAGAGAGAGAGAGAGAGAGAGAGAGAGAGAGAGAGAGAGAGAGAGAGAGAGAGAAAATTATTGACGCTCTTATCATGTGCCATTCTTTGACAATGTGAGCATCACAGCACATAAAGCAATGTGCAATTAAATATTCTGTCCTCACGGACAGAGTTGAGTCACTTATGACCCCGTGGCGAGAGGGAAATTTTAATGTGTGCAGTAAAGCCGTTTGAAGTTAATGTGTGCTATTATCATTTGTGCCTGCGATATAGTCAACCGCTCATCGTGTATAGACTGTGTACAGTATATTCGTGAGTCGGTTTTCTCCCTCGCTCTCTCTGGCTCATTTTCTCATCCACGTTTATGCCTCTGTGTGTAGAATATCACTGTGTCATACTGTAACACATGCAGTGTCTACTGTATGCGTACATATCTTCCTATTTCTCTTCAGACATGACAAGCGTGTCCTCATAGTTCATGCTATTACCTTTAAATGCAGCCCTTTGAAGACTGCGGCTCTGAAAAAAATAATCGATGAGGTGCTGAACCGCGTTGGATGGCAGCCAATATTGTAGCGTTGACGGAGGGCTGCAGACTGGGCTGACTGCGTGGCCACAGCTTCCCTCCCAGGGCTGTGATTAGTCTCCTGGTCAGGGCCCAGAGTGGAGAAACGGTGGGCTGGTTCTGAGGGGTTCTAATTTAAGCAGCCTGATGCAACGGGCCCCACAGCACTGTAATACTGAGTCTGAATTTTCACTCAGGCTTTGTACTCTACTGTATGCTTACTCCTCAGCAACCAACACATGATGACATTGTTGCTGTGTCCTATTCAATAGGAGACAGCAACAATTTCAATCTCAAAATATGTTGTTCCAGGGACCCCCAGAAGCAAAGATTTGAGTAAAGAATATAATGTATATTCAAAGATTTGCACACATTTTCACGTTTTTTCCCAAAAATAGCAGATCTACAAGCTTGTAGCGCTGCACTCGTGCCGCACTATGAGCTTGTATATCTGCTATTTTTGAATAGCCAAAGAAATCTAAAATGACACAGATGCTTTCCCGGATTGAATGGGTTAGAACAGTGGTTCTCAAAGTGGGGTTCGGGGACCCCCAGGGGTCTGTGAGGGGGTCCCCAGCAAAATGAGTTAATGTAGCATCGAAATCTGTTTAACCACTTTAACCCTTTACATTGGCTAATTGAAAATAGCCGATCTACAAGCTCACAACGTGTCCCGATGCAAACACGCTGTGAGCTTGTACTGTAGATCGGCACGGAAAAAATATATAACTTGATTTTTAAAATATAATAATAATAATATTTTTGAAACATTCTAACAACACAAATCTAGTATGGGGGTCCCTGGCACAAAATATTTTCAGATGGGGGTCTGTGGCCAATTTTCTGGTCCATTACATGAGAAAAGGTACTTTAAAAAGGATTTAGTTCTTGTTTGCTTACAGTACAGACGCTAAAGCTATACTGTATGTTGATTTATCATGTTTTATATGATCAATGTACTGTACATCTTTAAGCATTTCTATAGCCTGTGATTGTGTCGTCATCTGGCAGCTCTGTTTTCATTCATTTGGTGCCCAATTCCATGTTTGGTTCAATCATCTAGATCAGCGGTTCTCAATGTGGGGTCCGGGGACCCCCAGGGGACCTTCACGGGGTTCCAGGGGTTGCCCCAGGTAAAAGATTGATAGTTAGGAACCAGATGGACCCTTACGGGTTTGTAACCCAGAGAGCGTACAAATGTAACCAAACAGACCCGTAAAGGTCTATTTGGTTACAGTTAAAGTAACACTGAGGATTTTACAGATGGAGGTCCGTACTGTATCTAATGCATATCAAACTGGAAGTTAAAATCTTAGTTAAATGAATACTGATGATTTTACAGTGTAAATTGGTGTCCCAGATTTAAAAAATATATAAATATCACATGAAGGTCTGTGGCCTAATGCATTTCAACCCGGTTGGCCTTGAATTAAAACGGTTGAGAATAACTGATCTAGATTAAGTGTTTTTCAAAACCAGTTGTTTGTGACCCATTATGTACAAAGCATTTGAGCTTAAAATCAAACCCTTGAACTGATACATGGCTTGAACCTACACAGTATGAGCACTGCAGTCCCCTCACTGCAAAACCCACTGTGTTAAATTTAACTCTGAGTGTATATAAAAAAAGACAACGGCCATTTTTAACACTCCGGATTTTGCTGTGTAGCATTATTTTTTGGAGGGACTAACTGGGTTTTATGCTTGTCATTTCGTTTTCCTCTCAATTTTTTTTCTGTTCTGACTGTAATGTAGTCAGTAATGGTTTAAAATATCACATATGTCTTATCTCCAGATCTACTGTGCTGTATACAGTACTGTATAATATAGTGTAATATCCAAATGAAAGAAACAAGTAGCAGCGCTTGTGCTGGTGAGGTAGGGCTGGGCAATTAACAGAAAATCGAAACTGACATTAGGAACCAATAATCGCCCTAATCTTGCTCATGTAGATTAATCAAATAATCAAGTAGAAGGTTTTCTTGTTTTTATATTGTTTTTAATTTCTTATATCAACGAATCCACACAGAAAATGTATTAGACTGCACTTTGTTTTACAATGGTTGTGCACAAGAATAGTGAAAATAGCCGATCTAATAACTCAACTCAGCCGATCTACAAATCCGATCTCAAACTCGTCGCATTGTGTGAGCTTGTAGATCTGTTATTTTCACTATTTAAAACAAATTATAATCGTTTATTAATTGTAATCGACGCAAAAGTTTGAAATAATTGTGATATTAATTTGAATATCGCCCAGCCCTACTGGTGCGTCTTCTGGACAGCTTGTGGAACAGAACTGTCACACAAAAAAATGTGAGGCTCTGCTTTCTGCTCCTAGACAGAGCTCCCTAAATTCTGATGAAGATGTGTGGGTGGGGAGGCTAGCAGAACCAAGCTGTGAATTTCAATATCCTGCACCATTAAGATAATCTCATAATTTCAGCACAATTTCCTGCTGTGATCGATAGAGATAATTACCGTCCATTCTAGAGGTGATAGTTCATCTTGAAAAAAGAACTGTGTCACTGAGTCTCCCTGTTGAAATCCCCACGGTTCGTACTATGTAGCGCATCACCCATCCACTCCTGTATGTGTTGCAGTTATTGTTTGCCATTTTGTCGAGCAAATCAAGTGCTCTCTTGTGCTGTAAAAAAGATTGACGTCTAAGAGTCTCAAGTCTTTGTCACGGCGAAGCCGCACTATAGTTTTTGGCGCCAAGTGTCCTTGTGCTGCATGTTTTGTCGATGGGTAATTCTTGAGTAACCTTACACATTGTTAAGGTATATAGAATGTAACATGAATTGAAGGTTGCCATATGGACAATGGAAGGGTGTTTTTGATGGAAATGTACAAAATAAGATCCTCAATATGCTGCATGGATCACTGCAGCTTTTTTTTACTGCATGGTTTAAATTGCTATTCTCAAATGTACATTTCTTGAAGAATATTGTAATTAATGTAATATAATGTAATTTTGTTATTTGCTGTTTTGTGTTTGTTTTTATTTCTCTGACTCAATCCTTAAAATGGATTGTATTTCCCTTTTTTTCTTCCTCTGTGTTTTTTGTGTTGTCTGTATTCTGTATGGGGAAAGAAATAAGAAAATGACAATGCCTTCACCTGATTAGGTGATTTAGCGCCATCTGAAAAGCAGAGCAAGGAGTGTCCCCAAAAGCAGAAGAGAATTGTTCAGCTGTGTTCGTAAAAATAAGGTGTACAGCCAAGCCTCTCAAATTGGAAATCACATGAGATTTTTTTTATACATCAGTGATGGAGTCGAAATACGCTGAGCTTAGAGAATTCTGGGAAGTGTTTTTTCTGACGTGTAAGGGTGGCTTAAAGGAGCTTTTTATGGACCCCTTCCCCCCTGCCTAGAAACAGGACTATGAAACAGTAATGCAATCACAGTTCATGGGCTCTATGGCATAGTAATGAATAAAGCATCAAGATAAAAAATTAAGATGGGTTTGGCAGGCTGAGCCCGTCTCATTTGGACATTTCATTGTTGGGATCACATTTTCAGCTCCACCACTCACTCTAGGTGACGCTGGCCATTGTTTATTTTAATTGTATAACACGTCACTCTCATTTAGAAACACTACTTACTAACTGCCATGCAGTTCCCTTGGTGGCGGGGGTGGGGTGAGGTGGGGTGGAGGGACAGCAAGGCAGCAGAGGCAAATAAAAGACTGTAAAAGAAAATTGGAGCTGACTGATGGTAATATTTACCCATTTCTCTCAGCTAAATTAATTGTTTGTTGGAGATGTTGTCTACCTGAGTTGACCACCTATCAAAATGATTTCCCCTTATGGGTAGGGGGTTGTAGTATATCATCTTTAATAACAAAGAGACCAGGGACCAACTGCACTGCCCAGTCAGTACTGTACATACAATAGCACTGTGCACACAGTGGAAAACAAACAGCCTATATCAGACATCCCAACAGGCCTGTACCACATACAATTATTCTATCGACCGCAGAGTACAAGAGTCGTATCGAATAACCAAGCTCTTTAATCATGCATATGAATGTCATAGACAGTCAAATGACACAAGCTGATGTATTAGCTAATAACTGAGTAGCTGCAGGCGTGGCTTCAAAGTCAATACTTGCTTGCAATGCGTGTCATTTTTTGTAAGTTTTGTAATCTCCACAAGCTTAGAACAATAGAAGAACTAATGGAGCTATAATGGCTAAGGGGGGGACATTTGAGCAAATCGTCTTACCTGGGAGAAAACAATCATTGGCTGGAGTAAGACCTCAATTAGATTCTGCCTTCACTCGATATTTAACTTTTTGTTTGCTTGTTTTAACGACTTTTTGTTCATTTATTTCACTGCTGGCAAACTGTCCTGTTCCACACATAGTCAACGGGGCTTTGCAACCTTGTAGTTTTGGTGTTTTGTGTTGCTACAAAATGTTTTGACGTTGAAGTATTATTTTGTGCTTTCCAGGGACAGATGGTGCTACCATATCGTCACTGTATGTCGGGTGGACAGTTTGAAGATTACTTTTCAGAATCTCTGTTCCAATGGATCCAATGTAGTTATTTAGTCATAGTTTATTTAATACCTTTCATTGGTTCAATATTTTTGAAACCCACAGACACACTTAACCACTCTTCACTTTCATATTTTTTAAACATACTGAAAAAACGTTTTTCAACACTCTTGTATGACAAAGTAGGACATAGATTTATTGAGGAAAAAAAACATTAAAAGTTGAAATATGGTTTCTGCCCGACAGCAACGATATGTAGCATTATGCTCAGCCTTGGGACTGCACATTTTCAAATGACTGAAGTATTGTCTTGAGGAATGATGTGTAGTGTACAGATGAGTTGAACATGTACGTGTATCTGTGTTTAGTTTGAAAAGAAAGCACATTTGTGGTAGGTACTTTCTAGCACTAACACAAAGTGCCACGGTATACTGTACAGTACAGTACATGCGCTTGTTATCAAAAGAAATGACTAGTTGAAACAATGTAAGCCCATTGATGGTGTGATAGTTCATAATGCTCCACAGCCACAGCACTGTTGGCCTGGGTATGAAACCCCGTCGGGCCTTCCTCCAGTCCTCCTACACTATAGCCTATACTATTGTATATATGAAATGTAAATTAAGCTTATTTCCTCCTGTGCCTTCCCTACATTATCGCCGTCTCTGCTTTATCTATCTGCAGAAAAAGTACAAATACAACAAATACAAAAGGAAAGAAAGTAGCACGATGTGAATTGTCCCAAAGCAGACGCGATGCATTAAAGCTTCTGAAAAATGGGCCTGTTTTGAAGGTGGTCTCTTGGTGTGTGATTCTTCTTGCTCTGCAGATTCTGTTTTTATAAAGCCACAGCGAGGATAAATTATCCATAAAAGTCCCCCCCACCTCCCCCAAACTTACTCGCAGTAACTGAGCAAATGCTTCTGTTGTGCCACTCGTAAGTTTACATTATTTGCTGTGGTTTACTGTAAAGAAATGCATTTTCTTATGTGTGCTCATTTTATGCTTGTAGTTAGGCTAAATGTGTGCTGCTTCCTTGTACCTCAAAAATGTTCTAACCCTTTGGCGGTGATCTGTACAAATCCAGTCCAATTTTGTATTCTGCAATTCAAATTTGTTTTTAATAAACACTTGAACCTGAACCTTGTCTTGTGTGCAATCTTAACATTTAGCCCAGTGTTTCAAACCTTTTTTTGTGCTGAATATGGTGCATGGTTATAAATAATATAGGAAGCGAAGCACCATAGAAGACAAGGAAGCACCATAGGACACCATAGCCGTAGCAGACCATATTATGATATAAAATGTATCATTTGAGAAACTATTGATGAATTCATCTGTTGAACGGAGTAGATAAAGTTGGGTTTTTATATCCAGCATTATGTTTTTGTAAAAAAATATACCGTATGTAAAGGTTGTTTTTTACACAACTACTGTATATTAGTGCCTGGTGATTATTTTGTGCTTACCACCCACTCAAAATATGATTGAACTGATTATATTTCTTATAGGAATTATAAAACCATGTTAGATATAATCAGGGACATGTGAATTAATTAGGAAAATTCATTAGGAAACTAACATATTTGTCTGTGACAGAGCCTGACATTTAATGGAGAAATGTGTATAAAATATATATTTTATTCAAATATAAATACATGCTGAGATGGCATGTATTTCTCATAATTCATGTCCTCCATAGACCATATGACAAAATGTTCAGATTCAAGAATAACATTCTTTTCCTGATAAATAGATTCATGGTGGTGATACTGAAACGTTATTAAAATACACATTTTCGTTTTGTAATAATTTAAAGTGAATTGAATTATAGTTAAAGCTATCCACTACTATTATCATATCTGTCATAATAAAGTAGGCATAAATGTGTAATTCTACATATCAAATAAAAGCACACCCTTACCTTCTTTTAAACACAGATATCCCACTGTGTTTTGGGAGAGTATTGGGAGTTTGTTCGTGTTTATTTTCCTTTCATGTTCATCCTCCAAATGTATAATGCTTCCTTGGCATGATTTATAAAAACTGTGGATGAAATGAGCTTTGATGACATGCCTTTTGAATCTGTCCTGTCCACTTTGGCACATTGTGTGCATATGTTGCCAGTGCTTATTAATTGGGGTACTTCAGCAGTTTCACAGTGGCTGGATGCTCCAGAAATGCTGACCCTTGATAGTTCCTGGCAGGAGGTGCAGAAATGAGTGGAGGAAGCTTATGTGAGGAGTTCTTGTCGCCAGGGCGATCAGTGAAGTCTAATTTCACTTTTCCGTCTACTACCTCCTTTTAATTATCTGCATCATTAGAAAGTACAAGGAAGAAATTGTGCTTGGTTTGTCTTTTTCATCTCCTATTGAGTTTGTAAAGGATCTTTTCATCTACGTACATAATACAGCAGCCCCTCAGAAGCTATGATGGTGTCTCATTAAAGTCTGGTGTGTGAGTAGACTTTACTTTGATCGCCACATCCGCCTCCCTGAAGAAATATGAGTGTTACACTAATTGCCTCATGTTTTTATTGATTATGCCCGCCTCATCAACTAGTTCCTCATCCTCCTATATACATAGTTTTTTCTAAGCATATCGAGCCTGCCAGAAATGAGATTCCAAAGAATAACTTGCATTATGTTAGGCAATGGAAAGCATTCAGCCCTGATCAATCAATGCATATACGGTAGCAACAACAAAGTAAGCTTAAGTACGCAAACAGTTACTCATTTGAAGGCTTTAGTTGTAGTCCCTGGCACTTTCTGAGTTTAGTCTTCATAACATACAGAAATTATTATTTTTGCATCTAACACAGTCGAGGCAGCTTAATTTATCATAAGATATCAGAGTTAATGTAGTTGTTTATGATATCTCCCACTCCTATTAGCCTTGATGTAATCAACCTTTCAGCATTTAAAATCTTCTGCTGAGCCTCATGGTAGATGAAACTCTTTAAGAATTCTTATCTCCGAAAAGCCTCACTTTACTTCAGCTCAATCAATCACTATATTCAAAGTATATTTAAATATACCTTCAGCTACATCGGCCAAAGTTGTTGTATGCTGATGAAGCTTTATTTTGAGTGATGGGAGACAGAAGTGATTGACTGCACTGTCAACTATGATCCTGATAAATGTAATCTTCCTCCAGTATGAAATGAAACAATGAGCGCTCAAGCGCCCATTTTTTGGAGTTTATGCAGACTGCCTTATGCATTGTTAATTATATACTCATACTGTAGTCAACTCATCAAATGTACAGAACAACCTCGGGACTTTACTGAGCATGTATCCTCATTCTCAGGACTGTTGTACTTCATTTTATTTGTTCATACAGTTATGATCATATCTGGTAACAACAAACTGTTTCTTGCCAGAGTTATTTCAGATTTTTTGCAGTTTATTGCCAGAGATTTTTCATTGAAAAAAAAAAAAGTACTCAGGAGCTGAGATACAACATTTTTAAGTTTTAAGTTAACAAGGAAGTGGATAGGAGTTTAGATCTTCGACTAATCATATCTCCTTGGTCTTTGGGTCAAAAAATAATAATAATAATAATAATAATTGTTGTTGTTTTTTTGAAAAAATAGTTTTTTCTTAAAAACGAGTTAACTCGATCTTGGCAATCAAGTGATGGATTTTAAAAACGAGTAAAAACGAGTTAACTCGTTCTTGGCAATCAATGTGTTTGCACCAAAGTGTGGAATGCCCTGACACCATCCCTTAAAAAATTTGGATCACTGGCTTCCTTCAAAACAGGCCTGAAAATCCATCTTTCAGGAGGCCAAAGGGGAGGTAAATCTCACTTCTCCCATAGAAAAAGGTGATGGCATTCACTGCCTACACCCCCCCCCCCCTTTTTCTACTCTGTGTTTTATATTTGTTGATGATATTGTATTTTGGTGTTATTTTTTATGCTAGGTTGATATTGCATTGAATACATAGGGCCACAATGGAAACAAGTCCCCAGGACTTTTTTGTGTTATCCTTTTAGCCCAAATTTATGTCTGTACCCCGTGCTGTTTGCATTTCAGGCTAATAAAGTATTCAATCATTCAGTCAATCAATCAATCAATCAATCAATCAATCAATCAATCAATCAATCAATCAAACAAACAAACAAACAAACAAACAAACAAACAAACAAACAAACAAACAAACTAGTGAACAGTTCCAATAGTTGAGGTTGAGTGCTTTGCTTATGAGCTGTGTGCAGGTCTTCAAAGTCTGTGGGCCAGTGGTCCTGGTCTCTCGCTCTGCTGCTTTTAGTGTGCTTTGCGCATTCTGCCTCTACTTTGGCTGTTGCACACTTTCCTTATACGTTTTGTCTATGGCTATGGATTTTTTGTTCATTAGTTGGTTGGTTTGCCCATAGGCAACTGGCACCCTAGTGCTCACAATCAGAAAAGGATTGCCTCCAACATTCTAAGAATGATGAGAAGCATTGAACTTACAGACACGTGTTGGGAAGTCAACATGACTTTCATTGACTGTGGACTTTTCTTCGACGTTAAACCTCAAACTCACTCAAAGCATTCTGAAATGCTTCTTGTGAGTGGAAATATTCTACCAACTTTCCATTTTTCCCTACAGCAAAGCACTAAAATTCCAAGCAGGCATTGTTCTGCTGTCAAGCATGCGTTCTGCAGACAGTTATTCTTCCTTTAGAAATTGAGCATGTACCGTTGAGCAGCTTGCTTGTCTCTCCTGTCCTCTGAGGCGGCACTGATCTTTCTGGGGAGATCTCACACTACAGAGACAGAGCGGTTTTCAAAAGCCTCGCGAAAATTAGATCTGTCCAACCAAATCACACATCTTGCTGGATACATGACTCTGCAAAAGGCTGTGATAAAAAGGCTTGCAGATGCTTGGCAACAGTGGGACTCTATCATTGTACCATGTAGCTCTGTGAATATTCTTCCCAACAAATGTTTTATAAAAAACTAGAAAAAGTGCTCCTCGGAGCACAGGTCTCCGCCAGGTCAGGTAGGTTATTGTGGCCTCCTGGTGGCGCTATAATAGGCCAATGTGAAAAGGGTGCCATTTCTTCTTAGGCCTTGCACGGCAATCGGACACTGCATTCATGATTTGAGGCATTTTGTTCAAAAAAATGGTTTTGCTAAATTAGACCTGCTGGTGGCGCTATAACAGGCCAATGTTAATGTTAATGTTGCTCCTCAACATAGTGTGAATGTGCGTGCAAAGTTTGACCGCAATCGGATGCTGCATTCATGATTTGCGGCATTTTGTTCAAAACAAGCCACTACTGCAAACTTTAGATGTCAATCTTAGCCAATCAGGATGGAATGTGAAAACAGATCCGTCCTGATCACATGACTATAGAGATCATGTGTACCGATTTGTGTGAAATTTGGATCAAATCGGAAGGAGTAATATACAAAAATGTGTTTTACATAAGTCGGCCTCCTGGTGGCGCTATAAGAGGCAGATGTGAAAAATGCAGGGCAAGGGTTTTTCCTTGACCTCTAGGGAGTGGGCTTACAAAGTTTTACACAGATCGTGCAGTTATAGGTAAAAACACGAATGGGCCTATTATAGCGCCACCATGGGGCTGATTTGAACATTTTCAAGTGGCATTTCTTCCTCGGCATAGTGGGAATATGCATGCAAAATTTCAAGGAAATTGCATGCTGTGTTCATGATTTGAGGCTGATTTGTTCAAAACGGAGCACTCCTGCAAACTTTGGAAGCCATTTTTAGCCAATCAGGATGGAATATGAAAAAACTGAAAGATCCGTTTTGTTTAATGACTACAGAGATACTGTGTATTTACGGGATTTTTGTACAAAATCTGTAGGAGTGCTGTCAAAAAGTATGTTTTGCACAAATCGGCCTCCTGGTGGCGCTATAAAAGGCCCATGTGAAAAATTTGGGGCAGAGGTTCTGCTGTGGCATCCAGGGAGTGTGTGTGCACAGTTGCACTGCGAGCAAGCCAACGGTGCCGGAGATTAGCTGTACACAGACAGAATGACGGACACACGGACGGACGGACAGGGGGCAAAACATACTCTCTCGCCATGCCTTTCGGCCTGGCGGAGACAATAAAAATAAAATGTACAGTAATCAACATGAATAGGTAAGCCTCACAGTGCAGTGCCTCACAGTTTTCTCATATTCCCCATCCCTCCCCTCCACCCATATACTCAAGGTTAACAAAACATGTGCTTAAAGGTGCTGTGATATTTGCTTGCCCTGAAGAAGGCCAATGTTAGGCCCAAACATGTAGGATTGATTTTAATCTGTTCATTGATGAGCTAGTCTATCATTATAGCGTTTGAACATTTTTGAAGAGTACCTTGGTTTTTCTTCTTTTTTTACTCTTTCACTGACTATTAGAATGCTGCAGCCCTCCTCTTTTACACATTTTTCTTGGATAGTGCTGCTGTGATATTTGTTTGTTAAAATAAGTGTAAAATAGCTCTATTGTATATTCTGATAGTAATCAATGCTATATAGTGTTTGTTCAGTAAAAGGGGTCTCCACGTGATCACATCTCTCCAGTTCTTTAATAAACAGAAAATACATTTTCAGGTTGGATTCCAATTCCATCCAACCAGGAGAGAGAACTCATAAAGGATACACAGGATATACATTTGAAATTGGAAGTGATTAAATACCAACATTTGAACCAGAACACTATAAAATTGAAGCTGATAAATGAGTTCTTTCCCCTGATTGGATTAAACTGGCGACTATGGAGATTTAACCATTTAACACAAACAACTAAGACATTTTGTTTTAGGGTGACAAAATGGGGTTTGCAAGATGACAAAAATAATAATAATAATAATCTTATTTTAAAGTAATTTTTCTCAATGAGGGCGGTACAGTCCCCCAGAGGGGTACAGGGGCGGCAGTTTAATATATTCAAGCGCACATTTTCTTCATTTCATCCTTTTTTCATTAACGCAGTCAAACGCAGTCAAATGAGGCGTTTTGTATTAGGATGAAGATGGAAGATTGGCTAGATTTGTAAGTGTTGAATGGGGTTTGTACAGGTGGAAGCGTGTCTGGAAAGGCTACTAAATCCTAATTTATACACCGTCGTACAATGGTGTTGCTTGCCGAAAATAACACATCTACAAGCCAACAACTTGTCAGAATGCGACGTGTTGTTGTTGGTATGTAGATGTGACCTGTCATGGAAACATGCTATCATGTTACTGTGTACCATGGTAACACAGTAACATGTTTTCACAATCTTTACAGAACCTTTTGACTCTCTGAAACTACATAATTAATGCACTCACTTACTAGAAGAGTAACTACTATGTAACTACTATGCCACAGAAAGCCTATAGAAACAACCTGAGCTGAATAGGTAAAAAGTCATTAGATTACATTGTATTTGGATACAACACCCTTGCCATAAGTTTTTCATCAAAATAAAAAAAGAATATTCAAGTATTTGTTTTAAAGTGATCTCAAGTAATGTACTTAAGTAATGTATTTCAATACTTCCCACCCCTGGTGTCCATAACGCTTATTGTTAGAAGAACAATAGGTCAGTGTTAGTCCAGCCAGCCTCTCTCTCAAATTTGGGCCGCATCGGATGCTGCATTCATGATTTGTGGCATTTTTGTAAAACTACAGGGGATGGGCCCCTCCTGCAAATTGGGAAGCCAATCAGAGCCAATTGGAGTGGAATAATGGAAGATGGTAGATATAATAACACTTTCACAGAGATATGTAGTTGCAAAAAGGGGGAAAAACACTTCATTGCTTTTACTGTAAGCTCTGGGTACTCTAAGCTTCATACTGTACATGTGTCTCTTCACCAACAGTTATGGTCTGAGCTTCTCCAAAAGAAAAGAAAAGAAAAGAAAAGAAAAGAAAAGAAAAGAAAAGAAAAGAAAAGAAAAGAAAAGAAAAGATTCACTTTCCTTCAGTACTGAAAGCATGGTCAGGAACCACATGCAATGCCTTCACAGACCACCAGTCCAGACCATCAGTTGAAAACATGTTGTTTTCCTCTACTGTGTGCCATACAGTAGATAACAGTACAGGCATTTCGGAGCATATACATCTCTCACACAGCAGTGCTTGCAAATCACCTGCTCTGCCATCCTTCATCCCAAGCCCCTTCAAAAGACTAGTACAGTCCCCCAGGGCCTGGATGATGAGACAGTGCATTTAGTTTAGCCCATTGTGGCTGTAGGGGTACAACTCTGCCAACACTGTGGAGCACCCAAAGCATGCAGCTATAGCCAGAGGCATCTGCTGGCCTTGTGCTTGGACCGGCAGATGCCAGCATTACTGTTGGACAGTCAGACACACAACGGGCAGGCTAGCAAACTGGCATGCAATCATATCACAAAGTCAGATAAACAATCGTCAGTAAGTTAATTAGCCATTAGTCATTCAGCCAAATCATTTGTCTGCCAGACAGGGTGACAGCAGGCCTCTTGGCTGAGAAAGAAAGAAAGAAAGATTTATTGATAGGAGTCTCGGGCTCCAATCTCTTGGCTTGCCGAGTCCAGAAACGAGGCTGCCCTGCTCATGGGGAAACTGGAGTAGAAAGAAACTCACTCAGCACTGAAATTACCTTGGACACAAACCGTAATCACCCTCAACCACATACAGAGTGAGGTTTCTTTGGATACACACTTGAATCTCAATAAATACCTAAATGGAAGGTAAACAGTGGGAATGGAAAGAAAAGCAGATCTACAAGCTCAAGCACTACGCATTGTGAGCTCATAGATCCGCTATTTTGGGTGTACAACACTGACGTGCAGCTGAGTATAAATCACCCTTTACGAGTAGGCGTACTTGTAGCACGTTTTGTTTATTCCGCTTTCAGCATGATCACAGGTTTAAAAATCCATTAAAGCACTGAATTATATTGCTGATTACAATATAAAAGCTCAATCTCAATAAACAAAAAATTCAGAATCTAAGATTTGCAGTAGTCAAAGCTAAAAATCAAATAACCTAAAACACAAATCTAAAGTCTATGGTGTTCATATGGCTGTTTCCACCAGGGTGAACTGGCATAAGCACTTATTAAGGAAGTGGGTTAACATTAAAAAAGCCTTTCTATTAATGATAACAATTGTGTCCCCTTTAGTTGTTGTTTGGGTATTTGCCACATACTTGGGATTTATCCTCTGCATTTACTCATCCTAACTATCAGGAGCAGTGGCTGCCATTAATACGACACCCAGGGAGTTAAGTGTCTTGCTCAGTGACACTTCGACACATAGACTGGGTCGGGCGAATGGGCGACCTTCCAATTCCCAGACCTCTTTACTTATTCATCCCAGACTGATGCGCAACGTATTGCCTCATGGTTTGTTTTAGGCAACATACTGTAGCGAATGGGAGAGAAATGCAGAAGCAGTGAAACAGAGAAAAGCTATCTGCATACAGTATTAACTCCTAGCTGGTTGACAGCATCGGGGGTCCAAGCCAGTGATGCATTGCCACAGGGCTGCTTTCCCATTTGGTAAAGTCAGGGGTCGAGTGGTTGTCTCGCCTCCGGCAGAAACACACAACAAAAGTCAGTCTTTCCACAGACCACCAGGTCTCTCTCTGTACCCAGGGCCCACTCACCCCTGAAACTACATTCCCTCTTCCATCATGCCTGAGGGAACAATTTAATTAAAGTCCAACTTGGAACATACAGTAGGAGAGCTACAGTATAGCCCTGTAGCAGATGCCTCTCCAGGCAATGAATATTGAGAGCAATCCCCTTGGCAGACCACGTCCTGGCCCTGTTACAATAACTGTAAACACACACAAGGAGCAGATTGTTCCATAATCAGGAGAGGCAATGGTAAATGCTATAATTTAATACAAAGAGTGTCTGTTTGAACCTTATTTGGGCATCTAGTTATTTCCATGAGAATGGCTCAGTGATTGACACAGGATAATGGAATCCATTATGGGAAATTCTATCTATTTTCTAATTTATCTTCAGTCCAACCTGAAAGGGCTTCGTTTTTGCATCCCCTTTGGTAATATGATCCATTTTCCCCCTAATGACCTGTCATGTGTTATTATCACATGTTAACATTGCCTGCCAAATTTGGGTTTCATACTCTGGGTGTATTTAGATGTATTTATCCCTGACAAAATGACCTTGATCAGGGTACTAAACATAGTTCCCTCTTGTTTCTGACAACTGTGGTGTAACATACTTTATAGGAGTACAGGCAAAAGAAGAAAAGAAAATAAATACACAAATTCCCAATTAACATCATCCTGACCTAAATGCTGGTGCCATCCACATGCATGCATGTGATATCTGCTGGTGACTCACCCCACACTAAGTGAGCCTGCATTAAAGCAGGCCTCCTCATCGTTTGTCATCAGGCCCAGGGGTAATGAACAGGGTGAATTGGATGTACTCTCTAATTATGGAAAGGACAAAAAGCCAGCCTGATTCCGTCGTCAAGGTCTCCCTGCGGCAGCGCCGTGGGAAGTGGCAGTCACTCGTAAATCAGGACGGGGATATAGATCTGCAGCAGATTAGGAAGAACATAAAAGCAGAAATATGGGCCTGCATGGGCCCTAGACAATCAACCATGCAGTGGCCAACGACAGGCAATAAGCAAGAACTCTGAATCCCCATTCGTGTTATAGGCGTCGTAAACACCCCGTGATCAACATTCTGCTACTATCCACTTGATAGCAGGAGCTGTAGCAACGGTGGCTATAGTTCAGCCTATCATCAACGTGGTCCAGGGCATTCACAGGCCTCTCTGTGAGGGCCATAATCTCTGTGTTACAAGGATCATTAACATTGATCAACATGCAACCGCCGTTTTGCAGGCGTGAGGTCACTTGCCCAGTGATTGCAGTTTTTATATTGTGCTGCAGGACAGAACGTTCTGGGACCGTTCATGTCAAAAGCCTGGACCACCCCATGCTGTAGACAGCCACAGAGGTAAACTGGCCCTTGGTGTTGAGTGACATTATGGAAATATGATATGTGTTTTTTTATGTTATAGCTTTTGGGCATTAGGGAGCCTTCACATAAAAACAAAAAGGCATATAAAAAGTGCCATTGGTCCTGCACTTGTACGTGTTCAAGTTTGAAATACTGTTTGAGAAAAAAGTGTTTGTCTCGATCTCAGATGTTCAGTTGCACTGAAAAAAGTTGTTTTGAAAAAAAAGCTTGTAAAACAATTAACTATAATAATGTCCAAAATATGCTATACTACCATATCTTTAAAAAAAGATAATCATAAAACTGTCATCATGCATAGGCATTCATTGCAAAACTTGTGGTTGGTTGCTTGCTTGTTAATTTGTCTGGCTGATTAATAATGATTAACAAATTGACGATTAAGGAATAATGAATGATAAGGAACGATTAATGACACCATCCCAAAGACACCATCCCTAATGCTGGCGAGGGACTGTTAGTTTTTCACTGGGAGGTAAGTAGGTCACCAAGAGATGGGAAGCAGGTAAGTTCAATTACTTTGATTAAGCAAATGCACTGGGTTGTCTAGGCCGCTGTCCTAGGTGCTGAAGTTTCTCCTTCTGCCAGGTATAGTAGCTGCTTGACGCTCTCCATGGTTCTGACCTGTAAAGAGCCTCAATTGCAGTGGGACTTCACTTTATTCTTTATTTCTAGCTTTTTACCCCTATTTTCTCCCCAATTTAGTCGTTATGTCAATGTATTCCTCCCCGCACACATTGCTGTGTGTTGTCACTGCTGTTGTATCCTACTGACTCACCTGCCAGTGAGGAGTCCCCACCGGGAGGACGTAGAGCCTTTGTTCTACTCCTCTCGCCCCAACACTCCATTCAGTGACCCCTCCTTCCCTGTGGATGGGGGTATTGTCATCCTGGAAGAGACCACCATCAGGATAGAAGTGCTTCATCATAGGATAAAGGTGATCAGTCGGAATAACTATGTATTGATTTGCACTGACCCTTTCCCCTGAGAGGACAAGTGGACCCAAACCATGCCAGGAAAAGGCCCCCCCCCCCCCCCCCCCCCACACACACACACACACACACACACACACACAGCATAACAGAGCCACCGGACCAGACCCCCTCACTGAAGGGGTCAAGCATTCAGGCCTAGTGTACTGTTCTCTTGGTGTACACCTCATATGCACTCGCCCACTTGTGGAGAATATGGTGAGAATTACTAATCTGTCCATTTCACTTTTTTCTACCTACCTGTATGTTGACCAGTGCCTTTGGTTTTTGCACCACTGAGCTCTCAAATGTGCATTTGTCTTTGTATAATGACTGGTGTATGCACTGCAGCCCTACTATAATATCCCTCTCTATGTACTTGTCGATACACTGTTCTTGCTGACACAGTCTTATCACATCCTGTATTGACATTCTGTCACCTGAGGAAGAGTTGCTCTTCTGTTTTTGCTTACATATCGCACTAATGTGCAAGCATCACAGGCCCTATTTACCGATTTCTTTCCCATAGATCGAAATGCAGATGTCAGTTAAGTCCCTGTTCCTATTGAAAACACTAGACAGTTAAGCAGTCTGTGTCTGAAGCTTATAGTGAGTTAGATCTTTTCCTCTTGCCATCTTGATCCAAAAGCGAGGTCAACAGGGCCTGCTCAGCATTTTTATAAATGCCACATAGCATGATAGAATGTTAATTGCTTAATTGTATCATGCGGTACATCTGGTATATATTTCGATATTTTTCCAGTTATTCAGGCTTTTCCTTGAATGTGTCAGCCGTCTGTATGTCCCATGAGATCAAATTAGCCTGAGCGTGCCCCCATCAGACTGTGGCGACACTGAAGTACAGTAAGTGATGAAGTTATGATCACTACCGAAGTTGGACAAAACTAGTAAAAAAAAGAACCCAAGTTAAAAATGGATGGAAACATCCATTAATATAATTGTGCAAGCAACTTACCTGTTCTACTAACCATTAGTGTCTGTGCTGCTGCGATGCCACAGTAAGAGGATGGGACAGTTACAACTAGACCTCATCTCCATATTCATTCAACTGCACCACTATATTACATCTGGGATTGTGTCCTTTGCACCTGTTCAGGGAGTTGAAAATGAATTGTCTGTTGGGAGTTAATGCAGCTGCCCACTGTCACAGAACATAGCACAATCAGGCCACTGCCCACAGACAGACGAGATGATGCTAATACATATTATTTACTGTGTATATGGAAATATACTGTACACAGTAAATAACTCTCAGCTGGGCTATACTGTGAAGTCACACTAACAGAATACATCAGGTGTGACTGATCTTAATCCCCATAGGGACTTTCATGCACCAAGTTTTAGGGGTGCTTTTTTAAATATATATCTTACACTCTTACATACCTGTGCAAGGAGTCTTATTCAAAGCGTTGTATGGTAAGTGTGCAGATAAGAATTGACTGTAATGCTCACAGACACCTTTGACAGGACCTATAGATTGTTGCAGAGATTGAACCTGTAAGATGGTGTCTCTCTAACCACTATAGGTCACCCTGCCCCCATGCTGCTCAAATCGAGGATTGTCCTTTGCACCTGTGCAAGGAGTACACAATGAAATGCTGAGTGTTCATTTAACTCAGAGTGTACAAAAGGAGCCACTCTATGAGTTAAATTAACACTGAGGACTTGACTCTGTACAGATAGAAAATAGCCGCTCACTAACACTGCTGTAGCCGGTCCCACTGTCCCTGTTAATAAACACAAATAAAGCAGCATGTTCCCTCTGCCTGACACTTCTGTATCCACACTGCTGTGCTGGAAGCCGTGCACACACGCACACGCACACGCACGCACGCATGCACACAAATGCATGCCTGCACACACACACACACACACACACACACACACACACACACACACACACACACACACACACACACACACACACACACACACACACACACACACACACACACACACACACACACACACACACGCGCGCGCGCGCGTGTGAAAACCTTTCCGTGACACTTCAGTCAAAGTGTACTGTAAAAAGACAAACACAGGAACATGAACAGCCTTCATTTGAGATGATGTGTGGTTGTGCTACTACTGCTGCAGATGGTGCCTTGTCTACATGATGTTGTTGCACAGTCTCCCATTGCTACCTCTGGTGATTGTGATAGTGACTGGATTGTGGATTAGTGCCTGGTTTATATATTTTTTCGTACGACAGTGTCTGCAAAAATAGCTGATCTACAAGCACACAACGTGTGCATTGTAAGCTTGTAGATCTGCTATTTTCAGCGCATTAGTGCCTCCATAAGGTATTGTGCCTCTCCCTCAGGAGGGCCCCATTCATTCCACATAAACAGATTATACTGTGCACAATCACCGGCCATGGGGTGAAACATTCAACAGTCGCTGTCTGTCTGTGGCTAAATACACTAAATGAATTCTGTGGGTTAATGTCATAGAGGTTAATGTCTATTGTGTAGCAGATTGATGCCATGATGGACGAATGTGTGGAGATGGCAGTGATACCGCTGGTTTTGGGGGTGAGGAGATTATCTGGATTATCCATGTCTGTCTGAAAACACCTCTGATGTGCACAGGTGTTCACACGCACATATGCACGCACGCACACATGCACGCGCGCACACACACACACACACACACACACACACACACACACACACACACACACACTGTGTGCACATGTTTAACTCACATGTAGAGGACTGTTATCTTGGGTTATACATTGGCCTATACGATAACTCATCATTTTGTGATACAGTGTATATTATATATGATTAGGAGTGGGTTTATGATATTGTTGGGCCAGCCGTCCATTATAGATTTAGATCATACATAAGGGAAGGCAATAACAATTGAACAAAACGCTCTTATCACCCGCTTGCAGCCAGGTAGTCGTTTTAATTAAAAACTGCTCCTCACTGGCTCACACTAGGGTAACCGGAAGTCTCGCCCCAAAACACGCTCGCCCCCACTTTTTTTCGTGGACCGCTCGCCCCCAGCGGTTCTTGTATTCTTGTATTTGTTTTACTGAGGATAAAGTTGAAATAAGTTTAGGGTTTATATGCATAGTTTTATTGAGGTTAAGTTTAGGAATAAGGTTGGTTTTGGCACCGTTTTACTGAGGTTACTTTTAGGAATAAAGTTAGGTTTGGCCATGATGTTTGGTCTACAGGGGACACCATGGCGTTCCACTGGACATTTTTCACGTGCACACGCAAGGTACGGCCAAGTCCACAAATGGCTACTTTGCATAACAGGTCGTTTACCGGTGAGCTCGCGTGCATATGACGTCATTAAAATACTGTTCCCCTGAAAATAAGGGTGCGTTCGGAAATACAGCACTGAGCGCACTGGCCAATACAAACTAATAGGCGAGTGCGCTCCGGTGCGCAATATCCGAACGCACCCCATATCACCATTAACACCACTGGGTTTAGCAGGCATAGTTTACTGAGGTTACGCTTATGAACACCAGGTGTGCGAACGTTGGGAGGTCGCCGGATTTGCCCCGGGGCGACTGTGTTTTGGGGCGAGCGTTTTGGTATTCCACACTAGCACTTCAGACTTCAAACACGGGGGGCTTTATGACCACACAGAGGGATCCTACAGTCAACATCTGTCGCCGTGGTCTCTCTCCGCTGTATGAAATGCAGCTGGAGTTCTAGTAAGACACTTGGCTGCATGGCACAGTGCTGGATGCCGCGCCTCTGATGGCTTGAGGCGAACGGATGAGACACTTTATCATGATAAAAAGTGGAAGCACACGTGCAGCAGAGCCGCAGGAATAAGGCACCATATAGGATCGCAAGATGAAGACACCTATGGTAAAGTATATCATGGCATAATCCATTAGACAACTGTTCACATTGATTGTTCTCTTTTGCGCTTCAATCCCATAATACTGTGCAGGCTGTTTATAGCCATGTCGGATCAAAAGATTATCTCAACAATAGATATTATCCAGCTGTGCCGCGCCTGATGTCAGTCGGCTGTTCATATGGCTATTTCACAATGAAAACTGCTTCGTCTGCAATGAGATGCAATGCAATTGAATATTTTACCAAATGTTTTTTTTATTTTGTAATTTCTTAAGATGCATCTATATATATGTTTTTTTTATTGGTTTTTATAAGACATATTCAGTATTTTACCAACTGTTAATTCACAAATAAAAATATTGCGCTCAGTTGTATTGCTTGTAGGCTATGGACTATATAACATTTTCCTTTATTTTTTATATAAATCTAGTCTGCCAGTTGTTAAATGCCAGTTGATTCTATGATTGTGCTTTTCTGGTGTTTTCTGTTTCTGCACAATTTGAAAAGTGTTTCGACCTCTTTGTCCACCTGTAACTTCATTTGAAATTATAATAGATATAGCTCCGAATGATCCTATGAACTTCGGAAAATCGACCAACTTCATATAATTCCAAATTCATAGAACAGGGAGTGGCGTCGGGAGGGGTGGTTTGAGGGTCTTAAGCCATTGCGCAAAGCCCCTCATCTCATTAGACTACGTAGCTAGTATTATCTTACATTAAAAAAGCATCTATCCCTACCCATATAGGCCTGTTGGCAGTGGTGTAAAGTAAATAAGTATATTTACTCAAGTACCGTATTTTTTTACTTTACTGGAGTATTTCCAATTTGCAGTAGCCTACTTTTACTTCTACTAGCCTACATCATAGAGGCAAATATTGTAATTTTACTCCACTACAATTATTTGAAAACTTTAGTTACTAGTTACTTTGTAGATTTTGATTATTATTACAAAACACACATTGCCCACTTCAGCCCTATATCCATTTGAAAATAGCCGATCTACAAGCTCACAATGCATTGTGAGCTTGTAGATCTGCTATTTTCAAAAGATTTATATACATTTGAAAACTTGTGGAATGGGACATTCTGCATAATGAGTACTTTTTCCTTTTGTACTTTAAGCACATTTTGATACCAATACTTTTGTACTTTTACTCAAGTACATTTTTAACAGAGTATTTCTACATTGCAGTATTGATACTTTTACTTGAGTAAAACATGTGAGTACTATTTTCACCACTGCTGTTCAGCGAAGAGTGAAACTCTTTGATTAGTGAGTGATTACGCAGAGATTATGGGTTATGTGATAATGAGTCTGAAGATAATTAAGAGCACAGCAGGCTCATATACAGTAGGCCTAGGCTATTCTCGACTGGTCTCGCCCTACTTACAGCAAATGTGTAAATTCACTGATCCATCAGCAGCTCCATGACTGTGCCTGTCATCAGAGGTGGATTCAAGAAGTAGCCTATTCTGTTTTTTTATTTTATTTTTTCTTAAGAAGTATCAATAGGCCTATCACAATATAAAAACACTATGTTACAAGTAAAAGTATTAACAATTGTACTTGAGTAAAACTACAAAAGTATTGTCATCAAAATATACATACAGTAGGCTATCAACATATTTTTTCAAAATGTGTCAAACTTTTTTTTGAAAATAGCAGATCTACAAGCGCACAACTAGACGCAGCACAAATAGTTTAAGTAGTAACTAAGTAACTAAGTAGTTAGTATTATGTATGTTTTATATTGATAATCTAGATAAATCAGAGTAATAACTAAAGATGTTAAATAATTGTCTGTGGGATGTAGTGGTGTAGAAGTAGGCTACAGTATAAAGTAGGCTTATGAAAAAAATCAAATACTCATGGAAAGTAAAAGTACCTCATAATTGTACTTCAGTATACAGTCTTCTTCTTTGCGGATCATCTGTTTCCATCTACTGTACTTTTTAAAGGAGAATAACGGGTATTGATCGCTTTTCTGCAAATGTATTAGCCTACTGTTTGTTGCATTGCTTAGATAGTACTGTAGGTGACACTGTAGGCATACAACTCATTGTTGGAGCTGGACTCCTACACCACAAGGTTTGGTACAATATTACATCAACCCTATATTTTAGATGTAAGAAATGCAGAGACATACAGTATATTGTTATTCTTTAAGAAGAAGACTGCTACGCTGCCAGCATCAGTCAAGAGGTTAAAGTTAAACAAACATGACATCTTATGACTTTGTGATGATACAGTAGTTGCCTTTTAGAGTGGTTCAAAAACAGGGTGAATGTTTTTCCTTTTCTTTCTACCATTCCACCCACCACTGCACTCTGGATGTGCAGCTTGATTCATTGGCTGGGGATTATGCTCACGAATAGCCAATAGCCACATGTGCTTTTAGTTTTTACATGTAGAACAATCACATGTGGTCTTCCCACATTTTATTCTTCATATGTTGAATTCAAACGTGATTTTTCATTATTACCAGAAAAAAAAAGAAGATGATTTTTTTTTTCCCCCTCAAGATTAAAGTTGCATTCACTGCATTCACACCAAGACGGAAAGATATTTTCACTGCTAGTGTGAACACATCTTTAGGCACGATCTAGTTCAGTGGTTCTCAAACATTTTCATTTCAAGGACCCCCAAATTGATCGTTAGATTAGATTTAGTACAGAATTCTACAACTGTCTATACTCCAGTCCATAGGCTACTGTGGGGAGATATCAGTGGAGGGAGTGAAATGATCTGAATTGTCATTCTTATACATTCTCTCATTAGTGAAATTAAACTGTTCTTCATTTTGCTGGGGACCCTCCTGGAACCCCTTCAATGCTCTCTGGGTGTTCCCGGACCCCACTTAGAGAACCACTGGTTTAGATGATGATGATGATGATGATGATTAATCCATTAAGATATTGATACTGTGTCATTTTAAGATTTATTTGGCTATTTTTTTTTTTTTATCGTGGAAAACTTGTGCAAATCTTCGAGTGTATGTTTTTAAAACATTTTTAACTCAAGTCTTTGCTTCTGGGGGTCCCTGAAACGAAATATACTGAGATGGGGGTTGGCGGCCAAATACATATCATTTTGGGGGTCCTTGACATGAAAACGTTTGAGAACTCAGTGCCACGCTATGAGCTTGTATATCTGCTATTTTTGAACAGCCAAAGAAATCTAAAATGACACAGATGCGTTCCCGGTCTTAATGGATTAAGGCCCTTTAGTTACTCCCAGAGTTCTTCAAATGTATGTATTTAATGCTTGCAAAGCAGAACGTTTTCTTCTGGGGGGATGCCCCCTGGACCCAAACAAAGCTCGTAGAAACACCCCTGGAAAGATGCAACTAGGCTACATAATACATTGAGAGTAATGTGCGCTGACGTACTGGGTCCGTAACAATGTCTCTTGTATCATTAGTCAAAGTCATATGACTAATTTGCCAACATCTGTCTCTCTTGTTTGTTTCAGCGCCATGGGGTAGCTGTGTTTCTCGTGATAACTCTGTGTGCCAGCTTGTTCCTTATGTATAATGGCAGCTTCAACAATGCTTCAAGAGAGGCGAACGACACCCGTATCCGACAGCATGAGCCGCTACGAGAGCCTACTAAAGCCTGTGTCAAGGTAGCGAAGCCTCACCCGCCTGTCCTCCAGGGATACAGCGGGATCATCGACCATAAGGTAAACATCCGTGGCTAAATGGATAGGCGGGTGGATCTGGTTTGGAACTTCGTCATTCGTCGGGTAGAAACCTCATATGTCCAAAACCGTTCATTTCTTATTGTTATTTTAAAAGCATTTAAACATTTTGAAAATACCTAGATCTGCAAGCTCACTGTAAGCTATTTTCCACTACTTTTGTATAATGAAGTAAGGCATTAATTTATGAAAAAACACAACACAAATTGAAACATGAGGAGATATGAGGTTTCTACTAGTGAGCTGCACTTTTTTCTATCCATATAATGTATTTCACATTAATTGTTAGGTCACACACATGCATAAACATGCATGTACATGCATGTGTACATACAACTGACAGAGGTACAGTATGTACGCAGATGGACATACACAGGGATCTTTCTTTTTTCTTTCTTTCTAATTAACAACAGCAGTCATCTATTCGACTCCTAAGAGAGAGCTCCTCTGCTGTGATTCATCACAATTTTCTCAAAGCCCAATGTTACGGCACGCTCAATACCCACCTGTCGTTACTAATAATAGCTTTAGAGTACAAACGAAATCCTTGGCTGGCCGGTTTTCACTTTCTAATTGATAAGCCCAGGAGACTTGCATGACTGAGGTGAACCCTGACGTCATTGTAAGGGGTATATTGACTTCCATGTATTTGCCAAGCCAGGAGAGAACAATCAATGCGCATACTGGGGGAGTTGAGGCAACGTGAGTAAAGCAGAACTAATAATGAATGATCTTTTCATGCTGCATGAGAGACACAGATGTTCATTTTTACATTTATATTTTATATATGCTTACATTTCTGCGCGCTGTATCCATGTATTCAGGAGCAACTGAGACTGATGTTTAACAAAGTACTTCTGTTATCTCTACTCAAGTTTATTTATGATAGAGTCACATGGACTATGGACTGGGGGGCGGATTATGAAGTATATAAAAGGCTAATTGAAATTCAGTCAGTTTTATTTGTTCAGAAGTGTGGACCAAACTGCATAAACTGTTTGGCTTGCAGCTCTTGTGAGCAAATCAGAATTAGTGCACTGTTTACAAATGCAGTTCACACAGCAATTGAGTGGCACACAAGTAAATATGAAATGAGTCAGTCATATTTTAATCCAGTTGACAAGGCAAAGGCAGAAGCCATTTTTTTCCCTCGCTGCCAGAAATGTCAATATTCAGTGACCGCACACATTTTGATTTGATGAGGATTCAGCTGTAACGCGTCAGTAAAACTCAGCTATGGATAAGAATTGATTTTCCCCCACTGACAAGGGCAGCGAGGCGTCAAAAAGCAAGGCCCCAATCTATTCTCCACAGTTTTTTTCTGTTGGTAGTAAACTTACTGACATTTTGGGCGATGACGGATATCAGTAAGGGCTCCAACGAACATTCTTTATACTTCTTCAAAGCCTCCACTGTACATCATGTCACAACAGCATTCTCTGTACTCTGTATTTATGATGCTTCTATAGTGCTTTATCAAAGCATAATACATTGGCATTAACTTCTCCAAGTCATTTAGTCTTTTCTGAAAGTTAACACACATTTGCACAATCTGCCATCTTATCTCAAGTATTTCAGCAGTAGTTTTTAATTACACTAAATGATTTGCATCCTAAAAAAGTATGACAAGGTTGTTTATCCAATTATTTTTTATGGTAGGAGGAGCCATAGGAGAGGGTCTGTGTGTCTGTCTGTGCTGTCTGTCTGTCTGTCTTTTCCCCCCTATGACTTTAATTTTTATACTGGAAGTCAATGTCGGTTGGATCGAGCTGAAATGTGAAGTGTGAAATATGGAGTCATATGCCATAGATGACTGACGTCATAGACTGGCCACGCATGCCGTCCAAGATCCATATGGAAGCCACGCCGTTATAGATCCCATTGTGTTGTCATAACAACAGTTGACATTGTTTTATCTTGTAAAACCTAGATTTTTTTAAAGCTTCAAATGAAGTCAAACTTTTTTTTGGCTTGCCGAAAGTGAACACGTTCTCTGTGGAGGAAATTGTTTTGTCTGTCTGGTGGCAGACACAAATGGATAAAATGTGTACTATTTCTCTCCATTAATTAGCTGCCATCTGGTTGTGTTTGTATTCCCCTCAGAGAGGGATTATATAGGTTTGTACCTCCTAACCTCCTCAAACAACCTTACTTCAAAACTGTCCATGGTACTGTACGTTGCCGGCAGATTGTAGAAATTAAACAATATAAATCACGAGCGCCTTGAGTTCTCACCAATCACACATGATGTTCAGTTGGTTCGAAAATCTTGGAGGTGCAAGAACTGTTGAAATAACTTTCTACAAGGTAATGTGTTTGTTGGTTTGCTCCGCGATGAATGAATTTTGTTCTTATTACCGTGCCATGTTTCTGCAAGGTATGATGCAGCCTTAAGTGCCTGATGAAGTAAAAGTGCAAGTGCATAAGCAAACTTATGAAGGCCTTTAAATTTGGATAGTTAGAAAATGTTACACCAACATTGTTCTTGTGAAGCACTATTGTTATTCAAGATTTGCATCTTATATACGAGTACACAAGAGTAAAACTATTTGCTTTTGCTTCCTCAACATCGTAGCAGCAATAAAAACAATAACAAATAAATAATAAATAAAAGCAAGCATGCTGTGTGTACATGGTTCCTACTTCTAATTAACCTTATGTGCGCATTGCACAGTATGTGTGTATAAATATCTATTTACATGTATCTCTAATCTCTATGTTTATGTACATCTGCATGGTGTGAAGTCTTGATATGTAAAATATCACGTGCCAGTGTGCGTGATACAGTATGTGTATAAATATTGAGGCAGATGACTGAGGGGGGCTATGTGTGATTGTGTGACACAGGCTCCCTCTCACAGGCAGACAGCCAGTTGGAGGAGAGGGGGGATTTGCATTTCTGAAGCTTGTTAATAGTTCTTCCTTGTCTGGTCGTTCATAAACCTGATTGTCTGGGGGAAGTAGCTATTTTGCAGCCTACTGCCACTGCCAGTGGCTTTGTAGCTACGATGCCACTTGCCAAGTTGTAGCATCTGAAGCAGTCCGTGGTTGGGATTTACTATTATGTTCTGTTGCAATTTCAATTTGACCAAATGAGGCGTCATCACACTAGGACATGCACACAAGCAGTATAGTTCCAGAGGCTCCACTGCACACTGTAACTTGATATCAATGGCTAAAATGGGACAGGGAGGTCTTGATTTGTTCTGATTCTTTTTGTCACTCTACAGATCTGAAATGTAATGCTGAAAGGTGTTACATACTGTACATTAGACATTATTCTGAGCAAGACACAGATCCCTAACTGCACCCGATGTGCAGGTGCCTTGCGTGAGTGCGTGCGTGCGTGCGTGCGTGCGTGCGTGCGTGCGTGCGTGCGTGTAAAATGTCGCTTTGGATAGGTGCTATAGAAAAAATGCAGATCATTTAGTCTCACGGAAAGTCTTTTCTATGATGTCAACTTGACTTAGACTGAACTAAGGGCTTAGATTGAATTGAGGGCTAACAATGTTAATTGGCTTGGATGCCAGTCAGCTAGAGATGAGAGGAGGAGTGAGGGAAAGTCACAAAGCGTGCTGAGGACAGAGAGAGAGAGAGAGTGAGCCAGAGAAGGACATGGCATTTGGATTGGAAGACTGAGAACGTTGGAACAAAGAAGAAGAATACAACTAGTGATCAGTTATCAGGGAGCGAATGAGAAAATGAAGTGGAACCATGCAGGGAAAGGTATAAGGGCAGAGAAAACAAGATGAGGCCAGACAAAGGAAGCGTTAAGGATAGAGAGACTGAGCGAATAGGCAAAAAAAGGAGGGAGAAACATAATGGAATGGGGGCGAATGTATAATATCCCAAGGGACTTCTTCTTTTCCACACACCATCCTCCTGTTTGATTTTTACCAGTAAGGGGGAAGTGGGCTGGAAACCACTTATTTCTGTCTCTCCGTGGACATGGGAGATATGGGGCACAGGTTTTTGAAGACTGTCAAGGCCAATTGGAAAAGTATAATAATAAAAGAAGGAAAGAAGGAAAGAAAGAAAGAAAGAAAGAAAGAAAGAAAGAAAGAAAGAAAGAAAGAAAGAAATAATTCGTAAAATTATTGTGCCAGTTTAACCACTTTCAACCTGGCGTCCTTAATTTGGGCATATCATTGTTGCCAAATATTTTCAACAGTTTTCAAACACCAAAAAAAAAAGTTATTTTTACTTGCGAAAATAGCGGATCTACAATCTCACAATGCATCACATTGTGACACATTGTGAGCCTTTTGGGGGTCCTTGGCATGGAAAAGTTTGGGAACCAGCCACCTCTCTCAGATTGCGTTTTAGACACACAGCTGACACAACAGGGACGGGCAGGTGTCGAAGGACTAACGGAAGATGTAACACAGAGCGCGGAGCGACCTATCAAGTGCCATTGCTGTCAGATTGGAAGGGGTCGCACTTACTGTATGTTGACTTGCCGTCAAACAAGGCATTTAAAGGTTTTGCTCGTGAGGGTAGCACTGATGGCTTACTGTTCAAAAAGGTGCTTCAAACCAAAAAGGATGCCCTTAAAGTATACAGTACTGTAGATAGTCTATGACTTAGAAGTATAAATATTACACTAGCCATAATATTGAGAAGACAAAAAAGCCAGGTGTCGTAGTGCACAGTACACCAAAATGAGGACCAGTGAGACACTGACAACCAACAAAAGGTCTACATGAGAGATTCGTCAGTCACACAGCAGATACAATAGTTTTTTAGCCACATCTCAGCTGGACTTTGATAAGACCTGGGTACACTGTGGTTGATAGCAAAGCCCAAGGAGAACGAAGCCATCTGTGTCAAGGAGACATGACGAGGCATTGCTCTCCCCATGCAGGCCCGGCTCTGGTGGCAGCTGGAAAGGTGATATGGTTAATATTTCATCTCAGACAGACAGCCACATCTTGCATGGGTTTTCTGAGCAACAAAGCCATCTTTCATCGTTCATTAGGATTTCACTGTGTAATCAAACAGCTGGAGGGTGAGACAGAAAACTCCCCAATTAGGGCTTTTATAGCCACGGAAATTGGATCGCTTTACTGTGAATTAGTTGTTGTTGAACAATATGTGAGTGTGGTCATGATTGTGAATGTGACATGCACATACAGTACAGTATGTCTGTGCATGTGTACATCTTTGTTGACAGAGAATCTGATTTGTGAGAGAAAAAACACTAATGAAAAAACACTAATGAAAAAACACTAAAACATAAGAAGTATAGACAGTAACAAACACTAAACACCAATGCTGCCAGATACTCTGCGGCCATGTGAGAATGCTATTAGTCCTCTATTTTGGCTGACAAGAGTAGAATACTGGCATTTCGCTATGCCCCAGTGATCCCAATTGGGACACATTCTGAGATCCCAACTTATCTCCAATGCAATCCCTTCCCGCCAAACATAACAGCTTCAGGCCTCTTCCAATGCAAGCCTGAAAAGCAATTATGGATGAAGGGGGACGTTCCCTCTCGATAAACATTCCCTCGACGGAGTAATCTCACACCCATTGCGTTTTGGCATTCTCTGGTTAGGGGGAATCGTTGGTGAACTCATACATTCCCCACACAAAGAAAGACATTTTACCGCAGCCAGCATCGTGAGCTGAATGGCTGATTTCACGCTTTTCTGTGTTTTAACCTTTGGCGTTTGGTAAGCTGAAGCCTGTTCCGGTACCCTTTTTACTCAGCCTCCAAGAGAGCTGTGAAGGATGTGGAAAAGGTTAAACTATGATAAATGGATGATACCTTTTTGCGAGAAATCAATAGATAAATGAATGACCGGCTGTTTTGACACCAGTAAGAGCACAGACATGAAAGGGTGGAAGTAAACATTCAAATGATGTCCTTCCCTGCCTTTTGTTGTTTCCCCACCATTCTCTCTCTCTCTGGTTCTTCTACTGTCTCTGGAGGCACTCAAGGCTCGGTTTTCTAACTCAGCTCTTTGCAATTAATCAGCACGTGCTTCATGGAGAGAAAGAACTGATCAGACTATTAGTGTTTTGGAGTAATCTCCCTCTCTATCAGATTAGTGACACAGCAGATGTCAGGGTTTTTAATTAATTATTGAATTAAAATAAAAAAAAGGGCTAATACTGGGGAAGCTTTATATGAACCATGTTTGAAAGATAAAAACGTGAAAAAGTGTCATACAGTAGAGAGGCTGTCATGCAATCAAACAGTCTCGGGTTTGATCATACTAAACAGCAACCTACTGTATATGGCAGAAGTGCCTTTGATAACTAAATCTGTACCTGCTTGGTCACAAATCCGAAGACTGCCTGGCTGCTAAACCTGTATTTTACAGCTTATATTTCAGAAGAAGAAGTTGTTGAAGAAAACTCTGTGGTAAGCAAAGGAAAGCAAAAAAAGAAAGGGAAGGAAAAAGTTTTGCTGACACTCAGTCTGCCGCCAGTCGACCGGTCTCAATTACAGGGAAGACTTTGATGTATATCCCCCATCTTTCCCTGTTGAGCAGACAGTGTCACGGTTGATCATCGACTGTTCTTTGGTCTCCTGCTCCCCTCGACGCAACTACTGATTATGCCTTCCGCAAGGTGCTGTAAAGTAAGAGTTTTATTGAATATGCGCACCCCCCCCCCCCCTGCACCCCCCTGCACTCCCCCTTCACTATCCCCCTCCCTCTCTCCCATCTTCCACCCTGGGGGAATCCATATCAATTCAGGTTAAACAGAATCTCTTACTCAAAGATCAACAGCAGGAATCTGCCATGGGACCTCAAGCCTCTGTAGTGTAAAACAGCACATTATTTCATGTAGTGTTCGCCGCTATCTACTTGCAGCCCCTCAGGCAGGAGGCATACGCGGCTAGTTGAGTCTATCCTAGATTTGTTTTGAAATGAAAGGCTGGCCAAGCCTCATGAATAACAGTGAGGTCACACAACAGCAAAACTTTCCACCATGGGATGCATTGTCTCTGGTCCATTACTAGACCATAAAGAGAGTCCATCTTAGCTAGTCATTCTATCTTGTCAAAAACGAATCTAGACAATAGGGGAATTTGACTTTTTTCCAATGCCACCCAAATAATTTTTACCTTGAGAATTTTCATGAATTTTGTACTGCATCTTCAAGCCATTGGTGTGATGTACCTTACATGATGTCAGGTAAAGGAACATAGGTCCCACTTCACATTAAAAAAGTACAATTTTAAGACCACATGCTGTACTAACAGATATTTTGTTGAAAAGCGAATACAATTGTGGCTGGGTGGGGAGGGGGCCATAGTTAATAAAGCTAAAAGTTGCAGATGGTTCCCTGAAAAAAAAGGAAAGAAAAGTTCCCGGTGTTTATGAGGCGAAGCCGACTCCATTTCCCCTGGCTCGTTATCACAGAGCGCTAATGCCATCTTCCATCATCATCTAATTAATAATGCAGCAGACGGGCCTTGATGATCATGCCATCACATGCAGAGCTAATAACCAGGAGGGAACAACACTGTGGACTGTGGGAGGCCTGATACGAACTGCTTCTGTTGTTAGAACTGCAAACACCAACCGCACAGCGGACGGCTGAGTTGCGTGAAGTGAGGTGAAAAATGACTTGTCGTTGTAAATGTTGAGAATTTTAGGACAGTCTATGTGTGTGGGAGTGTATTTGTGGATGTCTGTTTGTTATGCTTGTATAGATGGTTGGATGTGTGCGTGCGTGCGTGCGTGCGTGCGTGCGTGCGTGCGTGCGTGCGTGCGTGCGTGCGTGCGTGCGTGTTAAAATCTGTGTGTATGGATCCGCATCTGTGATGCTGTCCAACTGCCGTGCACACATTATCTTTGTATTTGAGTTTGTGTATGCGAATGTGCAGTTTGTATGTGTGCGTGTGTGTGTGTATTTCTGTACTGTGTAGCACGCACGTCTGTGTATCTGTCTGTGAGTCTGTGTGCATTCTTGCTGGAAACATTATGCAGATAATGTGAGGGGAGGGCATGTCATCTTTGCAAAAACCCGACAAGCTGCTAATTTGCAACTATCAGCAGATATTATCACATATTAGGAGTGTTAATACATGAATAGGCATCTCCTTGACAATAAACATTAGTCTTGCACTTCATTTCATTAGCATTTTCTCTTTTAAAAGAATGCGTGGGCACGGACTGGACAAAAATGCACCCTCCCTTGCACGTTCCAGTCGGTCTAACGGGGAATTCTTTAGTCTTGCCTAGCAGGTGGGATTATTACTGCAATTTCAGTCTGATAAACTTGGTCATTATACACTGGCACATGTCTGTACACACACACACACACACACACACACACACACACACACACACACACACACACACACACACACACACACACACACACACACACACACACACACACACACACACACACACACACACAGACAGACAGACAGACAGACAGACAGACAGACAGACAGACAGACAGACAGACAGACAGACAGACAGACAGACAGACAGACAGACAGACACACACAGACACAGACACAGACACAGACACACACACACACACACACACACACACACACATACAGAAGCACACGCAGAAGCACCCACGCACACACACGTGCACGCACACAGACTCATGGACACACAGATGCAAGATGCACACACACACGCTTCGCATGACAGTATGAAATCTGTCCCTTCCCCATGAGATCGTCCCAGCTTAACGACTGTTGTCACTGGCAGCTGGTGCTTTATAGCCCCCCCCCCCCCCCACACACACACACACACACACACACACACACACACACACACACACACACACACACACACACACACACACACACACAACTCCCTATCACTTCTGCAAAGCCCCCCCCCCACACACACACACACACACTTTTGTTACTATCTCTCATTATCCTCTGTTCCACAGGCAGATAATGGACTTTTCCCTAACCAGAATGCTTAGTGGGGAAGGTGTTTTAAGGCGGTGAACTATATCATTTCCTTTAGATAGACGGCATAGAAGCTGCTGTGTTTTTTATTAATGTCTTATGTTCGTATTCTGGGGCTTGTTGTTATATTGCCAAAACACACTACAGTAATTGCTCCTTGGGGATTTGGCTTGACAGGGTTTGTTATTCTCACATTCGGAAACAGTCCTGCGGTCTAGGAGAAGAAGAAAAAAAAAGTTCCACGTTTCGTGCTTGAGTGCAACATTCAAATTTCGAGATTTTTGCCAAATACAAAGTTGTCTTTCTGAGTGTGAGAAAATGTTCTGCAAAATCAAAACTAATATGTCAACCGCAACATCGTTACATCATTTGAGTGTTCTATTACTTCACGTCTATCGCTGGATCTGTAGTGGTGGTAATGGCTTAACTACAAACATACTGCCTCTGTGGAGACAGTCAGGTGGTGGCTTTGTATGCTGTATGCTCTCGGATAATTTATAAAAAAAGGCATGGTGCCGGGTCACAGCACACATGGCCTGTCGCTGTCCATCGGTGGTGGTGCTGAAACATTTGCCAGTCAATGCATGTAAAGTGACATATTAATGTCCATTCTATCAGGACTGGTAACCGGTTTTCTATTTTAATGTCTTTCAGAACAAGCATTTTGTGTGGCTTGCTTTGTGTTTATGATAGGATATCAGCTATTTTACAGCCATAACCTTTTTAATGATTTTATCAGAAGGGCCCCTCGAGAGTAGCTCTGTGCTGAGTCTAGCTCCGCCCCTGGCTGCACCTTCTATCTTTCTGTTTCTTTCTCAACTCCCGGCATCTTGTGTAACAAAAACGGAGGGAGGGGGCTTTTCCTGAGCACTGGGTTGGACGTGATATGAAAATTATGGAGCTTCTCTAAGTCATTACTCTCACCAGACTACAAGATTATCTCATTGTTATTGATTCAGTCCATTGGTTGCCGTAGCAGAGTAGGCAAATAACTGCACCTGTCATTCAAAAGCAATGAAACAATGAGAATTGATGGAGCTGTAGTTTCCTTATCACCCACACAAAGTACCAGTCACATAAAGGCGACAAAGAAAAACCAGACTCAGAACACAGGCAGCCATTGGATATAACGATTATATTCAGACAGAGAGAGAATGGAAGGTTACAGTATCACAGGTATTTAACGCATCATCGGTCGTCGTCTCTCTCCAACATAGCACGCCAAAACTGGACTTTTACATGGCCCGTTATCAGTTAGGTAACATAAACAATGACATCATAGGATGTGACATAGATGAGTTTCCGGGCGAAGGTGGACTTCTTGGATTGGATGAGAGTGATGATTACGTCGTCGTCAGATGAGGATGATGATGGTAGATGATGAAGATGATGATGGTGTGACAGTTTATCTTTGGACAAACAGCGTCCAAATGTCTCAAACAACACGTTGACCTCGGCTCTGACCGGTCACTGGTTAGTGGTCACTGAAAGAAGGGTTAGCGTAGAAAAGAACACAGATATGAAGTGTTCTCAAAACATTCCATATTGACATAACTTGAGGAGCCAACAGATAGCCACAGAAAGCCTGTAGCCAGCTGCTTTGACCTTGCATAATATAAAGAGACAGAAGAATAGGAGAATAGAAGCATTTAACATGACTGGATTAGGCCAATATAACACCATTATATTAAATTGACATTTAAAGCAGGTTTAGGACATGTGTGTGTGTATTTCTGTACTGTATGTAGCACGCACTTCTGTGTATCTATCTGTGAGTCTGTGTGCATTCTTGCTGGAAACATTATGCAGATAATGTGAGGGGAGGGCATGTCATCTTTGCAAAAACCCGACAAGCTGCTAATTTGCAACTATCAGCAGATATTATCACATATTAGGAGTGTTAATACATGAATAGGCATCTCCTTGACAATAAACATTAGTCTTGCACTTCATTTCATTAGCATTTTCTCTTTTAAAAGAATGCGTGGGCACGGACTGGACAAAAAAAAACTTTATAAGATCTAAGCAATAACCTCTACAACGTGCCACCTGATACCTTAACTTGAAGAATGCCACTGACCTTCCCCATGCTGTGTCTCTCCAAACACACTGCCCTACATTCCTTGGTCTCCAAAGCACTTCTTCCTCTGACAGGCACTTCTCTACTTTGCTCCTCTGTTTCATCTATCAGATCAAACTTTCATTTCTCTTCACCTCCCTCGCCCGCGTCACTCTGATCACCACCCTCAGGAATTCTTTCTCTCTCTCTCTCCCCCCTCTCTTTCTGTCAAACATGTTCTCTTTTGTTCTCTCCACTGTCTCATTCTCCCATACTTCTCTCTTTTTTAGTCTCCCTTGTTCTCCACGCCCCCTCTTTCTCGTTCCGCCTTTCTTTCTGCCTCTTTCTCTTTGCTCTCCATTCTGCCGTCTTGTTCTCCCTGCCTCCCTCGCTCTGCCTTTTTCTAATAACACTCTTTCATAACCTTCCCCAGAGTTCCTTCCACTGTCTTCTTGGCTGCATGTCTCCTGATGCAGCCTCAGACAGAAGGGGGGAGACATTTTTTCCCCCGCAGCTAAATTGTGTCTCATCTTTTGTATTCCTGCTCCTGCAATCATCCCAGCGGGTAAATGTGTTTGTGGGGGTCTCTCGGCCCGGTCTGAACTTCCTTCATTTTGTTCGAATTCTCCCACACATACGCTTGTCTGTCTCTCTTTCCTTCCCTTGCATTTCCCTTCCTTTCTTTCTCATGCACTTTCTAGCCATCCTCTGCTCTTATAACCACTTTAGCCTGATGTCGCCATATGACGAAGACAGACGATCTGCAGAACAGTACAAGCTCATCTTTCAGATCTGCGTACAATGTGTATAAATTAAGCATTTAGACCAAACCTGTTTTTTGAGAATTGATATTCACCTACAGTACAACGACAGGCCCAAAATAGTGATACAAGCTTTAATGTGGTTAAGGCTAATTTACACTACAAACACCTTTCTGCCGTACAACGCAGTTGTTAGTATAAATTATCCGGCTCTCTCTCTATTTCCATTCATCTGTTTTCTTTCCCTCATTGTTTTTCTTTATATCTTTCACTCTTTTTCACCCGCTGTCGTGAGGTTTGGGGGTGGAGGCGTGTATGATGTATAATATGGTGACCTGTGCTGGCAACAAGCGAGCTGACATGGAGCCAATTAGGGAGAGTAGTGTGTGCAGTAACAAGGTGCACCCTGCATGCATCTGCACTTACATGGGCCTGACACACTGGGGTGCCTGTGTGTCTGTGTTTCCAGGCGAGAACTCACACTGAGCGGAAGTGTTTGATCTATTGTTGGGGTCACCCCCGCTGGACAAGGTCAGGAGAGAGGGAGAAGTAGGGGCTGACCGTATCTTTTTTTGTTCTTTGCCCCTTGTCCAGGAGGCGAGGAAATCTATAGATTAATGATTTGGTCTCTCACCTTCAGAGCAATGCTGGAGCACATATGAACCTGGGAGGTGTTATTTTAGTGTTCCGTTCACAGAGGGGCCGGCAAGTGAAGGCTGAGGAGGACAAGCAGTGTTTGGTTCAGTGCCCTTCTCCAGACTGGGTTAGAAGACTTTTTTGAACAGTCTC
This sequence comes from Gymnoscopelus braueri, assembly GCF_963280865.1. Taxonomy (NCBI): domain Eukaryota; kingdom Metazoa; phylum Chordata; class Actinopteri; order Myctophiformes; family Myctophidae; genus Gymnoscopelus; species Gymnoscopelus braueri. Next base: position 38,317,103 of record NC_137611.1, read on the forward strand.
CCCTCAATGAACTACAAGCCAAAATGTACACAAACAAACCAACAAATCAACAAATGAATGAAGGAACACACACACACACACATGCACCTGCGCACACACGCACACACACACACACCCTTCCTCTTTTTTTCCAAAGGCCTGTAGCTGCTTCCTAACAAGATCACCAGCAGTGCTTGTCACTCATCTCTCTAGCATGGTCCCATTCAAACTTCAGGGAATTGTAATTTGACCTATGGGTATTGTTATTCGTTGCCCTCCATCAAAGTTGTATTTTTTTCAGTGGGCTAGCAGGAATTTCTGCCCTAATTAAGACCATCGCATTGGCGTGGCAGGAGCTGTCATCTATGTGTGTGCGGGGGTTGACTTCTTGACTGGCCATGTTTCATATCGATGCACCTTCTCTCTCCCTCTCCTTACACTCTCTTCCTTTGTTCATTAGCTCTCAGCAGTCCATGTCTCGTCTGAGTTCTCTGTAATGGCTGGTCTGTATGGGGTGGTGATCTGGCCAAAAGCCAAGCCAAGCAATTGAGAAAAAAAAGAAAAACAGAGTGTGCGAAGATGAGATGTCCATGCAAGCATAGGCGGCGGGTGAGCCTGACAATTGGGAAGGCTAGGAGATCTAGCTTGAGGCTGGGGTGGTCGGCCGCCCAAAGAATTGCGTTTTTTGGGCGGATTTTGTTAGTTTCTTTTCGGTTTTTGGTTACTTTATTTCGGTTTTAGGGTTATGTTATTTATTTCAATTTTTTGCCTGATTTTACTGATTTATTATCAAAAAATTTACTAAATAATGCTGCGCACATATATTATATATAATTTGCACAATTCCCAGAATTTCCCAGCATAATTTTTGGGAAGGCTTAGCCTACCCTAGCCTGCTTCATTACCCGCCGCCTATGCATGCAAGGTGGATTGAAATACCCATCGCGCCTCACGAGTGGCTGCTGCAGTGCTCACACAGGGCGCATCCAAACAACATCACATGGGATAGGTTAAATGCTTGCTAGCTAGCTAATATCAGTCGTGCGAGGCGAGAATGATGATAATGATGGCAAGGCGAAGCCATGCCCACAAATGTTGCTTCACACACTGTGGTCTGGCAAGACTCAAATGGCATCTGCTTTGGTTGTGAGCGTTGTCAGTGCAAGTAACTTTGCATTGATTGGATTACCCTTTAACCAGTCAGACCTACGAATGTACAACAAGCACAGCCAATTAAAGCCTGGCAGTTAGAGACAGAACATATTCATACTCGAACCCTATAGGGGAATTTTCACTAAATATAGCAGCATCAACGCTAGACTTTTCGGATGTCCCCGGTGTTATGACGCCATCGTTTTCTGGTTGGTCCGGCTTCCAGGTGCTGGGCTCAGTCGACTCTCAATGGATGTTTTATGGAATAATATCCTGAAGCGGAAACTGAGCTTGAAAGATTTAGGGTGGCTATACGAGGCTAGGCAAAGATTGCTTTCTGTGCACAGATCCTGTTGTGTTTCACGGGTGCAAGAGAATGAGGTTTATGGTTCATATAACATATTCTCATCTCAGTACCAGGAGTTGTGACTAGTATGGAGTTAGTATGGAGGTAATGTGGTAAAAACTGTCTACCTGAAATTATTATTTATGTTGTACTTTAAATGACCACGAGACACTGATTGTGACTTTCAGATTGTGTGTTTTGCAGCATTGCATATCCAGAGCTACAGTAATAGCCCTGTAGTAATAGTATGCAAATAGAGGCAAATGTAATAATAGTTCAAATGACTGTAATCATTGAAAGTCTGCAGGCCCCCTGCAATTCCGGTGCCTCCATCATAGTGCTCTATAGGATCTAATCTCTACCTCCCTACTTCAACAATGCCCTGCAGCGCTTACCTGCCTACACTGTATGTCTGTCTGTGTCTGTTTGTCTGTCTGATCGTAAAGTAATACACTGTAGAATTGGATAATTTGTCTAAACGATTCTTCATAAAACTGCAGCTGAATTCCCCTCTTTCTTTGCCATTGCCTCCAACTGTTGCAATTAAATATAATTCTAGGTCTCTGTTCATGCCCCTTCCGATTTATGCTTTTTGCTTCTCATTTCATATAAAAAATGGCATGCTTTTAAGTATCACAGCAGGGATTCTTCCTTGGAATATGTCAAGGCCATTGTGTGGAAATAAAAGGCATCTTAAGAGGCTAAAGGCCAGAGAGTTGTATGTATTATATTGTCAATCTCCACGTAGCACAGACAGACAGACAGACAATGTCAACGTCATGCTGGGCTGGATGATTGCAGCTTCTCAGTGCTCACATTTATCCACCATATCCTTCATTTCGCCATCATCCCAGCATCCTAGAAGACCCAGAATTCCCACTAAGCCCCCCCTACTCAAATTGCACTCCCCAGTAGATTCACCCACATAAAATCAATAACCACAATTGAAAGCTATTTCTTCGCTAAAAGAGGGCCATGGTCAGCCATAATGGATTGTAGAAATATAAGTTTGCTTCTTCCCCAGGCGGCCGAGCTTGGCTGAGAAAAGAAGAAAAATATCTGATTTCATGTTCCCACTCCCCTTAACAAAAATGCATGCACGTTTTTAATGTCAGTTATTGCCTGTGGGAGGCGACAGACTCCTCTGAGGCGACCACTAAGCAAATCAGACCAGCCAATCTGCATAAATTCAATTCCAATCATATAATATTTACAGTCTGCCAATGATTATATGATTCTTTCGGCAGCTTTAATGTCTGGCTATTGTTTAATTACATACTGTCATGGGCTCAATTCCACTTGGGTCCTGGCTTCTGACTCACTGTAGGCCTCTCAACAATTGGAACACATGAGCTCTGTCTGGAACTCACTTATTAACTTATGAAGCATTCTATGCCACAGCAGTAATGAAGTAACTATGAGCAAATAGCAACAAAAAGAGTAAGCAGTGCCTACTCTGTTTGATATGTGGGCGCTGGCAGTCAGTCGGTACTACTCTATTTTGATGTCTTTAAGTCCCCTGTTTGTGTTTAATTAGTGTAATTGTTTTCATATTTGTGTTGCAATCATCTGCAGCTGTTTATGCCGTGCTCAGACATACGGATGGACAAACACACACGGTCAAATGTAGAGCGTCTGGCACCGCTAAGAAAGACATTGGTACAAAAGTCTTCACACGAAACAAATGGACTTCAAGCGTATTCAGCATTTTAAAGTAAGCCCTAATGTGCTGTCTAATAACAACCCCCCTTTCTGTTTGATCCAACTCCCCCGACACTATGTTGCCTCACTCTGTTCTCAAGGAAACATCCTGTCCGGGTGGTCTGGTACTTAGCCTTCCTCCATGTTATCCTTCCTTTACTTCTCTCTCTTCAAGGTTAATCCCCGCAGCTCTCTCATGGCCATGTTATTCTTTTACCCCAGGCAGTGCATGGGTTGGGGTCTGGCTGGGGGAATGGTGGGCTAGGCTGTGATGTGTCATACAAACTGATGAAGGACCTCAGATTCTGCCTGAATGTTGAATAGAACAGTGGTTCTCAACCTTTTCTGGATCACGGCCCACTTGGAAATCTCAAAAGCATTCGTGAAGTGAATTGCGGCCTGACCACTTATATATGTTAAAGAGGTGGTGCCATGTTTTTGCACTTTTTCTGTTTTTCATGTGTCTATGAGGTTGATAGAACTTCATTAAGCCCCCCGGTGGTGTTTTTATGGTGTTTTATGTCTTCTCTGACTATTTGGAGTTTCTTCCTGGAGGCTGAAACCTTGAGGGTCAAACGTGCCAATAGAGAAACAGCGCTTTAGTGACATCACAAAGCCATACCCTCCCCCTCATTATCATAACATAACAGGTGTGGGCATGAGGAGGCGGAGGGACTAGGACAGGTGGGTGGTGCTAAGGTGGTGGAGGAGGTGCTAAGGTGAGAACCAGGTATACTTAATGAACTGATGGGTGTGTCTACATAAAAACAACAATTTAACACTTACTGTACACTTTTTTTTTGTTGAAAAATATCCTTACATAATAATAATACCTTATGATCAGGTTTTAGGGTTGAAAAAATATCATGGCACTCCATCTTTAAGTGGTCAGATGGGTGGACCATCGTGTAATTTCAGATCAATCAATTGATTGTTTCCGGCTTGGATCAATGGAACTAACGTAGTATACTATTTTTGCAGTATCACAATGAACACTTTTCAAGGTTTTAAAGAAAAAAAACGTAGTGTTTTGCCAATTATTTGGGGGGGGCCCACTTGCAATATCCTCACGGGCCCCAGTGTGCCCCGGCCCACAGGTTGAGAACCACTGGGATAGAAAGAGGAGAGCTGCTTCATTGTCTGGCTTTTTTCACTCCAGTACTGAGGATGAGGATGAAGATGGTGACTCATCTCTATCAGCCCAGCTCATTTGTCTTTTGCTGGGCGCCCTGAATGGATGGCCTTAATGAAACCAGGACAGCTCTGCCACAAGTGGAACAAGGTTACCCCCTCCTCTTCTTTGTCTGTTCTTAAAGGGCAAGCAGAAGACCCTCACAATTGGAACGGTCGTGTTTGGGGATTTCAGACACATCAATGCAATTGTATTGAGATCCATACCTCTTCATACTACAACAAGAACAAATTAAATAAATGTCATTTATGACTGTAGTAACAGTCTGAAAACAGGGCAGTCCCTCGGCCTCCGTGGGAGGCGTTTTTTCACGCCCAGGCCGGCCGGGGACGGATAGACTCGAGCCAGGCACCGTTCGGGCGCTATTGCAGTTTTAAGCTGAAAAGCGTAGATCTACAAGCATCTGCCAGCGGAGGCCGCCTGTGTCTGCACTGAGCAGCGCTGTGGGCCAGATTATGTGGTAGCACACTAGCATTGGGTGATTCTGATTCTGATTGCATCACTTGCTAACGTCTATATGCTAAAGCTATACAAGCACACATACCTGTCACCTGAGATATACAAAGTTTTGAAGGCCTGCAGACGATCTTCCGACAGTCAGTGACATTTCTAACTTCACGGCACTCTGTCTGCCATATCAAAATCCAGAGCATGGGAACTTGGGGAGCGATAGCGAACCAATTATCAAAAAGTCCCAAGAAATGCCCACATTTTGAAGAAACGCCCACTTTTCGCCGGGTAAATGTAGGACTGGTTACCCCTGTCAATATGATCAATTTAGTTTGATTCTTAAGGCTATTACATGGCTCACTGAGGCATGCGCAATAAGCACAGGGGCGTTTGTTGAGGATTATCAGATTGAATGACTTAAAAATCTTTCAGCATGACTTCAGCATGTTTGGAATGATTCTTAGAATCTTCTGAATAAGTTCAGTTTGTTTGGAATGATTCTTAGAATCTTCTGAATCTTTTAGAATCTTCTGAATAAGTTCAGTATGTTTGGATTCTTAGAATCTTTTGAATCTTTTGAATCTTTTGAATCTTTTGAATCTTTTGAATCTTTTAGAATATTTTAAAATCTTTTAGAATCTTATAGAATCTTTTAGAATGAGTACAGAGTGTTTGGAAAAGTTTGAATCTTTCGTGCGTGTTCAGCATGTTTGGAAGGAGTTTGGAATCTTTCGAATGACTTCATCAAGTTTGGCAGGAGTTCAGAATCTCTCGAATGAGTTCAGAATCTCCGAAATTAGTTTTGCAGCCCAATTCAGAATCTCTACAAATTAACCCCCCACTCCCTCCCCTGTGCCAGAGAGTCCATTCTCTCGACCTAACAACCAATTGGAAGGCCACGTAATTGCGGCTGAAATAGAGAGCCTTGTCCAGACCATCCAGGCTATTTCTCAGTAATAGTCTGACCAGACACCTTGAAGAGGACAATCTGGCCAGCACGGCCCACTTAAACTTTCAGGGTAGACGGGAAGGAGAGGGAGACAGAGAACAGTGCCTGCGGATCCACTTAAAAAGTCCCTGGGTGAAAATGAGATTTCTGACCTGCTCCAGTGGGTGCTGTGAGTTCCTGCCGCTGGACTGGCTGTCAGACCCCGCTAAGGAAGGGAGGCAGCGGCTTGAGAGAAATGGGAGGAAGGCATAGGAGAAGAAAATGGATGCGCTCTGTTGGTGGTGGTTCACACCACTAAGGACCTCATTAGATCAGCACTTCATCAAACACCATGGGCGCACACACACATCTCACACACACATATACAGTACTGTATACGCTATATGTATGTGTGTGTATATATATACACCATACATACAGTAAGACCCAACGCCTATATATATATATATATATATATTATATATATATATATATATATATATATATATATATATATTATATATA
>NC_137611.1:38323575-38551075 GCF_963280865.1 Gymnoscopelus braueri
GCACACACACACACACACACACACACACACACACACACACACACACACACACACACACACACACATACACACATACACACATACACACACACACACACACACACACACACACACACACACACACACACACACACACACACACACAGTAAATACAGTCTCTTTATTCTTTATCTGTCTTGGTCTTACATTAACTCTATGAATTACAATGGGCAGCATGGTACATGTGTGGAATAATTCATTAGCTGCAATGTGTGTGAACATACAGTACAGGCATGAGCGTATATGTGGGAGAGAGTTTCTGAGGCAAATCCTCAGTAAGACCCAAAAGCCATATCTCCCACCAGTGAGGGAATATGACAAGCCACATAAACCTGAGAGCCATAGCATCGCAGCAAATTTGTCAACAAAGCATTTTCCTCTTTACACACATTGTGAAGCATTCCCTCTCCCAAAGGTGTGCATTCTGTCTGCTCTGCATATTGTTGAATAAACCAAGGACAAAATAGAATTTTGAAAATAGATTGCTGCAAAGAAATTAATGGAATAATACATTTTTAAAAACACGTTTGAGACTCCCAAAGAAAACTAACATGAAAAGATGTATCCATTGGGGATGAGGAAAGCAATTATTTATGAATATAACGATATAAATATTTAATTTGTATTTTTACAGACACAATACTTTTTTGTGCCAAAAAGTTTTCGTTTTTCTCTCCTTTTGTTTGCCTCTCCCTCTAAACTTTTTCTGCCTCCTGGCCTCTCTTTGTCCATCTCTTTTTCTCTTTCATTTCCATTTCACATACTGTATCTATCCGTCTCTATGTGTCTGTCTGTCCGTCCGTGTTTCCAAACAACCATCCCATCTCTGCCTCTCAGCCCCTGAACATGCATTGTCAGACGTGTGCCCTGGTGACCAGCTCGGGCCACCTCATTGGTGGCGGGCGCGGGGCCGAGATCGACCGGGCCGAGTGCGTCATCCGCATGAACGACGCGCCGACGGCCCGCGGCTACGGCCGAGACATGGGCCAGCGCACCACGCTGCGGGTCATCGCCCACTCCAGCATGCAGCGGGTGCTGCGAAGCCGCCACGAGCTGCTCAACGCCAGCCAGGACACGGTGTTCGTCTTCTGGGGCCCGAGCAGCTACATGAGGCGCGATGGCAAAGGCCTGGTCTACAACAACCTGCGACTGATGAACCAGGTGCTGCCCAAGCTCAAGGTGTACATCATCTCCTGGCAGAAGATGCTGCAGTTCGACGACCTCTTCAAGAAGGAGACGGGCAAGGACAGGTGAGTCAGGGAGAGGGATAATGGGGCAATGGATCCCTTGCGGTGCATTATCACTGGATCATGCTCCGTGGACAGTGGCGGACAAAGTACTCAATTCTAGCACTTGGGTCAAAGTATAGATACTCTTGGTCAAATATGACTCAAATACAAGTGAAAGTTGCTCTGTCAAATTTGTTCTGCAATAAAGTACTGGAGTACATGCTTTTAAAAAAGCATGTACTCCAAAAGTTCTGTCTTCAAAAGTAGGAATTACAAAGTACCGTTTCTTTTTAGTATCAATGCATTACTGTATTGAAATTCCATACATTAAAAAAAACAAAACAATTGTGACAGCTTGTAGATCTGCTATTTTCACTGTACTTGAAATAGGACTGAAGTGGTTAATTGATAATGTACTTTTTCCATTCCTAAAAATATGGGGGAGTCAAAAGTACAACATTTGTCTTTGAAATGTAGTGTAGTGAAAGTCATAAGTATGCAAACATAATAAATCAAGTAAAGTAGAGATACCGGCGCTCGGGTGGCGTGGTTGTTGGTTCGAATCCACCGTGCTTCACCCCGGCTTTGTCAAGCATCTATACGAACACAATTGGCCTGTGTTCGGGGGGAGGGAAGCCGGGTGGGGAGGGTGATTAGTCACTATTCCTACAGGCTGGGGTGGTACCTGTCAGCAGGGAGCGTTGGGTGGGAGGCGTAGGACGAAGGCTCTACGTCCTCCCGGTGGAGGCTCCTCACTGGCAGGTGAGTCAGTAGGAAACAACAGCAGTGACAGCACTGCGGGGAGGAATCAATTGGCATGATGACTAAATTGGGGAGGAAAGGGGGAAAAAGAAAAGAAAAGAAAAAAGAAATGTAGTGGAGTGAAAGTCACAAATATGCAAACAAATACTCAAGAAAAGTATAGATACTCAAAAAATGGTACAGTACAGTACTCAAATAAATGTACTTTGTTACTGTCCACCACTGTCCGAGGACAATAAATATAGGGTGCACTGTCCCTGCAGTGTACACTTGTGCATTCTCTTTTAGTTGGTGAATGAATTGATTTCTGTGTGCAATGAACGTACGTACAGGAATAGGCCCGCGAGAAAGATTCCTGCATATTTACTGTGCTTGGTGAATAAAATGTTTCCGATATTCAGGCATCACAATGTGTCTGTGAGGAGTTAGTTTATTCATAAGCTTTGGTTCAGGCAGGTTATTTCATGCCCAGTGATAACATAGTGATTAGGGCCATGTTTCCTCATCCACTTGTACCCCCTCTGGTTATCTCCGCCTGGCAGAGATAATGCATTCACCCCTGTCTGTATGTCTCTTCATTGATCCCTGTGGGGAGATCCAGGTGTCATAGCAGCAACAGCAGTTATCATGAAACACAAGATAGGTACAGTACAGGTAGGAGCACAGAAATACAAAATATGAGTGTGTGTGTGTGTTTGTGTGAGTCAATCTGTCTGTCCACATCTAATCTCGTAAACTACTTGCCCGGTCAGCATCATATTTGTTGTGCGTACCGCCAGCAGGCCAAGGACCTCAATTCCCGGATAGTTTCCAAATTGTTCAAGGACAACTCACGTCATTTTTGTGAAATGATAATCACAGAGCAATCGTCCCTGCAGAATATGGATGAAGTGTCCCTCTACCTCATGGGATGTAGTGGAATTAGCCCATTGCAGAATTTGCAGACATTGAAGTCTGCCGGAGCAAGCCCACAATTGTGGTGTTTCATCCGATCTACAGGCTCACAAGTGTGAGCTTGTGAGTTTGTAGATCGGCTATTTTTGGAAAAGATTCGGTGTAGACAGAAAAAAAGCAGTCCAAGAAGAGAGCCAACTCAGGTCCGTTTTAGTAGTTCTAGAGAGGGTTCAAGTGGTTAAGATGAGAGGAGACTACCCACTCTACACTCATATAGCCACGGGGTAAGGGCACTTTTATTACATTACATTTCTAACAGAAGAATTTCTGAAGAGTCTCTGGTTCAGTATAAATAAATAAATGAATGAATGAATGAATGAATGAATGAATGAATGAATGAATGAATGAATGAATGAATGAATGAATGAATGAATGAATGAATGAATGAATGAATGAATGAATGAATGAATAAATAAATAAATAAATAAATAAATAAATAAATAAATAAATAAATAAATAAATAAATAAATAAATAAATAAATAAATAAATAAATAATCAATCAATCAGTTTCTTGTTGAGTTATGAGAGGTTGGAGGAGTGTAATTTAGAGAGTCAAGTTCTCACCCTAGTGGCCATTAATGCTTAATGAATACACTGCTATGTCAGAGTCTTCATTCAGGGATGTTAGTGAAGATTGAATCTGACTTCAGCCAAAGTAAGACGTCACAGGGGAAATTACTGGGGAGAGGATTTGGCGAATAACTTTGACATGCATCCTGCAGAATCTCAGCCTGTGATCAGCTGTTGTTTATAACAAAGCGAGGGCTGTGCTTCAGTGATGTGTGATACAGAACCTCCTCTTGTCAGTGTATCTCATCAGTCACAGTTCTAGGCCTATACTGCAGCAAAAAGTATATTTATGAATTTTGTTTTCTAGTTTTATTAGATAGCGGTGCTATCAGATTGAGCTATGTTTCAACCGTTTCAAATAAAGCGAGCCTCGAGCCACCAGGGTGCCCCTGTGGGCAGGTTTTCATTTATGGCGTGGCACTGTACATGACCAAGACAGGTCTGTTTGTCTGTGCATTACGTGTGTGTGTGTGTGTGTGTGTGTGTGTGCGTGCGTGCGTGCGTGCGTGCGTGCGTGCGTGCGTGCGTGCGTGCGTGCGTGCGTGCGTGCGTGCGTGCGTGCGTGCGTGCGTGCGTGCGTGTGTTTCTGTGTCGGCTAATCTCATAAACCGCTCAGCGCCAAATTGGTTGTGCACGCTGCCAGTTGGCAAAGGAAGTAAATCCCAGATTTTCACATAATGGTTTATACATTTTGAAATATTTAACTTTTTAAAACTTGAGTTTCCATACAGGAAGTCAATGGAGGTTGGATTTTGCTGAAAATTTGAGATTGTTCACTCATAGTGGTGAAACATTACTGTGGTGGAAGTTAATCTATTCTATCATTTAAAATAGACAGTATTTCAGCATCTTTATAATTAGACTGCAGCAATACAGGTAGGACCTGTGGACAGTGAGACAACAAACTGACAATATTTAGATAATCGCAAATTATCTGGCCTTAGCACACTATTGTATTTTTTATTTTACTTTAATAGTTTTTTTATTATTGTACTGCTTTGCACAACATTTGTGAGCTGCGTGATCCACTGAAACTTAGAGCCATTAAATACTTCTCAAAAGACTGCTTCTAGCGAGACCACGGACCAAAGCACTGGCTAAAGTTCAGCCGTCGTAGTCGAGAAAATGTAATGTTTTGCAAACAAGTCAAATTTATTTAATGTACCTCTGTATGAACGGCATTCAAACCAGAGTGTCTCATGTACAGCTTAGTGGCAGTTATGAGAACATAACTTTTGTAGGACTAAACTCAGACAGGAGGATATGCACAACGCAAGTGCACAACACACAAGCTCACAAGGGAAATGTATGAGATGCAAATGCAACAATTATTTAAAGTTAAAAAAAATTATAATTGATGAAATATTTGTATGCAGGATGTGCTACCTCTCTTTACCAGGCCCCCAAACAATAACACTTTGATCTCAACACTAAAATGAATCCTATTTACTTTGGAGATTTGGAAGGCGGTATGAGAAGACCCTGGTAATAAAGACTACGTGCTATCAGCGATGAGCACTACAGCGCTGTAATTCTGTAGCGGCCCATTATCAAGTGTGTCATTTCAGTAACGGTAATTAAGTGTGTGCGAAAATAACATCCAACCATTTTGATCACAGGAGCAATGAGAAACATGTGTCCCTCAGAAACCACTGTACACAATTACTAAGCTTGAATGAGCCTCCGGTGGTCCTTTAAAACAAACTAGATTTTGATTTAGGTTTATTCTTTCTTCTTCTTTATTGTGTTAGTTTTGACTGGCCTACCTTGTTGCTATGCAACCGTTCTTATGGTTAAACAGCACTTTTATAGGCCAATAGTTGTATTGTTTTGGTGGAATAAAGCTGAGCAGGTGGCGTGGTCTATAGTGCCTAGAGAAACAGTAATGCAAGTCTGTTTAGATGCCTGCGACAGTCATTGAGACCCTTTGCATTACAAGTGCTTACCCATTGTAAGCCATGAAAGGTAAACATGTTCAAACAAGAGTGTGTTCTCACTAGATGCACATGATGAATAACTAAAGAAAGGGCAGTAAATAAGTAAGAAAATACAATCAGTAGGTCTCAGACCTCTGCCAAGGAGGCAACTTGTTGGTTCCATGAACACTGCCATTTCCTATTTTTACAACAAAACACTTAATTAAGTTTTGTGTGTGTGTTTTTTTTGCTGGCCCACAATAACCTACCTGACCTGGCGGAGATCTTTTTCTAGCCATGCTAGCGATGGCTTTCTTGCAGTTTTCTAAGCAAAATGTACTCAGGGAATTTTTTTAGGCAACTAAGAAATTGCTGCACATGGCAAATCAAAAGCTCAAAATAGTATTATCTTTCAGTTACCATAGACAATTTAAACAATCCTAGGAAATGCTGGAAAGCCATCAAATATTTATCTGCCGGTAGAAACTATAATGAGTTATCTCCTTGCATTGCCACAGACTCTGGCACTATAGATCTACAATGTTGGAATTGTTTTAATGAGCATTTTGTGTACTGTGGCTCACTGTTTGATTCCGTCTCCATCTCTGCATCTGTAAACACCACGGTTTGTGATGAGGATCAAAATGGCATTCGTACTGTAGATCAACCTTTCAATTTCTCTCAATGTTCTGTATGTGAATTATGCCTTAGGCAAGTTAAAAATAAAAATAAAATAAAAAACCTGCTGGTCCAGACTTAGCACTGTTCTTCTTAAAGATAGCTGCAGATTGTATTAACCATATTCCTTCCTTACAAAATAATATATTCATGGAGGGCATGAAGGCCATGGCCGCCGTGGCCCCTCAGGTTGGCCTTCTGCCCTGAGTGGCCTTGATGCCCCACCCGCATTACCCTAGCTGATTGTACCATTCTCTCCTCTAACTCTTCCCTGTCAATGTGTTTTTTAGACACCACTGTTGAGATTCTTATCCTCCCCAACTTTTGACTCAGTGGTTTTTACAAATACTAGTAATTTGTAAATACCAATAAATAATAAAACTGCTTTTTTTTATTATCATAATGTTTTACTCATAGTTATACTATGTATGGATTTTATTTATTTATTGTTGTTTTGTATTGCTATTGTTTTTAATTAAATTCATTATTTCTGTGGACTTAAAATCATTGATTTATTTGATGACCTCCCTGCTTTGGTTATTAGTCCTTTGTGCCCTCAAATAATGTACAACACAAAAGGCCAAAATGTTGAAATTCCAGGCCTGGTGCATACAATCTGAAATTATTATTATTATTATTATTATTATTTTCAAACTCACCCTATAAGGTGATTCCCAAAATATGGAGGTCAGCACACTGTATTTTCTCGCAGAAGGGGGGTGAGTTAATTAAATAATTATAGGCCAATTTTTAAGTTGTCAGTCCTGGTTAAGATCCCTCAAAAGCGTGTAAGTGAACAAAGGAGTTCTTATGTAAAAATGAGAACGTTAATCTGTTCCTCCTTGCCCCATGAAAAACCTTTCAACAAAGTTTCATCCATTCACATTCAGACATTTTGAGATATCCTGTTAAAACTTAAATACAAACAATTCCGGTGAAAACATAGCGCCCTGGTCTGTCAAGCTACAGATCAGGGACACATGAATGATTCACCTTCACATCCATAGTTATTACCTTCCATAGCCTTCCATTCCTGTGGAGAAGGCCATAGTTACAAGAGTCTGACATTTCACACTACATTATTCATCAGCATGTCCATAAATAATTAAACGAGTAAGGGTTCATAAGTGAAATTATTCACGCTTTAAGATGAAAAGATCCCCATGTCCAGCTTCAAAGATTGCTTGATGTCAATATGTTGTTTCTTTGAAACTTTTCCAATTTACAAAAGGCCTGGAGGGGGGTAAAATACTGACATTTTGTTTGCATATTGCAACAAATCAACATGTTCCAGACAACCACAGGTGTCTTTTTAATTAAAACGACGACAAGCATTTCTAGTTCCCGGCAGTGATGGGATCAGATTGGGTTGACACGTGACAGTCTAATACATTGTTCTTATTTATCAGACTGAATGCGGACATTGTGGACTTGACTGATCCTGTGTGTGTTTAGAAATACTGTAGCAATGTTTGCTCCTTTGTTCCACACAACAGGAGTATGACAGTGATCATGTGTGGCAGCTATGTAGAAATGAAAACCCCTGGGAAAATATCACCAGTGGTGGACAAAGTACTCAACTACAGTACAAGTGAAAAGTTGCCCTGTCAAATTTGTACTTGAGTTAATGTACTGGAGTACTTGCTTTTAAAGTTTTTAGCTTAAGTACAGATTACAAAGTACATTCAGTTTTTAACATCAATGTATTAATGTATTTAAATTTAGGTTTCTGGAAGGTTTTCCAGAAATGTTCAAAAAATATCAATAATAGTGAAAATATCCGATCGACAAGCTCACATTGCAACGTGGCGCGTAGTGAGCTTGTCAATCTGATATTTTCACAATATTTTCATTTGGGCTTAAGTGGTTAATTTATAATGTACTTAAGTACACTTGAGTAAATGTACAGTACTTAGTTACTTTCCTCCACTGGGTGCAAGCAGGCACAGGGGTGACGAAGAGCATCACCCAATAGCTAACCTTAAATGACACAGCATGCCCTCCCATTTGCTCCATGTGTACAGGAACCCGTTACGCTCTCTGACACAGAGGACAAGTGCTGGGAACATTCTCTACCTCCCCTAAGGCGGGCAGTGGCGATGCTTCTGTATTCTGAGGAGAATAAGTATTCAAAATGCAAATGTTCATCAGGCGCTTTATTTCAGCATTTGTGCCGGACATTATCACCCCTACTCTGTTTGCTTTGAAAGAAAGAAAGAAAGAAAGAAAGAAAGAAAGAAAGAAAGAAAGAAAGAAAGAAAGAAAATAAAACGAGAGGGAGAAAAAGCGTTTTAAGAAAAATCCTCCCCTGAATCGGTCATCCCATCAAGCAGAACTGAGCAGTGCTTCAAGGTGAATGTCTGCTTGCTCTTGTCGAGGTAGGCTTTGCTACCTGCCTGTGTGCTGTTCTCCGTTTTACTGGGGACGAAAACACAGCTGCATTTTTTTATGTAGATTTGTGGCATGATAAAAGACTGAACTGTGATAAGAAGCACTGCTGTATTTGCAGTTTTATGACTATTGTTTTATGATTATTTTGCGATTCTTGCTATATTTTATATTTCTGTCCACACTGGTCAAAATCTTTTCTGGTCTAAATTACATTAGACTGTTATTAGATGTATATACATAATATATGTATATATAATATAATAAATACGTCTAAACCATATAGCTCAGTGTGTGGATTCTATCCTATCCTTGAAAATTATGTTCTGTTCTTAAGCCAGCACCCGCTGTCTACAGTATGAGCATAATAGTTAGCCCTTCATTACTGCCTGCAGTGTTGCCACAGCTGCTTACAGTATATTGAAAAGTACTTAAAATAAACAGAATACAAACATTGACAGCAGTATAAATTATTCAGCCATAAATAAGATTCTATATTGTAGATTAACTCCTATATGGCAGCGAATGCTGGACCCTGAAACCAACCCTGCAGAAGTCTCTAGACGGGTGCTACACCAGAATGTTGCATGCCGTACTTAACATCAGCAAGAGTGAATAAATACTTGTTGAATAAATACATAAGTGCTTCATGAAAAGTAATGGGTGGGCTCAATCAAGTTTCTCTACAGCTCAATCTGCGAATGAATGAAGTGTGTGTTATTTGGCTCCAGAGAGCCAGCTTCTCTTTGGACACCAGCAGCTAAAATCTTGGGTTGTGACTTGTAGTGATTATAGACACAGCAATAGACCGATCCACTGGAGTTATGAAGTTCCATATTGCTGCTGTTGCGAAAATTGCTGTTGATAATATTCCCTTATATTTATTCATGTATTTATTTGCTTGATTTCACTTGAAGGTTTAGACAGGGCTTGGAGAGACAGGGCATTTATTATTGCTTCAGGGCCCATGGAACCAATTCAGTATGAGATGGCAGAATGTCTTAAAATGTACGGTTGTTGGTGTGAATATTAAAGGCTGCTTCTCTAAATCCGTTGACATATTTCCTTTATGTCAGACATAAAGCTGACATATTATGAAAGAAGTGATTTTGATTGGAATGTAGTGCAGGACTCTGAACCGGTTCAGCAGCCAGGCTGTCTTTCTGTGATAAAGCCACAGATATTCCATCATTATCTGTTCACATTAACCCAAAGGAGGGTCTTATGTTTGTGGGACATCTAAATGAGTTGTAATTTTTTTTTATCTAAGAAAAAAATGGGCTGATGTATTTGAATATATTTTTTTCTTGCAAACGGTGCATTCAAGCTTATGGTACAGTATGCTGAGTTTGCATGCAAACATACAGCATACAGTACACTGCTGTATTCTAAAGAGGGTCACAGGATATGTCATGTATAAAAGAGCTTAATTATTATTAGTTACACCTCAACTACTACAGCACTGTGTGTGTGTGTGTGTGTGTGTGTGTGTGTGTGTGTGTGTGTGTGTGTGTGTGTGTGTGTGTGTGTGTGTGTGTGTGTGTGTGTGTGTGTGTGTGTGTGTGTGTGTGCGTGCGTGCGTGCGTGCGTGCGTGCGTGCGTGCGTGCGTGCGTGCGTGCGTGCGTGCGTGCGTGCGTGCGTGCGTGCGTGCGTGCGTGCGTGCGTGCGTGCGTGGTCTTGCTGCTTTACCTTTCCATGTTGATTTGCCTCGAATACGAAACATTTCCAAACAGCAGTCCTGCTGTTTTATTTTTCAATCAAAACCAGTCATGGAAGCAACACCGTGACAAAGCCCAAAAAGTATTATCAAGTGAAGTGAAGTGGAGTAGAGGGGTGGAGGAGAAGAGAGAGGAACACAGGAGGAGATGTATGTGCGTGCGTGCGTGCGTGCGTGCGTGCGTGCGTGCGTGCGTGCGTGCGTGCGTGCGTGCGTGCGTGCGTGCGTGCGTGCGTGCGTGCGTGCGTGCGTGCGTGCAGACAAATCATCGAATCGTTATATTGAACTGCTGAATCCGATTTGACTAAGAAAAGTCTGAGTCGGACACAGACGATTATTAATGATAGCATATTAAATTACATATAATTTAACTCCTCCAGTGGAACTGTACTTTGACCAATAAGACTGTTGATGTACTGGGCAGCTCCCAGGTATGAATGTGTATACTATGACTGTGAAGCAGCACGTTGCTGAATAAGAGCATTTGTTCTCAGTGAACCTACACAGGATAGATAACAAACAAACCCAAAAACAATATGGGGTCTAATAACAACGTGGCTTCCATGTCGATCTCGGACTTCATGTGCATGGTCAGTTGTCAATGATATGTCATACATGACATATGATATATAATTACATATAATTTAACTCCATATATCATATAATTTAACTCCATATGTCATTTTAACTCCATATGTCATACATGACATATGACTCCATATTTGGGCAAGGTTTCAGCCAGATCCTAGACCCACTGACTTCCATTATAAAATTTTAAATATTTCATATGTAAAATAAATGTGTGGAGGTTCTTCCTTGGCCTAATGGCAGCCCGCACAAAACGATTGTTAACTTATTCAACTTTCATTTCATGATGGAAGTCCCTGATCCACATTGGACTCCAGAGATGATTTATTATTATTATCATTACTACTACTACTTTTTGTTCTAACCTGTTTAGGGACGTTATGTTGGAGTGGAAAGAAAATAAAAGTTTAAATATTGGGTCTGTTCGGAACGAACTGACTGGATTTTTTAAAATTAGTTTCCAAGCCCTGTTAGTGAATAGCTTTTTACCCATCTTAACCTTCCATTCCTTTTTCATTATTACACATTTTCTGCCAACTTTCATTACTTCTCGCTGGCAAACCCTAAGGATCGGGCAGCCTTATAATAGATGGATCATTGAAGCGCTGAATCCAAGTCATTTGCCAGCTATCTGCACTGTATGCAGACCATGACTTCTCTCTGATTAAGACTTTGATTATTTGACAGGGTTCATTTGTATCCGTCGATATGTGCGATGGATTTGTATTTTAATGAAGACGTGAGGGGAACTTGAATGATCTTGCAGTCTGAAAAATCGACCTCTGGATTTAAATAAATCTTTATTCTGCCCATATTTATCTGACAAGATTTTTCATAAAATTTCATAATAATTATGCAAGAAATGGCAATTATGGCAAATGTGGCTTCTCAGGTTTCTCCTACTATAGCTGGACCCTGTAGTACTCTTTTTCATTCCTTCCTTATGTCTTTTCTTTCTTTCACCTTCTGGCTTTCTTCCTCTTCCTCCCTCCTTTTCTCCTATCCTCCCTCACCTTTTCTCTCTGCATTCCAATCCTTTCTCTCCTTCTCACCCTCTCCTCTACTCCACTTTGCCCTCCTATCTCTCTGTCCCTCTCTCCCCATGCTGTCCTCCTTCTATATGTTCGCTTCATACTGTACTGTACCTCCTCTTTCCACACCTCACCCCTGTCTCAACAATTCTCTCTGTCTCTGTCTCTCCTATGTGCAGGCGGGTGTCCAACTCATGGTTGAGCACAGGCTGGTTCACCATGACCATAGCCCTAGAGCTGTGCGATAGAATCAACGTCTACGGCATGGTCGCCCCCGACTTCTGCAGGTGAGACAATGTCATCATCAGCAAGCATAATTTAAAAAACGTATATTGTATGAATAGACAGACCGCAAAAAATTGCACTGTACTGTATTAATATTGCCCACTGCTCCTAATATAGTTGGGATGGGTAAATGCACAGAACAAACTTCACGCATGAGCAAATATACTGTGACAAAAATATCCCAAAGGAGTGGGAGACTAAATTATTTTTATCATTACTTACATGTGACTTGGCATCAGAAGAGCAGCAAGGAAGCAAGACAAATGGGGGTCACATCTAATAATTATAACAGTCCCATTTTGTTTAAAAAGTCAAACTCTTTTTAAACAAAATTAGGTGAATAGGTTGGTAAGACCTCCGCCCTGAGGGGAGCAAATTTCCAATAAGCTTTCTGAGCTTTCTGTGCGGCTCTAGTTTGGTACAGGTGAGGTAACAAAGATTGTTTCGATTTTCACCAGTGACCTTATGGAACACCTTCACAATTTTACCCAGCGTGTTTTTGATTGAGATTTCCAAACCAACAGATCATGACGATTGTTCAAACTGACTGCACAAAGTAAAAAACACTTATTGCTGAGACTCTGGGTTTGCCTTTTTACAAATAATATCAGTCTAATCAATCTGAATGAATAGAAAAGCCAGTGAAACACACCATTGATGAGATACCACAAATCTATTAAACACACATTAAACACGCTTTTTCAAGGTCAATGCAATGAGCGGAATATAAAATAGTGGTCAATATGGAATCTGAAACTGATAGGAGAAAAGGGGCTAAATATTGAATCTTTAAAGCTTTTTTTTTATTGATTGACGTTTGTTTTGACAAAAATGCATACGTGTACATACTGTATATTTGTACATATCTGTTAAAAGGATATAACATTTCCATTGTGGTCCCTTAAGTGCAAATCTGTGTGTGAACTGAGTGCCATGCCAAACATGTATTGTGGGGTGGGGGGGGGGGGGGTGTCTTTTAGGGTAGACAAACAAAAATGTAATCAATAATAAATACATTCATAAAACTTACTAAAATATCAACTCAACTGAGGGTTATAATTATTTCCAGCTGACATTCAGCCAGCCAGGAAAGAGGGGGAAAACTTAACTAATGATAAAAACAGGCTGACACAGTAAATGATATACTGCCAAGCAGACCTGTCGCTGATTCTGGTGGATCTCACCCTGACACCCCGGGTGCAAACCAAATACATATATATTTAGGGGTCCTTGACATGAAAACGTTTGAGAACCACTGGTTTGTAGCACCGCCAGGTGAGGTTCTCTTGGTCCCATGATTCAATTTAATTTGGTCTGCACATTCCTAACTAAATCAATCTATCATTCTAGCAGGCAGAATGACTCAGTAGCTTATAGGTCACTCAGACTCGGCAGGAGTCCAACAGCAAAAAATACAAGAGGGCTCTAAGAGAGAGAGAGAGAGAGAGAGAGAGAGAGTGAAATTTGGATGCAGTATGATTTTAACCTTCAACCAAAAGTGGAGGATCTGGTCATTTGCATATGGGCCTGTCTCATCCTACCTACCAGAGAGAGGGGCAGAGAAATAACACTGTGGACTGCCAACGTAAATTCAAATTTTCTATGAAATCAGATGCTTGTATTCAAATGTTCATAACTATCATATTAAATATACAGTATGATATATTTGTCAATTGTGACTTCAATGATGCCTGCAAACATAACATACAGTACACAAAATGTATTAAAGATTATTAGAACATACTTCGCCACTGACACCACATTCCTGATTAGGATATAAAGGAGAAGTCCCTATGTGTGGAGAGACTCATATGGTTGTAAATCTCAAGAAGGCTAATGTTGGACATTACTCCTTTCTGATATTGCCTGGTTCCTTGAGACTCAGGCAGTTTATCAGATAAGAGCAATAAACAACAAAAACAGAGATGGGCAGAGACAGTCAGGCGTCCTTGATGGGTTTTCATAGCGCAAAAAAGCACATCGTCTAGGTAGAGTCAATGGAGTTATTCAAAAGGTTGCAGAGGACTAGTAACTAACACAAGAGTCTTATGTTAAACTAAATACAGGATAACTGGTTAATTGCTTGGTGTTCAAACTACCCGGTAAATCGCTCAAATGCATGCTGATCGGATTTTCTGTGCCTGGATAATTAATTCCTTATTTTCTGAGCAAAGTTATTTTCCCTCATAACTCAGACTGTAGTCCTACTGTGCATCATGTTGTGCATGCCTTCTGTAAATGCAAAGAATTGTGGGATATATATGAATAATTGACCTTTCTTGTATTTTGCTCCTAGCAGCTAAATCAGCCAGCCTCATTAGTAGAGTTTTACCGAACGAACCACAGCCCACATCTGTTCCAACTCAGCCAACACTTACATTTTATTATGGGAAAAAAAGTAAACTCTTACATACTCTTTCCGTAATGTGAACTCACTGTAAAAAGAAGAAATCAATACAGCTTTGTTGCAGGCCATAATTGAGAGCATTATTTCACATTCATTGTTCAGGCAGGCAATAATTCAAGTGTGCATGATCATTATCAAGAAGGAATACCAGTTTATTCCTCCTGAATAAAATCATTAGTGAAAGTTCTCATAATAACCCGACATAATGACTACAACACGAAAATAGATATTAGCAGGCAAAACAAAACAGACAAGAGTCTGAGGTATAGCCTACTATAATAGTATAGACATTTACAACTGATGAGCTACATTATAGTCATCAGTCATCAGTTAAAATAAAAATAAGAAGCCGTTCAAAACTATCTAAACAATACAATTGCTCATTCTCTCCTTTCTCGTTCTTGTCTTGCTTTCTCTATCTGTCTGCCCTCTGTCCCCCCTCTGTCCCCCCCCAGAGAGGCCCAGCACCACTCTGTCCCGTACCACTACTACGAGCCCCGTGGGCCGGACGAGTGCGCCATGTACATCTCCCACGAGCGTGGGCGGCGTGGCAGCCATCATCGCTTCATCACGGAGAAGCGGGTCTTCGCCAACTGGGCACGGACGTTTGACATCCACTTCTACCAACCCGACTGGAGCCCCCCGCCCCTCCCTGCCAACTCCACCTCCCTGGAGGTGGGCAGGGTCACGGCGACATCCCCACTGGTACCCCGGCAGACGTGACCGACAGGAGGCACGACGGTGAACGCGGAAGAGGTTCTTCCTCGGAAGGGTCTGAGGATTGTTTGGGGATGGAAAGACCATGCTGGTCCTCTTGTGTTCAGAGCTGATCCTGTGTACGTACAGTATATAGGATGGGACGTGTGATGGCATTGGATGCGGAAAAGACTGGTTTGTGTGAAATTGTGGACCTGGATGATGTCAGAGGCGTCATTTCAGAAAAAAAATTAGGGTGGCAAAAAAAGTAACCACTTAAGCCCCATATAAAAAATAGCTAAAATAGCAGACCTGCAAGCTCACAACGTGTCACGATGCAACACGATGTGAGCTTGTAGATCTGCTATTTTTGAAGGATTTCTTTTTTTATGTTTTGAAAATGTTCGCCTAAAATGCATGGCCAAAATAGGGAAAGCAGGTTGAAAGTGGCTAATGAATGTATGATTACAGACAAGAAAACCTGTCTATAACATGTGTCACATGTAACAGGCAGACAGGTGTGGATTGAGATGCACTCAGTGCTATTCTAAGGTGGAGACAAAAGAACTGGATTTGAAGTTAAATGTGACAATTGCCATCCCCTGGGACCCCAAATGACGCCGCTGATATCATCATTATCATGGATGATGGGAACCTTGAGCCAAGTCTTGTTTTGTTCTGTTGAGCCGGAACTGGTTCGAAGTGAAATGTCCCTGTTTTGGACTGTTTGGACCGTCTTGAACTGGTGTGTTGTGAGTGATACCGTACAACCTGCATAAAACCATTGTACATTCCACACTTACTAAATGCATGTTACACTGTGGAAATCTTCAAGGTTGTGTCTGTGTGCCCTACAGATACAAGTACAGTACCGTGTGCTCATGTACAGTATGTGTCATGTACTGTACAGTTACCAGAGATACCACAGAGTGAACAAACTTTTAGTTTGGGCTCATCACAAAGCCTGTGACACAAAAGGATTCGGAACACGTAGCTACAAAGGGATTAATAAATAAATGCATTGCCATGCTGCAGTACACTGTAATTTAATTCAAACATGGTCTTATTTGACATCCTCCCATTGAGAATGTATGAATTATCCATGCTCATACATTATGTTGGTCGGAGGGCTTGAAGGAGAGGGTGAAAAGGACAGTCGAGTCCATGGACCCTGGTGTAGTGTGACACCAGTTCACACTTGTCAATGACGTAGACATGAATCATTTAGCCGTCCCTCTATAGCTGCCTGTCAAACATACATACTGTATGCTCGACACATTTCACATCACGAGTCAAACTCTGCCAGAGAGCGCTTGTATCATAACACAGGGACATGTCACGCACGTGCTACCGTGTGTGCGTGTATGAGACGGTGTCATCCTATCTGCACCTACAGAAGCTAGATGTATGTGCCGTGAGGCTTTTGTCAGATCCTGTCAACAGCTAATGGGGAAATTTATATAGCTACCAGCTGGATTGTCGTGGAAATGCAGCGCCATGTCACACAAGACAAGCAGGAGATTAAGATTGAGAGTGCGGACGCCGCAGGGGCATTTATCCAACTAAATTCAAGCCGCTGTCGTGTCAGTGCCTTGCAGGGGAAAGGCGTTCTCCTGCAAGGAGAACGCCATTTATTGCAGGACAGAATTGTGTTTCTTTCTTCTTTTTTTAGACGCTTAGATTGATGACGATTACAGGATCTGTGCACCCTCCTCACCTCTGTCCCTCTCATTCGTTCCTCGTATCTTGTCAGATGATGAGAATGCTATCTGTCTGCCCTCTCTCTCCATTTTCTCCATCTCTCTCCCCTTTTCTCACTCTCTGTGGATGTGTCATCTTCGAGCTCTACCCCGCCCCAACACCCCTTTTTTTCCCCTCTCTCTCCGAATAAGAATCAAGTGTCAGTCAGGAAAAGGGATGAGAAGCATCGTTATCTTAATGATATTTCCCAGTGCTCGGGCCCCATTGATTTTACTCTCATCTCTGTAATGTGAGTAACGCGAGGTGAGGTGCTTTGGGTCACACGCATCTGTGTTTACACGCAGGGAACATGATTTACGTTGTGATCCCATGCTTCACAACAGCACCATATTTCAGATCCAAGCTCGTCTTTTATTGGCACGGGAGTCTCAATTCATTACATTATGAAACATTTAGGGTGGGAGGTTGCTCATGTGAGATAAATCCACTTTCCAAAGAACAAAGGGGATTGTCGTTTGAAGGATATGTTTCCTGCTTCCTTTCCTTTCTTCTCTACTTTGAGATAGACATGCAT
This sequence comes from Gymnoscopelus braueri, assembly GCF_963280865.1. Classification (NCBI taxonomy): domain Eukaryota; kingdom Metazoa; phylum Chordata; class Actinopteri; order Myctophiformes; family Myctophidae; genus Gymnoscopelus; species Gymnoscopelus braueri. The sequence goes on from NC_137611.1 coordinate 38,341,113, forward strand.
CTCACGTAAGCTACTTCAGAACCTTATGACAGTAAACAAGTTTAGGATTTAATGCAACTCATAGATCACTAAGAACTGTGGGAGAATGCAGCCTTGCTTAGAGTCTCTTATTTCATCTCTGATTCAGTAAAGATTTTATCTCTTTCATAAACACAAAAGTTATGCAATGAGTTATATCGGCAAAGTGAAATAGCACTTGAGCATTCAAGGTTTCTACCTAAAATAAGTGAACAAGATCACAGTATTATCAAGGCAATTTGGTTAATCCTCCTCCTCCTCCTTGCACTCTGAACACTTTAGGAAACTGTGTCAACAGGTTAAATAAAATAAAAATGTTGAACCAAAGGATTGCAGTGGTTCATTGCTACAGTACACTGGTTTCAGAAAACAAGATGGGTCTAATAACGGCATGGCTTCCCTGTGGATCTCTGACATCATGTTGATGACTCCAGTCTTTCCCAAATATGGAGCTGTGGATGTATAGATACACAAACACTCTTCTAGATGGCTAGCCCCTGAGGCGCCAATCCATAAAATGTGGTAGAATATAAATATTTAGTTTAATGTAACGGTGGGTGCAGACCCTGCCCACACCAACATATCTTGTTCTGTCTCTTATTCCTGCCCGCCTTGACCTATTTGACCCATAAGTAACTTCGGATCATTAACACCTAGTTTCATGAAAATCCTCCCAATCCTTTGTGCGTTTTCACCTATTCCTCATTTTGACCTTGACCCTTGAGACCCAAAAGTGAATAATTTCTTTCCCTCCAAGCTTCATGAAAATATGCCCATTGAATCTCAAGTTATCACACACAGACACACACAGATAAGACCAATTACAATGCCCTGCCCCGCATTGATGTTGGCAAGGTAACACAGATTGATACTGTACAGCTTTAGTGAAATAGGAGGCCACTGACTCACCCTCACCTTCAATTGATGGCCGCACCTCCTGACATTTTTCCTCGGAGCATCTTTCTTCCTGTCTGGATGTAACAGCATGGTGCCTCACTGAAATAATAATGAAAGAGAGGCCAGGGCTTCTCATCAACCCCACAAGCTAAAAATAGACCTCCTACGGGTCTTACAATTGAATGAGTCTTCTAGCACCCTTTGAGCTCAGCAGAGGCTGCATTGGAAGCACCTCTCATCACCTGAAGAATATGCACATAATTTGTGGTAATGGTGTAAGCAGCTATGAGGGACACATTTTCTATTCTATAGGGGGAGTTCAATATCATGCCCACATAAATCACACATTGGCTTGATGTTTTCTTTCCTCCACATCAATAAAAAACATGACATATAGGTGCATTATTAACCACTTAAACCCTATAGCTGACCGAATTCTCAAGAGCTCTATACTAGCCACCCCCCCCTTTCGCTCTACCCTAAATATATTTTCCAGTGCATATCAGCGCAAATTGACCAATGGTTTCGGTTGTGATTGAATGACATCACAGGGTGATAAATTAAGATGCTTCTTAAATCTGGTGGCTTGCCACATGTGGGGCTAATGTCAGGTACAAAGTCATGTGTATCCTTTTCAAATAAACAAACAAATAAAGTGTTGGTCAGTCGTTAAGGGACATTGATAATTCTAGGCCGGCTCCACAGTCTGGCAATCTAGGCAAGGACCCAGTTCAAATTCAATTCTGTCTGAGGCCAGAAGCATAGAGGAGATGGGAGTCAATTCTGAAGTGGGGTTTAGAACAAACAAATCCATCTCTTATAAGGCTGTTTTCATTTTAGTATATCTGCTGTCAGGTATGCTGTACATGCACAGAGGGAGGCAATGCTGAGACTACAGTAGTTGCAAATGGGATAAGATTCTGCATTGGGTATACAATATACAGTAGTAACAGATAAACCGGTGAATTGAATTGAAATCTCATTAGACTGATGCAAATGTAACTGCGAAGCATGTGCACAAATGTAACCCAGTAGCCTTGTCTCTTTATGTTCTGAAGCAGGCTCATCATCAGCTTTGCCAGACGTACAGTACCTTCAAAAGGTTGGCCTTGTAAAAGCGGTTCCATCTTCAAAAAGCAGTCAGATAAGTAATTAATGCTCTGTGAAATCTCTTAAAAGAGATGAAAACCATGAAGTTCAGGAGTCAGAATACATCTCTTAGATCCAAACTTTCATCTTTAATAAGGACAACTGAAGCTCTATCAATTAAACAAACTATAAAGTAATATGTAGCTACTACCCCATACAAAAATAAAAGATTATAGCTGCGCAGCAATGGTTGTTGCCAGGCAATTTATTTGTGGAAAAAAATAGCAAGAGGAGGAATACAAAGGAGAAATACAGGAAGGTCCATTCAAACCATTTTGTTTACTGAGGGCATCACACCATACTAGTTATTGAATTTAATGAAAAGAAATTAAACCAAGCAAAAATGTATTGTTTAAGCCAGGGAAGCTTTTGCAGAGTTGTACTTTCACTTAATGTATAATTCCTACCAGCTCAAAGCATATTCTGCTCACTTGGGACTACAGTTTGGTGAAAGGTGCAAAGTGACAGCATTTGTTAAGAATTTTTAAATGTAGATGGCTGCTGTAGCACCACCATCAGGACTATTAGCCCACCCTGCCAGTTGTGGAAGTCTGGCATACAGCTGGACCTACAGATTTCCTACTAGAAGAAGAATCAGAATCAGAAATACAAGAGCCTCTAATAAAAGTTGCATAAATAATGTATAAGCAAGCATGGTGGCTGACACAGCAGCAGCTTTCCCTTACATATGGCTTCATATCCTGACTCCATGCATTTTCAGTGGCAGTGGAGCCCCGATGGGTGTCTACCTATACCAAATGTAGCAAAGATAAACTACCACAGGTTCAATCCGGATGATTTGACCATTATTCACTCCCTCTCTCCCAATAATGAGGCTAACTCAGAGTCGGTGATTTGAGGAGAGAGAAGGAGAAAGAGAGCAAGAAGAGAGAAGGAAAATGCATCCAACGCGTTGCATGAGTGACTCATTTGAGACGGGCTAACTGCTTTTCGTGTTATCACACATCACGAAGAAAGGCGCTGAAGGAAAATAGCTGCCCATCATGCGGGATATAATGGCAAAAGTGCTGGTCTTGAGAGATAATGGATGGTGCCATGGGGAGGGTGATTTAGCAAATGGAAATTTGAAGGGTCCATCACGCAAGATGGGGATTATGTGATTGTTGTCCATCAAAAGTCCGGACTGTAAGTGATGAGGGTCATGTGGTATAATGTATATGGCGGTGAGGGGGGCATTAACTTGCCACGCCGCTCTCATGACCCATGGCACGTTGTTGTGCCCACACTTTTGACCGCATCGCTGGCCTGAGTAGCACAAAACAAAAGTGCTGAAATATGTAGAATTGCATGCTCTCAGAAATAAATGTAATTCTTATCTGCCGTCTCAGTTCAGTGCATTTTCAGACAAATCAACTCAATTATAGTGCAGGCTGAAGAAACAGAAATAAAATAAATATACAGCATGACAAAGGCACTGACGAAAGGACCCAGGAAAGTAGCTTCAGGTCTAAAATACATTTTCCAAGTAACTGCCCTCGTCAAGATTCAGCCATTCATTGAGATGCATTCATTCACCAAGAAAAAACATGTATAAATTAAATATAAATGTATATAAAAACATCAGTTAGAGCCTGTCAGCACACCATAAAATCGTCAGTGTTCATTTAGCTCTGCCTGTCTATTTGGGTCTAAGTTTTTTTCACGTGTTTTGCTGTGTAGTTATCAATCTTTCACAAAGTTGTCAAAACTGTACCAGTGAGAGAGCGATGAGGGCTAACAACCATGGTACGTTATAGCTCTCTACTAGCCAGTCCTGTGTTCCCAGATCATGTTTGGCTCAAAGTGAAATACCCAGCAAATAAAAACTTCATTACTCATTCTGCGTAACTGAAACACATTCTGGTCTGCAGCGCTGGCTGGGGCCTTTATTATAAGTCCTTCTGATTTATCCGGAGGATGAGCGTGGCTGCGAGGTCTTCAGAAGATGTGTTTGAGGTGCTTGATGCCATAGGTCTTGAAGAAGACGAGGATGATGAGGGTCCAAAGGCCCAGGATGAAGCCATCTGGAGGGTGCCAGTCCTTCTGCTTGGGTTTCTGGACCAGAGGAGGGGAGAGACAAAATAAGGAGAGAGTGGAGGAACAAGAGGAGAGGAAGATGAGGAGAGGTTCAGAGATAAATGAGAGGAAGGAGAGAGTGAAGAAAATAAAGAGGGGAAGAAAATAATGTGATCCCTCAAATTATTTTCTTCCCCTTTCTTTTCTTCACTCTCTCCTTCCTCTAATTTATCTTAGAGATGACAGGAACAATAAGAGATGGGGGGTGTCATAATAGTGAGTACATTTCTGCTGCTCAGGCCTCTACTAGTGATGAGCGGGCCGACCCGTAACCCGCGGGTCCCACGGGTCAACCCGCTGCGCGGGTGGTCGAGTCAGGATTTCAGAGGCAATTATGCGGGCTGCGGGTGAGTGGGTCAGCCGCTCTCACACGCAAAAAGATTAAAATAAACCCTATTTTGAACAACATGCTTGTTTATTTAGTCCATGACAATGTTGTGCTATTGTAGACATTTAAAGCAACTTTGGGTACTTAAAAGAGCGCTATATAATATATATATATATATATTCCCACCGCGGGTCGCGGGGCAGGTTGAGCCATAGATTTATATATGGGTTCGCGGGGCGGGTTGGGTTCCGTGGCGGGGCGGGTCATGAAAAAACCCGACCCGCACATCACTAGCCTCTATAGATGTCACTCAACCAATCAGGCAGGGACAGCATTTCACATGTGCTGTACAATCAGTTTCAACATTCTACTGTGTGTGCACATATTCTTATCTATACTTTATATCTTGCTCACACACAATAGCTAATGTCTCTCTCTCTCACACACACACACTCAATACAGATACACAGGCGCACAGGGCCACAAGCTGTACTGTATGTGCCCGCGTGAGGACACAAACGTGTGCACGCACTCAGGGCAGCAAGTGTGCCGAAGCTCATCAGTATACTCCCCCTGTCCTGCATTTGCCCAACTCACTGCCACATCATCACTTTATGTATGATTAGACTTTTAAATCTCGGCGGTATTAAACATGCATCTCACAAGGAGCGCATTTATATGCTAATGCGCCAGGAATATTCCAGGGAGAGATGAGTTTTAACCTCTAGAAAAAATCTTCATAACTCCTCCGCAGGCGACAATGCCACAGAAAGCCTCTGAGGGATACACTTAAGAGATTTGTGTTATCTCTCATTATACAAGCTGCCATTATCCAGCCAGGACATCACAAGTCAGGGGAGGTGGCAACCAAGTTGTATGTTTAGACTAACTGAGTCATTTCCTTTCTTCGGCTGTTAATTAATAAAAACATGGCTGTTGTCTGCAGGCAGACATTTAATTGCCAATTAATCATCATTAATAAATACTACATTGGGCTGTGTCATGGCAAGCATGGATCAATAATTCTGAGCCATTGCTAAAACAGTTAGTGCTCCCCCGCCATACAGACACACACAGTCACACACACAGAGAGACACATACACGCACGCACGCGCGCACATACGTATGAGAGAAGAGGCAGGCTGACAGCAGATTGGCAGGTCCCTGAGGAGGAGCAGCCTGGTGTGAAAGCCAGCCCAGAGTCATTACTGGCAAACACAAACACCATCTCACTACTGCCAATAGAGGACTATGCTGCAGGATCATACAGGGGATGGAGCAGCAATTTCTGCCTTTATTAGGCATTGCCATTGTTGTAGCAAACTGATGGTTCAATGCCACTGTGTCATTATCATGATGAATGGCCATTCTATTTGTACTACTGTATAATAAAGTCATAAACGCAGTGCTCATCTCCTTTAGCTCCTTTCTGAAAAGTGCTGAACCTGTCTGTTGAGGTGGGAGTTTCGCGTGGAATTATCTCTTCTATAGAGACTAGGTCTATTTGGGGCCATGCATTTCGGGAACGATGCAAGTTGTTCCATTTATACTGCTGTGCGGCACAAATGTTGTGCGAATCTCGGCCAGTCAGTTAAGCCGACGGGTCGGGTTAGCCAATCAGGGACTGGTTTAGCGGCAAAAACGTGACGCTCCATCACTCCGCGAAGCCGGCGGTTTGGGTTGGCCAATCATGTGTTCTGCATACAATCTCCAGAACACATGGAGAATTTCTGCCTCTTTCTCAGTCCCACGGGCCGACAGATACAGATATTCATGGTTTTTCGGTTCTCGGAAAACGTTGGGTCTATCCGAATTGACATTTGGCTCTGCACACCTCTGGGTTATATGAGACACACACGCCAAGTTTCAGACCGGCCGGTCGGACGATGTCAGAGTTATGCCAGGGACACATTTTGTGTGACACACAGACACACACAAGAGATTCCGTGAATTATAGTACAGATGAAGGTGCGTGATGTACATAAGAGATGTCTACCCGCAAGATTTATGTCCAAAATCCAGGTAATGTGAGGACGCAATTAATTTTGAATGCAGAAAAACTGAGGCCAGCGCTAAAATTGGATTACGTCTGACTCCAAATGTATTTAACAGCTCAATCAAGCCAAATCAATAGAGAGCCCCAGCCATCCAGAATGCTAAAGCAGACACACAGTGAGCTGTGGGTCAAGCTGAGAGAGCTGCCCAACTCACTGCCACATCATCTAAAGAGCTAAAGTATATACAAATACAAAATACAAAATATCCCTGTTGACACATCAGTGCATTCACGGCAACGCTCCCTCATACCTCAAGGACCTAGTCTCCCTACAACCCTCGACCCGCAACCTCCGCTTTTCAAACACCAACCTCCTCAACACCCGCAAGGCCAATCTACGCACCATGGGCGACCAGGCTTTCTGCTCGGTCGCCCCCGAACTGTGGAACGCCCTCCCTGTCCACCTGAGAGCACCAGGTCGGTCGACTGCTTTAAGAGAGGATTAAAGACCTACCTTTTTAGCAAAGCATTTTTTTAGCTGGTTTTACCTCTAGGCTTTATGCCCCCATGTTTTAATTGTTTTGTTCAGTTTCTTAGTTGTTGTTTTCTTTTATTGGTGTGATGTTTCTGTTTTTATGTTTTGCCTTCTGTAAGCACTTTGAGATTTCTTGTAAATGTAAAGTGCGTTATAAATAAAATCCATTATTATTATTAAAGAGATAACAGTGTTTGTTTGAATCTGTATGTGAGTGTGTCATGTCTGTCATCATGTAAAATTGTATATTACAGTTTTAGTGTTCACAAATAACCCGACATTTGAGGACAAGTAATACTTTATGTAATTGAAAATATATATTTATAGAAGCCGGCTCCACTTTTGAAATAATTGAAAAAAACAGTTTTTGTGAGCCGGTTTTATTGTGATATATAATCGATTTATTTTAAGTAAGCCATTTGGTGTGATAAGCAAAATGTTACACAGTATGTATAATAAGCTAAATGTGTATGCATTAAGCATACAATTCTTTTGGACAGACTTGAGAACTGGGTTGGTCTTTCCGGCACAGTTTGAGCGGTTCAGATCGAACCTAACTGGTTGTGAGTTCCTAGTGGCATTTGGTGACTGAGTTGAGCTGACATGTGGTGTCCCTCAGGGCTCCACATCTAGGGCCCCATTCTCTTTAACTTATGCATGCTACCACTTGGCTCAATAATCAGAAAACACAATATAAACTTTCATAGCTTATGCTGATGACACCCAATTATACATATCCATATCCCACAGAGGATCTTAGTCCAATTGACACCCTAGTCAACTGCATTACCGATATAAAAACATGGATGTCAGAGATTTACTTAAATTAAATGAAGGAAAAATAATAATTCTTCTCATTGGGGCAAAGGACCAGAGGGAGAAATGTACAATCCAGGGCACTTAACACGATCAAGCATCAAGTTACTCTGATTTGAACATATCAGAAATGTCACAAAATTATACTTTTACGACCTAAAAAACATTGCCAAAGTCTGACCATTTCTCTCCCAGGATTACACTGAGAAATGAATACATTGTTTTATCACTAGCAGGCTTGATTACTGTAATGCTCTCCTGTCTGGTCTACCAAAGAAAAAATTGGTCGGTTACAACTTACGTTACATTACGCCTATTTCTAAGTCCCTGCATTTGTTGCCTGTCAGTTTTAGAATAGATTTTAAGATCCTTTAACTGGTTTCTAAATCATTCAATGGAAATGCACCTGGCTACTTGTCTGCAATGCTTCCTAAGTACGTGCTCGGCAGGGCCCTTAGATCCTCTGGCTCTGTTCTCTCCTAACTGTTACAGAGACTAGAACAAAAAAGTATGGAGAAGGAGCTTTTAGCAATTATGGTCCCAAGCTTTGGAACAGCCTGCCGGGGGATAAGCGGGTTTCTGAATCTGTGGACATTTTAAAAATAAATCTTAAGACATATTTTTAGCATTGCTTTTACTTAGATTGCTGTATTTCTCTTCCTGCTTTACTTGTTCTTTTAATTTATTTTTGAGCGGTGTAACCGCTCCTATAAGAGGGTTTAGGACCCATCCGTGGTGAAAGTTTTTCTTTCCGTCGTGAAAATTTGTCTTTCGCTGTGACGCCATGCTGTGGAAAACACGCCCATAGGCTAAGCTTTGCAGGACGTGCTGTGATTGGCTAGCGAGACGCATGATGAAATTAACTTCAAACTTCGCAGACTCGCTGTGATTGGCTAGCGAGACGCATGATGAAATTAATAATAATGTATAAAATGTAAGCACGTCACTTCGCAGGACGTGCTGTGATTGGCTACCGAGATGCATGATGAAATTAATAACTCATAAATAGCATCGCTCACATCACACTGGGTGTGATTATTATGTATTTGCATGCATCTCTGCGTTTTTTTACCCTCTCCTCGTTTTAAGTCCTTTCTTTAAAAATGTACTACTAGCCATAGCCGCTGGCTGCGCCCCCCCCATTGCGAAATGGCTGAAAAAAACGAAACAAAAAACCCCACCTGATTTACAAGTTCACAACACATCGCATTGCGACACATTGTTTTCTTTTCTTTTCATTCTCCTTTTCAATTGCCCCCCCCTGGCACCCCCTCACATCCCTCTTTGTCTCCACAGCGGCCCACTCTTTGAAAACCTGTGGTCTATCTAGTCTTGATATTCTATGAATCCACAATGCCCCAACCCTTTAATGAAAATGGCTATGCCGACTCCAAACAGCCCAAAAGACACGATGCCAGCACTATGATTCCGAAAATAGAAATTAAAGGAGGCGGACTGTTTTCGGCAATACAGATTTGCTTGCCAGGATGTGTCCTCCCCCCTTTTCTCAGACCAGGTGAGTGGTAAATTAAAACAAGATTCAACAAGAATCTTTGCAAATACAGTACATCCTAACTATGTCCAGATCAATATTTCTGGTTACTTCAAGATGCTCCGTGCTCGTATTCAAGGCTGAAAGAACATTCAGCCAAAGCTTTTTAAGGGCGCTTGTTTTCATTGTGACATAGGCTATTCTGTTGATACAGACACAAAATACTTAGTTATTTAAATAATGCTGTTATAATGTCAATATGCCAAATTTTCATTGTCTATTTTGCTTCTTTCCGCAAGCTTAGCGGAGCAGCGCAGAGAGCCACTTCTGGGCCGCTTCTCAAAATGTGTCTGGGGGAATCACAAGCATTGTCTAGAGCGGCTGCGATCAGTTCCAGTGGTCACGTCACAGCTGGAACGTAATGAAGCCACGCATGGCGAAATCCAGGGGTTAGAATTGTTTTTAGTGGGGCTAAAATGTACATAAAATACTGTTTACTGGGTCAGTCCGGGGACTAGTAATCTTTATCTCGACATCTAGCAAAACACTTTAGCGTTATCGTTTTAGCTGTGGCCATGCAGCCCAGGGCTTGTGCTGTAAGTGTACTGTATGTCAATGAGGGTTTGTGATAATGAATTGGTAGCTGGTAGGGCAGGTGGTGCCTGATGAAAAGGGATTGAGGATGTAGCTGTACCTAAGATAGTGGGTACCAAAGATAGGGGGTCTGAGATGACAACAGGCCAGGGGGGTGCTGATGGGAGTGGAATGGCAGCGTGTGGCTCTTGGGGAGGGTTGACCTTTGGTAGACGTGCACATTGGCTGGTGTGTGGGTGTTATGTGCGTGTGACTGAGAACCACCCCCTGGGTAAAGAGGGGTAGGAGCGATGGATCGATTGCGACAGTGGGCCACGTCAGCACACCGAGCACACAGGAGAGGAGCATATGTCAGTAGATTAGAGGAGAGACACACACACACTCACATGGAGAGGTAGAGTTGCAGAATGAGGAGACAGACTGAGGTTGACGACGGGGACAAATGCACGAGGGAGACAGGTTTTCCATGCATTTTTTGCTGATTGAATTCCAAGTGTTGTGATCGTGTGCTTTCAAGGTTTCTTTATTGTTACATCTTGTGTATGGGTACATAAGAGTACAATTTGTTTTGCTAGTTCCTCAGGCATTGTAGCAGCAATAATAAGAACTAGAAGTTATATACTATTACCCAAGCCAGCCACTTATTGCAACGGTGAAATGGCAGTATAAATGATGTGTGGGGCGCCTGTTAAAAGATCAGCCGGCCAGGGTGGCGGCTTGTGTTGGTAACCGGAATACTCGCCCCAAAACATGCTTGTCCCCATCGCTGACCAGCAGTTCTTGTATTCTTGTATTTGTTTTACTGAGGATAAGGTTAGAAATAAGTTTACGGTTAGCCATACTGTAGTTTCACTGAGGTTAAGTTTAGGAATAAGGTTAGGTTTTGGCACCGTTTTACTGAGGTTACGTTTAGGAAAACCAGGTGAAAACCGCCGGATTTGCCCCTGGGCGACCGTGTTTTGGGGCGAGCGTTTTGGTATTCCTTGTGTTGACAAAGACATTAAGTAAGTCGAGGCACCCACACATACACAGCAGAGGAAAAGTTATAAAGAGTTAATATATCGGGATAAAAACGTCCATACAGGCTTGTGCACACACACAATGTCTAGCATGTGACCCTAGTAACGGTAACTTTGCAAGTGAGACACACACACACACACACACACACACACAGCGAGAGATTGCACACACACACACACACACAACAGGCTGAATAAGCAAAGTAAGGAGTGCAATTTCTTAGCAAGTAGAGGAAATAAGGCGACACAATTAAATAATCAGCTGTTGCAGCTGCTCGAGGCATGCGTGGCGTCTCTTGTGCGAAAGTCCAGTAATGTTTTTTTGCGTGTGTCCCATGGCTGGTGTGTATAGAGAACAACAGAGTGCGGTGAAACCTTAAGTTGTGTCTGTGATGTTATTGTTCCATGTCCACCATATGTTTGCACATTAGTCCATAAACTGCCATTGAAGTCTGTCCGCATCCGGGTGTGTGTTGCTCTTGCTCTACAGTACGTGCGTGTGTGTGTTATCCTGTCCACTGTGTGTTATCCTATCCACTTATGGTTCTGTGGCTACAGAGCCACTTGACACTTGTCCTTGGTTGGAATGGCTAGGAGCTTTGCTGACAATGCTATCGTACAGTATGTGTCCTGGATTGACATAATAGGTGGACCGCCTCCGCATTGCTTTTCTGTTGAGGTCAGTATAATTCACATACCAGGCAGTGATGCAGCCAGTCATGATGCTCTCAGTGGTATGTAGAAGGCCCGCAGGACCTTGAGGCCGAATTTGAAGTCAGTGACCCTCTCCACTGAAAACTCCTGATACTGCACCATCGTCACGCACACGTGAATTAGCATCACCTGCTTCACCACTGGTTACCTCACGGACTGCTGGTGGCGTCACTCTCAGCGCGACTGAATATCGACGGAGGCAACTGTAGGTCGATGGGAGTGGGGAGGGTGATTTTGATTATGTCCGAAGTTTCAAATCGCCCAGACAAGTTGTAACTTGTCTGGGGGAGAGGACACTTTCACACTGCTTGTAGTGCGGGTTCAAAGTCAGTAACGGTGTGTAAGCTGTTCCAAAGACTTTTGCTGTCAATTTCCTAAGTGCATAACGAGCACTCTTTTTATCTTCCTCGTTCCCCGACGCAAAAGCAACATCTCGCCGCCTAAGCGCTTCTCGCATGGTGCAGTCTATCTATTTTTGTGGGGACTCTTGTCATCCAGGCACTTTTTAATAACTGATAAGATGCTATCAACATACTCATCTTCAGTACGCCCCCCTCAATTGTGGTAGGATTTTCCAAACGGTGCATGCAGGACTGATTTATAAGTGCTTCAGAAAGGTGTATTGCATTTTTAAGTATTAACGGTAATGTGCTCATACAATTTCTGCATACTTTCCCCAGAGATGCTTGATTAAAATTGGCAACAATATGTATGCATCCCTTTTTTTTTACTCTAATAAAATAAAAATACAAGGTTATAACAAAAACATCATAAATCGGCAACAATGACAAAAGCACCAATTATTATTGATGACATCTTGTATTATAAACCCTGTCAGTGAACCAAATTTCCCTTATGGGACCGTGACGATTTGACAAATCCATGACTGTTCCAAGTCCGACATAATGGTGCAATTTCTTCAAACACATGCGCTTTAGTACTGCGTTCATTAATGAAGTAGTGAGTGGTAGGTGTTCTTTCATGGCATCAGTGGTTGAGAATGTACAATTTATTAATTCAAAGACAGACACATAATAGGTAATGTTGGCCATCATGGAACAGTTATATTGTAGCTGATATTGTCTGTTCTTCTAAACAGCAGGTGTTGCCGTTAGTGTTAAAAACATGCTTGAGGTTGTTCTGAGGTCTTAACCTATGACCTATCTAACCTATCTTACCCATCATTGGCTAACAAGCCTGCTATAATCGTGTATTTCAGGGTAACAATGGGGAATATATGCCACAAAGGGAAACAATATAAATTATTTTCTACAGTCGTTTGTCAACTAATGAGTTTAGTCTTCAACGACAAACGTAATCTTCTTAAAAGAAATATGATGTATGTCCCCCTCCAACACAATTTTGCACAGTGGTGCTATTTTCACTAAAGCTATTTCAGTGTAAATCCATAGGCAATAAAGACAGAAAGTCCAGATATTCAGAGGCTAGTCGTGTCCCTTTGGTGTGTTATCTCCTCAGCATAGATAAGTGTCAACCCTTGTTGGAGGTTATTACACAGGACAAAGGATTATGATAACTGTTAATAGGTTTGCAATATTCCAGATTGGACACAATGCTGTGGTTGACAGATTAATGTATGGTCCAATAAGTGTGTATTTTCCAGTTTTAGCTGTGAATAGCTGTTCATATCTGGGTTGAAACAGAGAATATTGGCTGTCTTGTGCTTGTATTCTCAACTTCTTAATTACATGTTTTAATAATAATATAAAACACTTTTATAATGCGTATCTTTTGCATTAATGCACTTGTCTTATTGTTGAAATATGCAATACAAATAAACTTGGGTAGTAGTAATGCACTGCAGATATAAAAACAAATAATTGAAGGCCTATATGTCAAGTAATACATAAAAAGAAATAAATGACACTTGTGTCCGAAATAATAGGATGTTCCTAAATATAAAAAAACATGCATAAACATACACGCATGCATATCTCCTTGAGATAGAAGCAGAGAAAAAGTACGGTGGTGAGAGAGAGATGTAAAGAAAGGACACTGGCAAAGTAATACAGAGAAGAGAAAGAGTGAAGAAAGATGCTGTAAGAAAGCGATTGCTCACTGACCTTTCCTAACAATAGACATTCACATTTCATTGCCAAGGACAGGGACCTTGGCACAAAAAGTCTCTTCCCTTGCTTTACATGTGCTCTCTGTTGCATATTAAATTCCCAGGCAAAATCAATTTACGGCTACCCATCTGATTGATTGGAGCTAATTAACAGTGCCACGCAGGGTGCTAATGGTCGTTAAGGGAGGTCTGAAAAGCCCTGCCAAACACAACCCCTCCAAGGTCAAACACCACAGCAAATTGTTCTAGAGAGCCAGATGACAGAGTGGTCGTCATTGTGCAAAGCAAGGACCAGTAGGCAGACTTCGCCTTTTAAGCCCTCAGCAAAGTAGAAGTCAAGGTACTAATGTCCTTCTGCTTTCTTCACCCAACGGTTGTCAGTCGTAATGAATGAGCGTGGGCAATGCGGCAAAGCAAATTCTAATTGACATTTACAGACAAAAAAAGGGGGTTGCATGTTTGTTGGAGGTTGATTTGGCCTGTGAATCGGGCACATCCTCCCTGACACTGCAGCTGCGAGATGGAGGAGAGAAGAGTGTAGCACTGGGGTGGGGTGTTGGGGCGGGGGGGGGTTGGTTTGGGTTGCAGAAGGGCGGGACATTAATTTCTGCCGTTTCCATTTTCAATTCTCCAGAGCCATAATGTGTGGTGTCAAGCTGGCAGGAGAACAAATAACAATTTTACGCCAGAGACCAGGAAACGACCCGTCAAGGAACGCAAACAAAATACACAAGAAAAGATAGGGGGGGGGGGGGGCACTAATAAAAGAGCTCCAGTCTCTCATTTCCAGAACATACTATGATCAGGCATTGGCATGGGGATGTGTGATGAGAGGATGAGAACTGTCGCATGATGAAGGGGACTCACCCCATCTCCACCTCTGAGACAGCTGCCAAAGGTTGACAGGACATTAATCAACTCCCAGATTGTGCACAAGCACTCACTTTTCCGGCACTGGCTCACATGTGCACAGAAAAGTGACTGCACCCACCCACCCACCCCCTCTTTGTATAGCCTTTCCATGCAGAGTGCGCTGCCTTACATATTCATTGTCATCTCATATTGGAAGTGTTTGAAATAGGGATGACTAATTGCACTGGCATTTAAATGATGCCATTTAACTGACTACATGACTAGTCTAAATTTAAGCGAGCACTCAAAAAACAAAATTGAGCACATTTTGATCTATAAAGGTTGCAAATACAAAAGCCATTTGTTTTTAAGTAATGATTAATATAATATTAAAATAACCATATATTAAGTTAAATGCCACACAACTGTAGTGCATTTTGTGACCAAGTGTCATGGTCATCCTACCAAAAAAAAGCATGAAAAGAAATTAGTTTTTGATTTGTCAAAATGGTTTCATTTCAGACAAAAAATAGGAAATCAATGCATGTGAAATCCTAATGGAAAATGAAAAACCATGGTTCATATCATTATGCTCCAGTGAATTCTAATGTCCAGCGTCCATGCTGTTGTGATTTTATAGAAGAAGGTACTTTATAAAGTGTCAAACTACATGAATGCTGCCTTAAAGATGTGGGAAGGTAAATAAAGAACCTTGAGCACTAGAAGGATCAGCATGGACAAGCCATGACTGCAGTGGGAATTGTATTTTAAAACAATGTCTTTTCACAGAAGTGTTTTAAAATAAAATTACGATAATAAATCCAAAAAGAGAGAACTAGAACAGGAGAGAGGGAACGGTAAGTATGAGTTGGAACTTATGGGATTTGATAATTACTTGATATTACCTCTCTAAATCAGCCCATTTGATCAATAGAGTACAGAAGTCCTGACGTCACTCGTTCATCCCCTGGTTCGTAAAGTAATTTCTCTATGGAGAATAACATTGGGTCATCTTAGAATCGTCTTATATAAGAATTGTGGTCCAAAAATAAACAAACTGTCTCGTCAGGGAGGAGGTTCTGTATCGTTTATGATAGTCAGTCACTTATATTTGATAGTCTGTTTCTGGCGAAAATGTAACTAATTCGGCGGAAGTAACATTATCATTTTCTCACCGTCAGTTGATGCATAAGAGTCAAACCGCCGGGATAATTTTATTTTGGAACACAGTTTGACACAATATTAAAGACGTCTATGGGAATTCAGAACGTGGGTGGAAAACCGCGAACCAGGTAGGATGTATAAATTACGTCAGACTTCGGTGCTCTATGGCTGCAGAGAGAAAACTAGAAAAATTGCTCCGCGGAGCACAAGTCTCCGCCAGGTCAGGTAGGTTATTGTGGGCCAGCAATGTTCGGTATTCGCCAATCAGGATGGAATATGAAAAATCTAACAGATCATGTGGACCGATAAATTATGCGTGAAATTTGGAAAAAATCTGAAGGAGTAATATATCATCAAATGTGTTTTACATACAGTAAGTCAGCTTCCTGGTGGCGCTATAAAAGGCAGATGTGATAAATGCAGGGCAAACAGGTTTTTTTTGGCCTCTAGGGAGTGCGCATACAAGTTTTACACAGATCGGTGAAGTTATAGGTAAAAACACAAATTAGCCTGTTATAGCGCCGCCATGAGGCTGATTTGAAAAATATCAAGTGACAGTTATTCCTCATCCTAGTAGGAATGTGCGTGCAAGATTTCACGGAAATCGCACGCTATGTTCAAAACGGAGCACTCCTGCAAACTTTGGAAGCCAATCTTAGCCAATCAGGATGGAATATGAAAAATCTGAAAAATGGTTTTGTTTAACACATCCACCGCCAGAGGTTAATCTCATAATGTACTCACCAGTGCCAAGGTGTTTTTGTTGTTTTTGTTTTTTTCATGTCGCCATAGATCTTGTTAAAATCCTTAAGATTGAGCCGTGAACGGTCTGTTTACATCCGCGAGATCTCCCTGTATCTCCCAGTGAAGACCGCATGTCAAACGGACTTCCATGACTGTAGTTAGAGCGGATTACGTTAAACAGTGAAATGCGAGGAGAAAAAACTACAGGAAGAGAATTGAGTTTCAGTTTCGTCTGTAGAATGGGAGCGGGCGTGATCGTCGAAACCGGATCCCAAATAATTCTATTTCCTGTCATCAAACCGGAAACGGAAGTGGATCAAAAAAATTCCGAAAGTGCACCCGGACCGCGCATGCGCGAAAAGACCGCAGCCCGTAGGACTACGGGCTCGGCGCTTAACCGTTGGATTTAACGGCCCGTAGAACTACGGGCCCGGCGGTAAAGGTGTTAATGACACTAGAGATACTGTGTACCGATTTTTGTGACGTTTGGACAAAATATGTAGGAGTACCGTCAAAATGTGTTTCGCAAAAAGCGGCCTCCTGGTGGCACTATAATAGACCCATGTGAAAAGTTTGGGGCAGAGGTTCTGCATTGGCATCCAGGGAGTGTGTGTGCACAGTTTCGCTGCGATTAAGCCAACGGTGCCGGAGATTAGCTGTCCACATACTGACGGACACACGGACGGACGGAAGGACAGGGTGCAAAACAAAGATCAGTGCCACTGCAACAGCAGCACCAAACAAACACGTCTTGGAGTAGCACTCATATTCAGTGCTGCACATACCTAATGTGACAACTAATCAACAGGCACAGTAAGGCGACAACAGGCCTGATGGACACTGACCAGTCTGCTACTGCCATGGAGATGGACCGCTGAGGGTGACAGGGAGTGAGAGATGAGTCAGTCAGTCAAAGGTTACACACCCATCTTCACCCCAGCAGGACCATGAGGCGATAATCAAAATCTCTGCCAGCGGTCCCCAGGTTGATGACACACATGTACCTTATGTGCAGTTTGTGCACGTGTCTGTGCTGCCTGTGTGTTTAGAATGCTTTTTGAGACAGAAAGAGACAGAGGCAGTGAGAGAGAGAGAAAAGGAGAGAGAAAAAGAGAGAGAGAGAAGTCCACATGACACAGGGAAAAAGTTCCTGCCAACCACGTGGAGTAGACTAAAAGGCCATTATGCTCTATTTTTGGAGAAGGGAGAATGCAGGGAGAGACGGGAGGGATATCTAGCCCCCGGCAGGAGAAATTATCCATCCACATTAACACCAGACCTTAACTTAACATATGAACTGAGGCAAGATATAGCCTGGAAACCAGACGAATCTGCCAATGCAAAAAAAGAAGCCCTCGGCAGATTAGGTCTGGCCCCGCTCGGTTGTGCTTAGATTTTGCTGCCCCCGAAGTTGTGGGGCACCAATCAGGGCCCAGTATGCAAATATGGGGTGGGTTTATCACCAGAGGATTTTTTTAATCCGCCCATTGGAAATGCAGGTTCCATACAGAGATTCCAGACTAATATCTACGCAGTGATATTAGCCTGGCCATGCCAGAGTCAACTGTGGGGGCAGTAGTGATCCCCTACAAGATGGACACAGCAAACGATAGTACACAGCGAAGAAGAAACTAGAAAAGTGCACTCCTCTGAGCACAGATCCCCGCCAGGTCAGGTTGCCCACCCAGGGCCAGCAAAGTTTGGAAGACAGATGTCGCAGGTTCCATTCCAATTGGCTATGACTGACTGATACATCTGGATCACAAGACAGAAGTTGTAGTATTTGTAGTAGCAAAAAGAAAACGCATAATAGCTGAAAATGTAGTCTGGCACAAATGGCCCGGGGCCTGTGAGTGGAGTTGCTACATGATCCGAGGAATCCATGGAAAAAAAATATTTTGATTGTTCAAAGGTTTGGGGTGCCGGTATTAGCAGTGATAGGGACGACGATGTGTGGAGGAAATTGTGAAGTGGCATAACGACTACATTGGGAGAAAAAAAGGGAAAAAGAAAAACAGAGAAAAGAGAAAAGAGAGGCGAGAGGGAGCTAATCGAGACATCGTGTCAAGCATCAGGCTTAGGACTCTGCATAAAATGTGTGTGGGTGCATATACATGAGTCTGTGCTCAAGTGCAAGCACTCCTGTGCATTAAAGATTATGGCCATGGTTCACGGGGAAACTCTAGCACGAACAGTGTTCAGTGAATCTGAAACGAGCCCGTTTTGGTCCTGGAGGCAGGGCTTCTGTTGATTTCCCAGAGTGCTTCTGGATGCAGAGACTTGGCCCTGTTCCTGTCACATTGCTCAGCAGGCCTTTGGCAGGGATCAGGGCTATGTTCAGCCTCTGCTCTCTGGGGCCAACAGGCTGGAGCCAGAAAACAACAGCATTTGACCTGCCTAGGGCACAACAATATTCTTGTTCTTGTAGGCTTGCAAAGGCCCTTAAGGCCCTTGCAATTTTTGGGTGCTTGTACAGCATCAATAGCAATTGATGGGCAGTGTGTATGGGAAGCATAGTAGTTTTGCAAGCTACGAATTAATTCACACCGGAACAAATTGAACTACAGCAAAACTACCATAAAGAGAAATCTAGTTTAATTAACGAAAACTACTTAGAAATAGTTGATTAAATGCATGATGAATGCATTGCCTGGGCATGCCTTCAAATAGTCAGCTCAGATTAAATAAAAAGTGGGCGGGGCTGGTCAAAGGGGCTTCAATTACAGTAGAGAAGCAATGGTGTAAAAGAGAAAAAGAAAGAAAAGACACAAAAAGTAATTTCATGACCTGAATCACTATGAACACATGAATGCAGTTGAACTACGGCATGCTAACTGCAAAATATAGTTAAACTTCTAGTTTAATTAAATGTAGTTAACTACTTTGAGTGGGAAAAACTGTTTATGGGACACGCAGGTCCTTTCAATGGATATGAAACAAGCCTTTTGTTAGCCAGCCCATTGGCACATTCCTCTGTTGATTTCCCAGAGTGCTTTAGGGCGTGTGGAGCCTTCTCTTGGTTCCTGTCATGATGCTCTGTTAGACCTTTGATAGGGATCAAGCCTGTGCTCAGCCTCCGCTCTCTGGAACAACTGACTGGAGGCCTTCTGTCCATTGTCAATGTCAGGGGCAATGATACTGTAGCCCTACTGATTCAGCAAAGCCTGTCTGACTGTTGTTCCTTTGTTTATCCCAGTGTCACCGATGTTCACTGACATTTTCCTCAGAACTAAAAAGACATGCAATTTATGTCCTAGGCTTGAGGTCCAATGTCTAAAATTGCTTTCTGCAAAATCCTGAGTGTTAATTCAACTGAGAGTGTACACATTGACCCATTAGCTGCACACTATTATGTTTTCACTTTATATAGTCTTGACCAAAGGTTGTTGAGTTGCAACAAAAGTTGTTTGTTTTTCCAGTGATCCACAGTGGTAGCTCTAATGCAACAGTTTGGGGGTAATATCATGGTCAATTAAAAGCTACTATAATAATAATACAGAACTTGTTTTAATGAATAAAATGCCATTTTAACCAATCTGCATGGTAGACTATCTTAATACAATATGACTAGCACACCTGCATTGGTTGGAGGTGGCCTCCCTACTCGTCCATTGAGAAATGACACCCTGGTGTATTTGAAGCAGACTGGATTGGATACTTTCTGTGCCACCATCTTAATCATAGTTCAGATATTGTTGCAATTACTTCTCCGTCAGGAGATGGAGACAGCGGACATAAAATATACGGATTGTAGTTTTAACCACATGAACCCTAGCGTCCTTATTCTGGTGTGTCATAATAGAACACTTGGCAAAAATAGGTGAACATTCGGTGAACATTGCAGATCTACAACTTGTGATGCATTGTGAGCTCATACTGTAGATCGTTGTGAGCATGTAGATCATTTGAGCTTGCAGGTCGTCTATTTTTACTATTTGACATACAAAGAAGAATATAGGGTTTAAGGGGTTAAGCCCCTGATTGACTGAAGTAATAATTCCATCTGTAGGAAGACAATGCAAAGTTTTTTTGGGGGGGGCTGTGTCTCACAGCTTGCAATGAGCAGATTTACCTTTTGCTTCACTAAGGCACATCTGTAGCTGTAACCAGCTGTAGCTAACTAAACTAGAAATGCAATTTGCAACATTATGCTAATTGTTCCCAGTGTAAGGTCACAACAAGGGGAAATTCTCAACAGCTTGATCAATAACAACTCTGACAGCAGAACACAACCCAAGAAGACCAGACAAATCTTGTTTACCATAATACCCATTTAAAAAACAAAACAAAGTAGGCTCAAGGCGATGACTCAGATCCCTTGTTCCTAGTTTGAAATGGGTTCCCCTGGGAGATGGCATGAGGCACCATGGGAAACTATTAATGTCTACAAGAATCATTGCGTTCAAGTGCGTTCACTTCCTAATTTGTTTAACAAGCATTTAATTATATCCTATTTTGATTGGTTAATACAAAAAAAAAAGTGGCTTTGCCATATTCAAGGTTACACTTCAGGTGTCCAGAGACCACGGCTTAGCTTTTCAGGGAAGAATTAATACATTGCAGATTTACATGAAGGCAGCTTCACAACAGTGCTTAGGAGTTTAGTCAAACAAACAAAAAACATAAAATGACATTCAATTTGGTGGAAGCTTTTATCTACAGTGCCAATCCATATATTTTCTTTTTAGCATGGATGGGCCCAGTGGGACTGTAATGCCAGCAGAGATACATGTCCTAGCGATGTTTCTTGCTACCCATTGAACTATACACTCTACTCACAGCTACACACAAGGAACACTGACAGCTTTAGTGCCACAGCCAAACAAGCCCAAACATTAACAGACCAATATTTCCACTCACCCTGATAAAAACGAAGTGTGTTATGCTTCTGTAGCACAAATACTATTATGTGTAACTTTTATGGGTTGTAAATGTTTAGTTTTTTTAAATGTGATACAGGAGTATTCCATAAATGATACAGGACATCGGGTGCAGCGGTTTGAACGCAAAACACGAGTTTCAGAAGTGGAACGGTGATGGGCATTCTTTTACTGAAGGTCATTCTAACAAAGCCTCTATTGCGTTCAGCGGCTGTGGGAAACACAATTCCTCCCCTTAACCACTCCATTCTGTTGGATTTCATGGTGGCCTTTCCGCACAGCGGCCGGTACGTGCTTGCATTTCACACTCTCAGCTGTTGCTATAGAAACCGTACAAACACATCTGTTTGTGGACGCCACGCGCAACTTTTCTGCTCTGCTTTGAAATTAAGACTGACACGGACACGTCTCCGATGACAGAATTGGAGGAGGTGTATGAGGCGTCTTATGTACGCACGCACACACATACAGAGGCAATTGTCAGGGAAAATATGTCTCAGTGGAAATGTCATGATGATATACTAATTAGAGACTAATTTGTACAGAACTGTGCTATGAATCAGCAATGTCCTCCACTGACCTGTGTGTGTGTGTGTGTGTATGTATATGTGTGTGGGGGGGTGTGTGTGTGTGTGTGTGTGTGTGTGTGTGTGTGTGTGTGTGTGTGTGTGTGTGTGTGTGTGTGTGTGTGTGTGTGTGTGTGTGTGTGTGTGTGAGACTGCATGCATGCCTGAGGTGATGGATGTGTTCCGAGCTACGTGGTGAATGGGTAATGTCCTAGACTGATCCCTTTGTGAATGTATGTGTGATATACATACCTGATGAATGATCTCAGACACTGGGAGCTGGTCAATGTAAGACTGCCTTTCCCTCTTTCCCTGCAAATCTCCATGCATAGGCCTGTTGAGAAAGGAAACGTCTAACTTTAGAATCTATAGCAAGACATTTTTAATACATACTGTACAGGCTGAATCCTCTGAATTCTAAACGATGATCTTCAGACACACAGTCAACAACACATCATTAATTACCCATGTAAAGCCCCTTTCCCACTGGACAAAAAAAACACTAACACCCACTTACATGGGGCTTTTGTCTTTACTGGGAATGGCTTCAATCAGCAATCATTCCCGGGACAAATAACTCTAGGTCTGCCGTAGTAGTCAACAGAATTTATTGGCTCCAGCTCCCATCAGTAGTGATGGAAATGAATGACACGCGGGTATGAGTGCACATCTTCGACACTTTTCCGGCATGATGCTCTAAGAGAGCTTCACCTGATTTGAGGTGAAGAGAAAATAAGGAGACCATGGGCTCCACATTTGCCTTAGAAATAGATGTGTGCGAACCGGAAAAGTTGTTTATAAAGTAAAGATTACAACTTGCCTAATCTTTTTGATCCAAAGTTAAAGAGAATGTGTTCAAAGTAATTCAAACTTTTTTGTAATCAGAATCATCCATCATAACGTCCCCAGCCCCCAGCCTTTTCATAGTCGCAAGCAATAGTTGTAGAGCGTATTGCCTCAGGACAGCACGCACCGCCCGAGAAGAAGATAAAGAGAGGGCAAACTCATGGACTGGCAATGGGAAGGAGTCAATCGCCTATTTCTTGCGGGTTTAATAAACCTGCATATGTCACTCGTTTTGGTGGAAAAAGCATATTAAGTGAATTTTGCCCTGCCTACACTTTTTTCATGAGGGACACCATTATGCTGTAGTGAAGAAGGAAGCTGTCAAGGAGAGGATTCTACTCAAGAGTTTCTCTTGCCAGATGGTGAAGCCTTGTGACTGGCACATCATTTATGAACCAATACTTTTTTTTCCCCTCTCTTTTTTTCCCCCTTTTCACCGACTATAAATTACAGCGATTGGTTAACTAATGCGCACTTTCTGAAATCATGCTACAGACAATCACAATTAAGGCTGGTGTTGTGTCAAAGTTTGTTCCCCAATCAAGATGTGTTACCCTGTGCGAGATAAACAGATGGTAATAAAATGGCCATCTCCAGTGGATAATGCTAGGTTTACTTTGTTTTTCTATGACTTCAACATGGATTTGTTGTTCACAATGTAGCATTATCGGGGTAAAATTAAATAGGTTGCGTCCCCTGGACGCATCAATTAGTGAGTTTACTAATTTCATAATTTAATGCCTCAGGGATGCAGGACAAGTAACAAGTAACATCACTGTGGTGTGCCCAGTCTTGATAGATGTGGGACACTAGAATTTACCGATGGCTCTAGTTCAATGATCCATCCGTGATGGGAGGTGCTCTCTAGATAACTGCAACGACACAGCCACACTTTATCAACCTCCTATTCCGGGCCTTGTTATCAACCTCCTATCCCTCCAACATCCAAGCCAGTCTCTTACATACTGTATCATGTATTGATAAACAACACAGGGCAAGCGGAGTGTTGTGTAAGCTCTAAGTCACTGTTAACTCATTGACTGCCACTGACGAGTACACTCTTCTGGAGAACAGTAGACCCGGAAATAATGTGATCACAACAAACCCAGCCCTGTCCAATCAAATGTTAAAGGATTTAGAAAAATCTAATTTTCTCTGACACATTCACTCCAATTTTACTCAGGGTAATTGTCTAGGTCAACAGCCTCCAGCTCACTGTTGATTCAGCTGAATGCCTCTCTTGGTAACTGAATGGCCCTGCCAGTCTTATCACTGACAAGCATGTTGCTAGCATCTTATCCAAAAGAAAAGGACCACAGTTTGCAAAACTCTGTTAAGCTAGATAACTGATAGAGCCTCACAAATAGGCCTGTCTGAAAAGGCCCAAACAAATGATACTACAAAAAAACTATTGTAGAAATAGGTTCAGTGCAGTTACAAAATAAAATGTATTGTAATGACTTGAATGACAAAGCACTGTGTTAAATTGTGTGAACTTAAGTGCGCATCTTCACCAGGCAAAGACACGTATTATGGCAGTGTGGTGAATCACCACGCTGCCTGATGTACATCTTTGCCTCCAGGTTACTGTCGAGTGGAGGCTGAACTGAACATCTCTTTAAAAGATGCTCCTACCAGCCAGTAGCCTTGAACATGTTTTAGAGGATCTTTAAATTTCCATTGACCACTTTTGGGGGCATTTTGACATAACAAAACATATTTTTGGGGCTTTACTGCCTTTATTTATGGTGAAGATAAGAGAGGAATTGGGGAAAGAGTCAGGGAGTGACACGCAGAAAAGGTCTGTCAGGCTCGGGAATCGAATCTGCGACTCGCTGTCAGGCTGCAACAGAGCCTATATATGGTAAGCACCTTAACCACTAGGCCATCGGCGCCCCAGATTGACTATCTTCTATATAGACGGTAAGGCATCTCTCACCCTACAGAGCACTGGTGAATGACAGTAAACAGTAAAAGTGTTTGGCTCTCTGGCTGAAGAGAACCTTCACTGATTAGCCAGTGGACAGGGCTGTCGGTTCCTGCATGTCGGCTCACCACTGCGACCCTCCTCCATCCACCCCTTACTGAGTGAAGCAGTCTGTTCTCTCTGTCGCTCCCCATTCTCTCTTCCCTACCGCATGTGCATTTCTCCATCTCTCAACTTCCCTCTGTGTCAGACCCCCCCCCCCCTTCTTTGTCTTTACTACCCTGTAAGTTTGTATGTTGGCAAGTCCCTGTCTTCTCTTCCATCTCTCTGTCCGTCGTTTGTGTGCACGCACTAGAACACCAAGTTTCTTTGCCTGATAGGGGGGGAAGAAGACAGGAAAACAGACCTGACAGTCGGGAAGACAGTCTACCGCTGAACCTTTCGACATACTCTAACCTGCGTGGGCATATCACATATGTGAGAAACCGAGTGGCAGGGAGGTGAGAGTGAACAAGAGAGACATTGCCTGCACACAAATCTCTCCCTCTCTCACTTAGCAGGAGGATATGAACTCAAATTAAATTCGAACAGCTGTTTTACATAAAAGGATTTGCAGTGAGGATTTGTCAATCGACTTACTCCTCCAACCAATACTGGTGGTGCCCGTGACTCCAGCCATCTCAAGGTCAAACAAAATATTCATTTGAACACCTGTTCAGCTAATGGCCTGTTTAATTCCATATCGACCTAAGAACATGTTTCCCCCTTTCTTCCTGCAATCTCTCTCCAGTACCGCAGTGTGGCCACATGCGTCGCGTGTTATTTAATTACGTTTACTCTTTGATGCAATGAGGTATGAAATTCACTTCTAATTTGATAGCTTCACCTCTATTCCAAATTATCTCGGGTGCTGCGGCACGCCCTGTAGGAGCATGTATTTCAGCCAACAATAGGCAATGGCTCGAAGGGAACCAACTCATTGCAGCATAAGGTCCACAGGTCATGAAGGAGACCGGGGAGGTCCATTAAAGTAGCTTGTGCATCCCGGGTAATCCACTTAATGGAAGGCCCTGTGACTCCTCCAGGAAAAAACAGCTGTTTAGTAATGAGTGAGGAGGGGGTTGGAGATGCAAGTAAGACAGAGAGAGACCGAGGAACGTTGAGAAAGAAAGAGAGAGAGAGAGACACACAGGGCAAGTGACGTGTACACAGTGCCACTAAATCTCCACCTCCACTTGTCTGAATGGCTGGCTGAGCTTGCGAAAGTGAATTAAAACTGCACTATGTTTAATCACAATTTGTTTCAGAGGGCATCCGCAGTCCTCTCCGCGAACACCAGTGGCACTGGCGATAGCCCATTGTCAGGGCTTATAATGTAATGCTTACCAAGGGCTTTCGGACAGAGCTCTTACAGCCCTACCATTTCAGGCATTTTTCAGTAATGATTTGTCTTATAGTTGATAACAAAAAAAAGACTTCTGGATATCTTGCCATAACCACTTAACCCCTACGGGTATATACTTTAATGATCGAGTTCCCCCAGGGGTCTGTACTTATCTTGACTGAAAATAGCCAATCTACAAGCTCACAATGCATCACATTGAGATGCACTGTGAGCCTGTAGATCTGCTGTTTTTGCTGAATGTTCGCCTATTGGCAGTCTGCAGAATAGGGACACTAGGGTTACGGCTTCATTACAGCCACATTCCCCAAGTCTCATAGATGAAAACACATCACATCATAACATACGCAATTTCAGTCTTCACTGGACCTTTGAATGTTGGGAGCAGTCTTTTGTCCTTAATAAAATGTGTAAGATATGAGTCAATTCAGTGCATCAGCAAATCATGCCCCATTAAAAAAAGATCACATGAAAGGGATATTGCCACTTTCTTACATCATAATTGGTGAAAACGCCTCTAGAATTAGGGCAAAAGCCTGCTCAATTAAACTGATCACATCTTTTTTTTGTGTGTGCTGGCTGGAGGCTGGTTCGACCAGCCGTATTTGTTGCTAATCAATATCAAAGTAATGTGGGAAAGGTTGATGGAAGTAATGACTAACTAGCCCAAGGCAAAAGCAGCTAACTGGACAGCCGATAACTGAACCTCAATGTGTGCCAATTAGCTCCAATTGTGAATTAGCATTAGAATTGGATTCCTTTTTGCTATAACCACACAGTGGCTCAATTAATAGGCCTGCTTGATGAAATTAATAAATAGGTAAGTGGGAACCTAAGTTTTCATTTCCTTCGCATCTGTTTGTAGAGGAGAGCAATTTATTGCCAACGTGAGGCCTAATGAGCCAATCGTGTGATTGATTGTTTACACTTTGGTACATTAGCTATGGGTTTGCTAATGCTCTAAATGAGTGTCCTTATTAAGGGATTATAGTATTTGGGGAATGGCCAATATCAGTGAGCAGATGATGTTTACCCAAACACAAATGAGGTTACGCAGAAAAATCAACAATGATCGATTTGATGGGGACTGACAGCTCTCTACCCCCATCTAGTGGTCCAGCCAATTATTACACCTAGTTAGTATGTACTGTATGTAGGGGGGATTAATGTTGTGTGTGTGTTGTGTGAAGTGAGAACTGTCAAATTTACACACAGAAACAAAGAGGAGAAAATGAGTTAGTTGTTCTTTCCATAAAATAATACAGTATTTGCATGACATGCAGGGATCAATCACATCAAGTCTTCCATCATCCACGGGGTAAGCATAATGACCTGCAGTAGGCGTATACAGACCATATTCCATCCGCAGAGTTCACGGAGCAGATCATTAATAGAGGAATCAATGTAACTAATGAGGGGAGTTCCAAACGGCAACCAATGCCGTATTGTGTCTGTAACTAAACAACATCAGAGAATTTGTCCCATGGTACTGCCATTAAAGACAAAGGCAAAATGAGCTCAATCCGTGTTTGTTTTTTTTACCCCATCCAGCTAGACCTCGAAAGAGGACAAACTCACTACACTTGCACACTGTAATGTTGGTTCCGATTCAGAAAACGGCCTTTCCAAAGATTTGGGTTTGACAATAATAAGCCTCTAGTCTAGAGTATGGTGCTATGGTTTGATATATGCACTATAATAATAATAAATAAATGCTGAAAGGGTTTTAGTGGAGTTAGCAGAGTAATGTTTGATTCACAGATTTTTTTATATATATGTTTCTTATTTTTTATTTTGCAAGCATTTTATAACTCATCAAATGTACTGCCTTGTGGCTGTAGCAATATAATTTCACAATTGTGATTTCAACAATATCACTCTAATACCGTAAGTTATAATCAATAAATATCGGCTTACCTCTCCTCTACTGGCTTTTCGGTAATGGTCAAGTTGATGGTTTCTGTGGTGAGCTCCACTTTGCGGACACTGCCAAAGAAGTCGGTGATGAGGACACTCCCCGGGTCTCTCAGGAACAGGTCGGTGCGGTGGCCCGGAGTGGACACACACTGGCTCTTAGGGCATACCTTGAACTAGAAGAAGGCACAATCAATTAACGTCAGATATTCAGAAAAGTGTTTGCAGCGCACCCATCTGACACGGCTGCCGTGTTAAGTGGTCAGATGGGTGGGCTGCTTGTCTTTTCAGAGCATGTTTATTTGAATGATCAATCAATCTATGGTGTTACGGCTTGTATCAATGGAGCTAACAAAGTAAACTAAGTTCTTATTTATCAGTATCACAATGAAAACACATTTTTCATGGTTAGAAAACGTTTTACGTATTATAATTACTATATATTGAAGTTATAATAGCAATACAATTTTAGTGTTTTGCCAATTATTTGGCAAAACATCCTCACGGCCCACAGGTTGAGAACCACTGGTTTAAGTGGACTGGTATGGCTCAACTATACTCGAGACTCCCAGGGCTTGTGGTTCGGTTACCATTGGGACCAATGGTATGATTAAAGCATGCACCCCGTGGTACGGCAATGCACTTAAGAAACATCCATCACGCTGTGCATGGCTCTTTAAAGACCACAAAACTTGCAGCGGCTAATAAGCTGTCATGACTCGATGATGTGGATCAAAGGCCAAGAACACTGTTTTTATCCCTCATCTTACAGACTTACACAGTAAAATTCTGTGTTAATTTTTCCATTTGTAACTCCATGAGTGTACAAATGTTTGTACACTCATAGTTAAATTAACACTGAGGATTTTACTGTGTATTAATATCACAGCTTGCCAACAGTATCTGACATGGCCAGAGAAGTGTTCAAAGTGAGTACTTAACTATGGTGCACACTTGTCCTTCACATAATCAGTACTAATAGCATCGAACAACGTGTCGCAAAGATCACGTCTGCACAACTCATCTTCTGCATCAAAACTACTGTATCAAGAGGCAGAGCAACACTAGTCTCTCGAGATTCGAGACTGTATCACTAAGTTTTCAAATGCTTCCGCCATACAGTCTGTACAACGGAAGCGCTGAAAAGGTTCAAGGCTGTAAGTAAAGCAGATGTCTGCCCCCCTTTATCAGTACTAATCCATACCCACCGATGTCCATGCCTCAACTATGTGCAGACTGAAGACTTGGGACTACAGGTCCAATAGCCCACTAAGCTTCGTCAGTTGCTGCATGTGCCAATGGCCAATGCTCATGTGCAATT
This sequence comes from Gymnoscopelus braueri, assembly GCF_963280865.1. NCBI lineage: Eukaryota > Metazoa > Chordata > Actinopteri > Myctophiformes > Myctophidae > Gymnoscopelus > Gymnoscopelus braueri. The sequence continues at coordinate 38,370,452 of NC_137611.1, forward strand.
TCAGACTGATTGACCAACGCACTGAGGAGAAAAATGCATGAGAATGGCCACATAACGGTATGTAAATGTCCCAGAATGCCCATTGGTCATGATGTCACCCTCAGCCAGCCAATTATCATTAAAACCATGGCATGGCCGTCTGTCCTGCCTGTAGGACTGTGAGGTAGCCTGGTAAACCAAGAAAGAAAGACTGATCGTCAATCAACCAATTGAAAACAGAGCGGACAGCGGATTCTATCGACATCATCAGAGCACGAGTCTAAATGGGATGGGATTTAACAAAAAAACAAACAAAATTCTGGCACCAACAGGGAAATCCATATTATTGATCCTTAATGCTGCAAAAAGAAAAGAAGAAAAGCCTAGAACAAAGAGTGCATTTTCAGAAACAGGTAAATTGAAAAAGAATAATATGCATTAGTCGGAGTGTATTGATCGGACTAAGGCAACCGAGTCTAGGATTGAAGTCTTTGACTGAATGCCCTGGGAGAGTGGGTGGGGCCCCAGGTATGGGTGGGGGGGGTGGCCTGAGGTGGCAGTTTATCTCGGTAGGAGTGTGAGGCTCTGAGCAATAAAGGCAACAGGCCAGGTCACCAGAGCATAGTTTTCTCTCTCACACACACACACACACACACACACACACTTTCAGCGTGGGATTAGACAAGCTACTGCACAGCTTGAGGACTGGCTGGCAGCCCCTGACGCTTTCATCCGAGCCCTGTGGGTTCTTTTACGGACTAGCCAGTTTATATAAATTTTGATAATGCGAGAGAGAGAAACATAGTCTGCCTCACTATTTGAGTTGTAAGAGTCACAAAGTCCTTTTATAGAAGCCAAGTCATTGCCCCTATTGTTTACAACCATTAAAAAACAGGTCCTGCATTAGTACAGTTAAGCTTAACAAAGGCACTTTGTTGCCAAAGCATAAATCAGGCTTAACGTCTGGATCCACATAGGAAACTTTGTCCTAGAAACTCACACCACTGCTTCTCATAGGTTAGATGAGGATAAATCACTACTTGCAGTAAACCAGACAGTGGTGTAGTCTTGGTATGAAGTAAAGAGCATACTGTCAATTTACCATGCCCCCCTTCATCCCCACGCACCACGTCCCCTCCTATGCATGCACGTGGGTGCACATTTACACATGTACAAACATGACTAGATTTTATAACATATGGCAACATTAAGGTGTTGTGTTTTCAACCTATAGTCCTTTTTAACCCATTTAGACCTGAGGCCGATTCTAAAAACGGCTTCTAAATCCTGACCTAAGTTTTCTGAAAAACTTCAAATATGTATTCAAAAATCACATAAAATGTATGTTGCCACACTGTACTAAATAGGGGTTCCCGCCCAAAATGGGTTAAATAAACCATACTCAGTCTTCTTGAAGTGGACCAACAAAAAGGGTTATTCTTGCGTTCACATTATCAGTTTTGAAAGGAGAACTCAGTTTCTGGTCAACTTCTGCTCCGATTCGGCCTCAGTCCTGTTTCTGTTCAGTCACACTATAGTTCAATGTTAAAGCTGGCACAGGCGATCTGTCTACGCTCTACACAGCAACTTCAGAGGGCTCAAATATAATGGCAAAGGGCAGGATTTGTATGCTCAGGGTCTTGGAAGAATAGCCCAATAGAGCAAAAAGAGATCCATAATAAAAACAACAATCATCTCAGATAGGTGTCCCTGAGACTAAGTCTAATAATGTGTGGTGTATTACATTTTGAGGGTCCTCGACATGAAAAGATTTTGAGAAGCACCGGATACACCACTGTAGTAAACCCCAAAACACACACACACAGCTCCTCACCAAGTCATTCATGTTGGCAGTGCTGGCTGGGTGGATGTCTTCCAGGAACTCCAGCAGATAAAAGGTGTAGCGGTCCATCAGGTGAACACCTATAGCCAGGTCTGGCTGGTGCTGGAGATGGACAAAACAATTACTTATTATACTTACATAGCAGTTATAATTACATTACAGTTATGCTTTGGGGTAATTTTCATGCTTTGGTTTTAATATTTGCTCTTCACCCTTGGTGCAGTTCCAAGTCATCTTTTAATACAGGATCTTGCTATACTAAAAAGGTTTTAGAATCATGTTGATACTTCATCATAATAAAAACACTAATTAGTAACTCTGGGGCTGCAATTCTTCTTCCTTTAGAAGTAAATTAGGCTAAATTGCTGCACTGCCAAATGAATACAGGAGAGACGTTCTTCCTGACACATCACTGTTTGACATAACAATTTGCAGTGAAATCAAGTCCTCAGACTGAAGATGACTTTCTCACCAATTAGTGAGCACATGTACAGTATAAAGGCTTTGACAGACAGAAAGTGCCAGACGCTCGGCTTGTGTCAAGAAACAACCATTGTTTTCAACGGCTGTAGACAAACCGTAGGCATCGAGTGGGCGAGTCGAACTGGTTGACGCGTCTTTCAGAGCTCGATTCTATTATCGACACGGGGCACAAACCACCAGAACACAATGGGCCCCCTCATTTATCCAGCTTGCGTGCAACCAAAACGTGGGTGTCCGCTCATTTCAATGCAATGCTTGGCATTTATCAATCTGTCAATTTGGTAGCCGACAATCAAAGCTCACGTCAGCGTCAAGTCTCAGCTCATGTATGCACATGTTTGTCATGGCACTTGGGGTGCAGGGCAGGCAGCATAGTCGGAGAATCTGACAGGCATCTAAACATAGGTATTCCCTCAAAAATATATACTCTATGTCAAACTAGTCTATTTAGCAATGGACTGTATGAATCATATATCCCCAACATATACAGGCATTTCCAAATTGTTTAAAAAGGATTCGCACACACATCCAGAGGTGAAGAAGCAGGTCCCCACACTGTAGCTCCCTTTGAGTAACTTCATTTAGGTAACAAACCTAGAGTGATGTTTCAAACCAATGGTCTACTTCAGACACAGATGAAAAACAGTGCTGGGGTAAAGTTGGATTACTGGTTGCGATTAAGATTCGCTGCGGTGGTGTTCAATCAGCTGTGTCTGAAAAAGAGCATCGACTCAAAATGTCACTCTATGTTTCTTACCTAAATAAAGTTGCTCAAAAGGAATTTACAATCTGCAGACCTGCTTCTTTACCTTTGATCTCATTTCCAAATTGTTTACAAATTGTTTTTCCGTTTTTCCGTACGTCACAAAGAACCAGGAGATAACATTTTCCAAAAAGTTGCTGCTCCATTCACTTCAATGTTAAAAAATAAACTGACTAAAAAATAAAAATAAATCTAAGAACTAGCTTAGAAAAGTCTGGCTGTCTGTGAGGGTAAAAAAAAAAAACTCTGGCAGTTTAAGAGTTAAAACCATGTTTAGTCAAATATCTTTTATTTATGATGCACGTTTCAGGTTTTCATTTATGTCTGTCATTGATGGCTAAAAGTGAGCCGTATATCTCCGCCGCAGTTGACATCAGTGTTGTCGTTTTTACAGACCGCATTCTTCTGACATCCTTTGATGCTACATTTTGGTTTACCAAACAGGACAAATTGGTTAAAATATCTATCCCATGTCAGAGACGTTTCTGTTCTTGGCTGTATTCCGCCTCTGCATGTCAAACAAGTGGTATTTTAATGATGATTTTTGTTCAGTCTCCACATTTATCAACACCCGACCATTCTCGTAAATCTCAGGTGAACCCTGTCGTGAGATGATTTCTGTGGTCGGATCTGCACTGGTTTCTACAGTATTAGATTGATAAATGAGAGCCAAAATGTCATCAAGGCATTGCTGAGTTTAAACTTGTATTACAGTGTGTACAGTATGTACTATGTTTGTGTTTTCACTTGTTTGACCATTCTAAATTCTCTTTTGAGAAACATAAATCATTTTTTTAACTTTATTTGCACGTAATAGCTGGTGATGTTAGTGCTTTAAAAAGTCACATATATGACTAAGAGAAGCTCCTTAAAGATGTAGTAACCTCTTCTATATGACGGCAAACTAGCCAAGTACTGTATAAAGATAAGGATGGTTTGGCACTTCAAATTCACCTTCGATGTGAACAAGTGGCCTAACGTGATGCGCGTCATTGCCGCTCTCTATCAGAGCCTTTAGTAACAGCCTACTAGGTTCTCATTGTGAAATGAATGAAAGAAAGAAAATGTAACCCTAAGTAATGTTATCGCTTGAATAAGTCCCGAGCAGCCCAGAGTACAAAGGTAGTTATGCATTATGATTTATTGTAACTATGAATGACCAAGTTTGAATTGGCTTCACATTGAACTCCATTCCCAACTCAATACCTAATGATGATTGATTATAAACATGTTTTGTTGGCAAGGGATAACAATTGACACCTTCTGATGAATAACTATGTTTTCCCCCATTTTTTTTTAAAGCCAGTGGACTTACAGTTGTACCTTCAATCCATTTGTGTAAATGTCAAACATCAGCTGAAAGTACACTGCCTGTACCACGTTCAGCTATAAACCAATACACTGTCAAACTCGATGAGAATTGAAAACAGAAACCTCATCTGAAAATCTAAAACAAGACTTGTACAATTCTTTACTTTGCAGTGTCACTTCCTGGACACTGCAAATGTTGCATTGCTTATATTAAATATTAAATAACCAATATTATAATGATCTTTATGATTTTGTATGCCAGTATGGCGTAACAAATAACGAATTAATTCTGTATTTACAGGTGGAATGTTATTTTAAAACGATATTAAATTTTTTTTTGTCACTTCATTTCATGTCTGGCTGCACAACAGCAGCACAACAGCAGCATAGATTATTTAGGAGGCTGTCAGGAATGTGTCTCTCTGACAAACACAACTGCATCCTTTTGACCTTTGGAGCCTGCAGTGCACATTACAATCCTGAGTGTTCAATTAACTCTGAGAGGATCCATTTGGACACACACACGCTTAAGTTAACTCTCCGGAAATTAGCTGTGCGTACTTGCAGTATGCAGTAGTAATGTTGAGCTTCTGTGTTTTGTGCTTAAGCGAGCAACCCTTTATGTATTTATATTCATGTTGAGTGCAGGAAAACGTCAGGTGACTCACAGACAGCGAGTCCTCTCCGACTTGGCTGCTGGCCAGGGCCATGAGGTTAGGAGAATAGAACCTCTCGTACATGGAGGCTCCTTGGCAGGTGTCAATGATGAAGAGTAGTTCATTGTACCTGAGCACACACACATACGCGCACACACACACACACACACACACACACACACACACACACACACACACACACACACACACATAACAAATATCAGATCTATTCTCATTTCTTAATCAAGGTGATGGAACACAGCTGCCATAACACACATCCATCTGATTCTGTGGTAATCCTCTGATTCGAGTAACCAACATTTGAAATCAATCAACCCCCTAAAACACTGGTTCTCAATGTGTGGGGACCCCCAGGGTTCTTGAGGTGGTCCCCAGCTAAATAAATGATTTATAGTTAGAGACCAAATGGACTCATACAAGCCTGTAACTCAAAAGTGTGTACAAATGGAACCCTTACAACTACATTTGTTTTCATTTGGAATGCACACTACAGCGTTTTCAATCACTGTTGCGTCTCTGTGTAAACGCAAAATGAAAAGTGAGAACGCAACAGTGCTTCGTCGTTTTCGATTCTGATCGTTGCCGTGTAAACGTGGCCTAAGTAATACATCTTCGTCTGTCCTTCCTTCCTTGATAAAAAAGGGGAAGTTTCAAGGCAACTTCATGTCTGCCTGAGATCCTAACACTGGAGCCAGTTCACTGAAATGTGGAGGACAGGAGGAGAACTTTAAATGTCTATTAATGAACGGAATATAGTCTTGGAGGATACAAAGTTACTAAGGAAGCCACAATTTGGTGGCTCAAGCTTGCAATAATCACACCACGTCAAGGCTGGTGTCAAGCTTTTTATCAAGCAAGCCAGGGTCTCACTGGCAGCCAGATGATCTGTTCTGACAAGCGGGTCAAGGTCTGAAAGACAATAGGGACACTGCTCTCCAAGGACTGTTCTGCTTTGAGCACTTGGAAAAGTGCTATAAAAAAGCAATTCATTATTATTATTACTGTGTGTGCATCTAATTTGGTACTATAAAATTCACTTTCTGGTCTGGTCTTATCAAGTGATGTTAGCATGTGTCAGATATTTTGTAGTTGTTAAAACAGAAATTAGCGTACCGTCTTTTCTGCCACATCTGCTCAAAGGCGTCTGCCAGCTCTACGTTGCTGATCTCCTCAGAATCCTGGAATTTCAGAAAACCGTTCCCACCATGTCCTGTCAATACAATCATAAAAACACATAGATCCATCATCATGGATCATATCTAATCTTGACTCAAAGGAGAAGTTCAATTTCAAGGTGCTCTTTTTTTAACATATTTTTAGCATATGAACCAAGCACAAGTTCACAACATGTCACAATGTGACTCGTTGTGAGTTTGTAGATCATTTTCAGCAGAGATTTGGTGTAGAGGGAAATACTAGCAGACCTAGTATAGAGCCCTGGGGGAACCAAGTATAATAGGGTCTAAGTGGTTATGGGTTAACACATAGCATAGACAAAAATAATCTATATGATGTCAGTCCATATGTATTAATTAGTCCATAAACTGAAAGCTTTTTTAATCAGTTTTATTTTTCCAAGAGAAGGGTGCCTTGGATGTTTCTTTTTCAATTGAGACACCTAATTATATTTACTTATTTAATATTTGTATAAAATGCATTTATAATATAATTGTGCAAAATCATTATATTTGAAAACCAGACTCCTGCTCATGCGTTTTGGCATGGACTTTTCACATCCGCTCACATGCTATAGCGTGTAAAACTGAACAATCCCCAAGAACAACTTGTAAAATCTGAAATGATGCTTGACTGCACATTTTACGTCAACCTTCTGGACTCTATTAAAGGAAACCATAATAGATCTCTGGGGGACCAATGTACTTTTACTGTAGTAAATGTACTCCTCTTCACTACCTTTAAATAGGCTCAACTCACACACCTGCTGAAACAAAATTGTCCTGTTCTAAAATAGCTACAGGATTAGACTGCAATTGTATGGAGCCCTCTACTATGGTGTTAGTCAATGGTGGGACTAACGAGGGCTTATTAAAAGTATAGACAGGAGGTGGTGAGGTACCAGTAAGATATATAAGGATGTTGCTGTGGTCATCAGAGAGAAGGCGTTTGGAGCGTGGGGTGCTCGGTGGCATCCTGCCAGTCAGAACTCGCAGGAAGTTCTCCACAGTCACCTGAAACACAGATACAATTCAAAATGGTGACATTTAAACCACTTGAACCCCAGCACCCATATTCTGAGGGGAGCATTAGCCAAAAATAGACCACAAAGAAAGTTCACAGCACGCTGCGACGCGTCATTTTGGCATGAATAATTCCAAATGTTTTGCCTGTGCCATTAAAAGACTTCAGCATCTTCACAGAATGATGCCAAATATGCTTTTATGCATTACTGCATTCTGTATTCTTATTGTAACCAACTGAGTGATGAGAAAATACTGTAAAACAAACTGTGATAAAGCACAAAAAGAACGGGGTTTTTCCATTAGAAGCAAAGGGCCCCTCTATCTCAAGATGTATGAATAATATGAAGTCATTTCCTGGTAAACAGGATTGGTAATTATACTGAACAATCGGTGCAAGCGACAGCTACCCGCCCCCCCCCCCCCCCCCGCTCCACACACACACAACCTTGATTCACCCACACACGCCCTGCTGCCTCTCGGTGGGATGTCATTGTGCGTGTGATTGTGTGTGTTCCACGAGTCCACGACAACATGAGCTAACCTCGTATCCACGGTAATCCACCTCCACATCATCTCCATACACGTTCAGCTCCATGTTCTTGTGGCTAAACACTGTGGCAGGCTTGGGGTTCCTATGGTTACAGGCCATGTCATCCGCCAACATTAGAACTATGCGACTGTGAACACAAAACGGATTGGGGAGCATTATTGATTGAACTTTACTAAATGTTAAGGAATGGTGTTCAAATATGAGTTATGTACAAATTTGTATAGTCGAGTAAAGAAATATATATAATGAAAATTTACAAGCTCACACTATGTCGCAATGTGACACATTGTGATCTTGTAGATCTGCTATTTTAACAATTCTTTTCATTATTTGTAATTGAGGAAGAAAAAAATATATAATTGTGATATTGATTTGAAGCCAAATCACTCAGCCATAATCTGGACTCTTCTACCTGATACAACACAATAATGCGGTGCAATGCAATAACGTTTATGAGAGGACATCAGTAACTCAAATGCAATACAAAGGTCAAATCAAGACATATGAGAAACGGACAGAAAATCTAACTATCAGCCTCTAAAATCTACAAACGAGAATACAAAAATATTTAACGCAATATACTGCGAGGCACAGTTTTATGTGACTAACCTGTCTGGAATGCCCAGTCTCTTGACACTTCTGTACACAGACAGCGTATTGGCCACATGGCGATAGTTGAACCAAAATCTGGATGTGCATACCTAAGGAATATAGAGGACACCAGGGAAAATGTGTTATTGACATAAAAGGCAACGAATGTTTAATATGAATCTTTTGTTATATGTGGGTGGATGGAAGGATGGCTAGTTTTGAGACTGACTGCTTGTAAGTGTAAATGCGCTTGTCAGACACCTGCAATTCAACCAAGTCCAAATGGTTTTCTGCTTCTTTCCCTCATGTGATTTATTAGTTGTAATCTAAAGTTGTTGCAGACCGATCAAGTTTAATTTGATCAAGAGTATCTGCCTGTAGTCCCAATTAAATTTTTTGTTGTCTATATAATACAGCTGTGCGGTGCAAACTTCACATTAACAACTGTAATTTAGGTAAGCTTGATGCCCCATTGTAACACTGCCAGACTGCTGTCACTTTCGATCATTAAATTACCCAAAACATGTTACTATATTGTTCATGCTTGGTCTGCAATGCTACGTGCCTATATTTCAAGACATTCTGTCTTGTTATTTTGCATGCAAGCATTAAACTTGGTTGCACTGAATGCAATGGTAGGTTGTCAGCACTGTAAAATAAAGAATCAGATTACTATTATTATTATTATTTTGGTCAGAGACGATCGCTATGGTTAGAAAAGAAACATTAGGGTTGAAAATGAAATTGGACTGAAGCATCTACACTGCAAATAAAAGCAGCTGCTAGTAAATAAACAGTAAAACCTAATTTATACTCTGTACTACAGCAGGGTCCTTACAATGGGTTTCATCTTGATGTGTTTTTAGCTTGTAGTAGATCTGGTGTGACAGGGCAGGCATAGAAACTTTATGCAGTTGTTTAACAGCAGAATATAACTTTACTGCCCTGTTTTTAATACAGATACTCGCATAACTTCTATAGCTACAGAAGTTATCTCCAGTGAGTCAATGACAGCAGAGGAGGCGACAGACTAAAAAGATTGCTCCAAAGAGAAACCTTTTGGATCTTTAAAAGCCACATTGTTTCCAGGCTTAAATGATGAGGTCGATTACTTGCCGTTTCTCCGATGTCCGTTTTGATTACTGTGTGATCATGTTTTGGGTTTACAGTGTAAATATTTACTATACTGTGAATATATTTACTCTTGTTTTCCCAGTATGTTATTTTAATTGTTTATTTGGTGTTGTTTTATTTTTATTTTATTTGGGCATTTGTGCTCACTTGAACAGTTATTTAAATGTCATAATGACGTAATAACGTACGGACATGATTGGAACATCACCCAAGGCAACATCAACTATCCTGTTTGTGATAAGTATGGACAGGATTGCAAAGTGCAGTCATGGATAAGAGGGTCTACAGTTTGGTGAGTTGAGGATTGCATCACTGTTTTTTTGTAGTTGATGTGGTCCTGAAGGCATCATTGGTCTGTGACCTCCAGCTCTCACTGGATCGGTTCGTAATTGAGTGTGAAGCAGTTGGGATGAGGGCCAGCATCTCTAAATCTGAGGCCATGGTTCTGAGCAGGAAATCGGTGGGTTTCCCACTTCGGGTAGGGAATGACACCTTACACCAAGTGAAGGAGTACAAGTATATCAGGATTTGTTCACGATTGAGGGGAGGAGCGCTGTACCACAGTGTTGTGACGAAAAGAGAGGTGAGCCAGAAGACAAAGCTCTTGATATACCATGTGATATAAGTGTGACTGATTAGCCAAAACGTTAGACAGACCCTGATGAAGACCTTCTAGGTCGATACGCGTTGGTCATATTTTGTTGCCTTGCTCTAAATAAATCTATATATTTTTTCCTGAGTGCCTTGGAATTATTTTCTTTGCAAGTCTGCAGTTCACACCTTTTTGGAATCAAGCAGTACTTCTTTGAAAACCCTTTTTTGTTCACTCGCAGGAACATGTTAATACCTTCAAATTTGCTATACAACAAAATAGGTCAACAGTGCCCAGAAACCCCAGTCCTGAGCTACCGTGATGAGGGAGGTCACAAATGGGGCCGTACACACACTACTAGTGTAGTGAACACCCAATTGATCGATCGATCATTTAAATCAGGGGTTTTCAACTGGTGGTCAATGAAGGTTTTGCATGTGGTCCCTGACCATAATTATAATTGGGTCACCGCTCCTTTGGGGTTATTTTTTCACTGTAAATGTGCATATATGTCCTCTGCATTGACCCATCCTAACCATTAGGAGCATGGTTAGAACAGCGCTCGGGGAGGAGTTAGGTAGGGGTTAAGTGTCTTGCTCAGGTCTACACAGATCATCTTGTTTCCCAGAGGGTCTCTCTTCCCATTCAGCTATTGTTCATGCATCCAGTAATGTAGGAAAATTTGTAAGTGACATGTTTGTTTGTATTTTTATTTCTTCATTATTCCATTTAGGTGAAGCTTAGACCATAAATGTTGGTATAAGTGGGTGTTTATTTCTATTCCACCCTGAAATACCTGAAGAGGGTAGGGCAAGCAAGGTTTGAGCCAGAAAATGACATGAGCCTCTGCCTCTTTCCAACCATATCCCCACCGTGACCTGACACAAAAGTGGTCCCCAGGTTGATCACAATTGTCACATTGAATCAATGTGACAATGTGATCGCCGATTGTGACAACCAGGCTGTCACAATAATCCGTTGAAACCCCCTTGTTTAGACAGATATACAGATAGATATTCTCTTTGAATACTCACCAGCACAGCCCAGTTGTTGGTATGGCCACTGCTGAAGAACTGTGCTGCTTTAGTCTTAGTATCAGAGGAAGAGGGAAATAAATCAAATCATATGATGCAATATATCTAGTTGGGTGTACGTTTTCATATTTACAAAACGACTTTCCATTAACAAACCCATGTAAGATAGATACACAGGCAACACAGGTTGGTTAGCCAAGCTCGCTACATGATAGCATGTTGCTAGTGTAAAATGCAGCGTGACACATATAGTTTGAGCACAAGCAGGTGCGTATTATGACGACATGTACTCACCTCTATGTTATTGCTCCATACTACCAAGCAGACAGAAAATAAGCACATTAAACTTAGTAGTTTCATTGTGCAGTACCTAAGAATACTGGCCGAGGAAGTGTAAATATTAGCTGGCCCCGCCCAGTGCCAGACCGGACAGACACTTCCTGATCCACACATTTCAAAATAAAAGCTCGTACATTTTCTTGTGCTTTTTTTCATCAACATCAACAACAACAACAACAACAACACTTGAGTTCTTTGTTTTGGGTCAGTGGTGGAAAAAGTACTCACATTTTTGCTATTTTGAGCATCACAAGAGAAGGCTATATCTTATCTATCACATTTTTAAAGAGTGAGTTTATTCACATACACAAATCCTGACTAATGGAAATGGATTACATTTGTAACTTTTAAGGTGTGTATTTTGCCTTGAGGCTGAGTAGGCAGAAAAAAACATTGTGTTCTTCATATTCTTTGCATATTTTGGACACAGATCTCACTATTAGGACAGGTATGAGGCGTACCATGAAGACATTTCCACTTGGAAACAGAAGGTTAGATATAGGTTAATAGTCCCTCCAATCAGTTCTGATTCAGCAGCAGGGTTCCTATGTTGGTAGAAATAATATGAAAAGATATGAAAGAAAAAACAAAGATGAAAAATTACAGTAGGTCTATCAAGTGACATACTGTATGCATTTGACAACTTCTCCTCATACTCTGACACCCCTACCTGCCATTCATTTCTCACAATAATAATTGAAATGGGGCTGAAGTGAAATGTAGTGGAGTCAAAAGTACAATATTTGTCTTTGAAATGTAGTGGCGTGAAAGTCAAGTATCCTAAAATACAAATACTCAAGTAAATTTCTTACTGAAATGGACCTTGGACTGCTTTTTGAGGTCTACACCAAATATCCTCACCAAAAATAGCTGATCTACAGGCTCACAACGTGCTACTTTAGATCTGCTATTTTTGGCTTATGTTCCCCCCAGAATAAGGATGCTGGGGTTCAAGTGGTTAATAGCAGGGAGTAGTGTTAAGCAGCTGTTGGCCATCATGAATGAATGCTATTCTGCCAGACAGAATGAAAATCATTGTTTTTTTTAGCACAGATGGCTTAAGCTCTCAAGCTTTTTTGTGTTTTATTCTTTTGTTTTTTTTATCAATCAATCAATCAATCAATCAATCAATCAATCAATCAATCAATTGATGCAATAGCTCCATGTTTTAGAAATAAAGATTAAAAGGTAGTGTGATTTTTTTTGTTCAAACAAAAAGGGTTTTGGTAAAAGGTTAAAGTTATATTCTGATAGTAATCATTGCTAGTAATTATTGTGTTTGTTCAGTTCCAGCCTGAGTGTCCCTGTCTCTCCAGCTCTGAATTAATCAGAAAATACATTTTCAGGTGGGTTACCAATTTCAGCCAATCAAGACAGATTAGCCTACCAGCTAGTTCAGCTTCAATTGTATAGGTTTCAATTCCCAATTTTGTCTGCTCACTTTATGTCATCACTTCCAATGTAACTTAAAGGGGTAGTTCACCCCCAAAATAACTTTTTTTCTATTGATTACTCACCCCATGGAGCCTTGAATTCATAGATATTTTTTTGTTTTTCTCACATTCCTAAGCCAATAATTTGATTATAATAAATTTGTCCCCATTGATTCCGGTAGGAGACACAAATGCATTTGTGTCTCCTACCGGAATCAATGGGGCTAAATTTATTATAATCAAATAATAAAGGAAGGAATGCGACAAAAACTAAAAAATATCCATGAATTCAAGGCTCCATGGGGTGAGTAATCAAAAGAAAAAAAGTCATTTTGGGGGTGAACTACCCCTTTAATCCTGTATCCTGTATGAGCTCTCTCATACAGGATCCAATCTCTGATTGGATAAAATTGGTATCCCGACCTGAAATTTTATTTTCTGTTTACTAAAGAGCTGGAGAGAAATGGGGAGACTGTACACTATAGCAATGATGATTACAATCAAAATATTCAAAAATAAAAGCTATACACTTTTTTTTAAACTAACAACTAAACAAAATAAATACATACATACATACATAACGATACAAAAAAATCACCTAGGCTATTGCTTCTTTAACAATCTACAGTAGGCTGCCTATAAATTAGCTCTGGTCGAGAACTCCTTCTAACCAACGCTATGGACCAGAGCTCTGAGCTACCTATAAATCAAATGTATGAGTATGAATCAAAGATACCATTATTTCCATTCATTACAGCAGCGCCCACCACTTCAAAAATGCACAAGACAATGGATTCATCCTGTAATGTATCAAGTTTTCAAGGTTGTGTTCGTTGCTGTGCGCTGATACAGGAATCAGGATATTTCGGCACTTGGGACATCTGGGCACCTCGTAAAATGTCTATTTTGTCCAAAATGTTAAAAAATGATCTTAAGTAATGTAAACTAGTATACATGATTTGAACATGCACGGTACATCACAATCAGACTTAATTGTATCCTAACTTCTTGTTTATGCCTCAAAATGACTGGATATAGCTACAGGTTTTGTACCTATTTGTAGCAAATGTAGAAATATTAGACCTTAATTGTCGATTGTTTAAGCATGTTCTAATCATGTACATGGCAGGCTACTATACTTTTAAAACATTTTCCAAATATATATATATTTTTTAGCATTTTGGACAAAATAGCCAATTTTACATCGAGGTTGGCAGGTTCCAAGATGTCCCTAGTGCCCACCTATCCAGTGACCCTGTGCGCCATTTGGATACAGCGCGCAAACTCGGTGCCACTGACTGCCAACGTCAATCGCATGTCGCCTGATGGCTGCTCCATGCGCTAGAAGAGCAGACGGAGCAGGATGCTGTTGCTGGACGAAGGAAGATAGACAGACAGACAGACAGACAGACAGACAGACAGACCTCGCATCATCGCCGAGGCGAGGGTGGCTCGATCAGTGGCATTGCCTACAGGAATCCATTCATATAGGCTACCACAAGGAAACATGCGTTGATGATGGTTTGATCCACGTTACTATTGAAGTTCCCGTTGTTGCCAGATAATATCTTTAAGTGTAAAGTCTGCTTTTGGAAAACACTCTCTGGACAAGTTGTGATTATTTCAAAGAACATCTGGAGGGATGAATACCAGCGATGCCAAGGAGTATCTGGCAAGACGTGAGATACCACAACTATTTGAGGTGAGGCGATAGTGCACTTCGAGAGCTTGCTTGTGCGAAGTCTCATAAAGATGTATTGTAGACTAGTCAATGAAATAATGTGATCAGTGTGAAAATGCGCTAATTGTAGATGGCATTTGCGCGTAGTTATTTGATATGTGCATGTTTTTCTTTATGGCCCAACTAGTGTACAATTCTTCATATAAGAAATAAATAACTCACTAAATGTGTTCAATTTAATATTCTCAAAGGACTTCTTGCAGTGTTTAATTACATTTGAATATGAAAATAGATGTGAAAACAATCAAACACAGACATTTTCCCCGACCCCTCATACAGTATATTTCAAAGTATAACATCAGATGGTTCTCTAACATTAAATCAAATGGTTGTTTACCGCCACAAGGGAAGGACACACAGCAGCACTGAAGCTACACAGATCACATTACATTATCATTAGAAATGAAGACAATAAGCAGATGCATACTGCAACCAATCATATTTAATTAACCAATCTTATTCATTTGGCTGACTTCCAGAGACAGGTAATGTGTCAGCAATTACTGTGTCTGCCTATACTCAATTACAAGCAGCTATTTTCATTACAGCAAGTAAAGTGCAATTACAGTTAGATTGGAATTGATAACATCATTATGACCAGCACAATTTCTAAGTGAGCAATATTGTCCCTTGATACAAAAACACATTATGATCAAATTGTTGAATTATGCTATGTTTAATTTCATTATTCCCTACATACAAAATATCTAAATGCTACAGTAGTTACCATTTAGTTGGAAAGACAGTAAAACTTTGTTTTTGTGGGCGGTAAAGGTTGCTAATGAAGTGGGTGGATATGAAATTGGAAGGATGTCTTGGGTAAGACATCCTTCCCCATGGGGAATTCATTGTTTAAGAACATTCAGGGTCAGAGGGCCAGATCTCATAAACACTAGCCTGGTTTCTCTCTTGGCATAAAAACACAGTTCTCACATTTGTCATTCAGTTCCTTTTAAGCAAAACTGGTCATTTGACTTTCAAGTTCAGAGAAAAGCTGACTCTAAATTGATGGTTATCTGGCTTTGGCTTTTATTCACCCTTCCTGTTGTTGTTTTTTCACACAACACTGATACAGAACCAATACATCGTTACAAACGTAATGGTGAGACTACACACTATAATCAACATATGGTGGGACCACACACTCTGATCATCAGTGATACTTTAACTTTCAGTTATCACTTTGGATTTTATTGTGTATGGCAGGAACCTCTCTCTCGTTCTTTCTCTAGCTTAGTGGTTCTCAAAGTCGGTCTAGGGACCCCCAGGGGTCCTTGAGGAACAATTTAATTTCACTATTATTTCACTGGCTAACAGTTTGCCCAATGAGAGAATTATTATAATGAATATTTACAGCATAAGTTTCACTGTCTACACTGTTATCTCCCCATCTACAGTACAGAGACTATTCTGTAGGTTTAACTCTAGTCTATACTAGAGTCTATAGTATAGACTGTATACTAACCTACATACGGATTATATTTCATACATATATATATATGAAATCTAATCCGTAATCTAATTCTGTACTTAATCTTATCTGTAATCGAATTCTGTATTAAATCTAATCTAACAACAAAAATCCTTTCCGTGTCAGGGGATCCCTTGCACAAAACCTTTTCAAATGGCCTAATATGTATCAGTTTGGGGGTTTTGACATGAAAATGTTTGAGAACCACTGCTCCTATAGTCTCTCAGTGCCACGTGGATAAATCAATCTAATATTCGGTTATGTGCGGGAAGGAATTAGTACAATGGCCGTTCTCATTGTGGTGTTGTTGTTGTTGTTTTCCAGAGCCTGCTAACAGGGTTGATGTACTACCGGCCAGATGACCCTCTTGACTACTTGGAAGGCTGTCTTAAAAAGGTGAGGGAGATGGGAGGAACAGAGAAGGTGCGGTGGGACACATTTGTGGGTCAGGAGAAGAAGTCCCTCCCTCCCCTCAATGGGGGCCAATCACGAAGGTCCCTCTTCAGAAACGGTAAGCATTGAGGGTCAGGTGGTTGAGCGTCACAAGAAAAGTCTATTCAACAAAAATAAAATAAAATAATAATAAATATAAAAATATCCTCACTGTGGAATATATTGCCATTCTTTCCAAGCGGTATTCTGTTTTAGGATAACCCAGTGGCTGGTTTAGAATTACATTAATAATGGACTGTTCATGAATTTATATGCCACATATGAAAATGTGTTTGGAGCAACCCAATAACACACTGAAGAATATAAGAAGAACAGACAGAAATACATGGGAAACTAAAACTAGAATGTCCAGACAGCTATCGCAGCCGTTGAGGTAGATGCCGATAGATACAGTTGCGTTTCCTGAAGGAATGAATGATTCAAATGACTGGTACAGCTGATAATGATCCAGGTTTTACATACAGTAAGAATTGTTCTATGCACACATCAGTACACTCTAGTGGAGGCTAATGATCTCATCATTGGCCAATTTTACAACACTCTTGAGGTTTTATATATTTTGAATGTGCACGTGTAATCATTAACCTGGCACATAGTGCAGACATAAAAGGCTACCAGCGGTGGTGGCTTAAATTTTGTCTCAGCTCCAACAGATAAGGAAATACTGTAGGTGCAAAGTAGGGCTTTAGGATTTGCAAAACAAAGTAACAGATGACTAATATCAGTACCAATAATACCAATATTCTATTGCTATGTTGTTTGTGTACGTATGTTCCTTAGTTCACTGAACATCACATTCTTTTGATGATGTACCTCATGCAAATGTGCATATGAAATTAAATTCACGTTTGTGTAACTACACATTCATGGCTGAGTAAAATAGAATACCGTAGAATATTCTACAGTACTGTCTGCATGTGGAAAGCTGCTTACAATCACACACCACACAGTACAGACAATATTTAGAACAGACAATTCTTCATGTGTGGACTGAGCAAAATAAATTGGGTGTGGTCGGATGGTACTGTATACTGTCTTCTGTAAAACTAAAGACTCGTCACTCATCCATCTTGCTTGAGAATGTGTAAACTTTGCAGCTGCAGTAATTAGCTATAGGAAGTAAAACCTAATCAGGGATGGAGATTTCAGTGCCTGTGCACTGCAATTCCCCTCCTGGCTGACAGCGGAAGTTCAAATCTGTCATGTTTGTGTAATGTTGGCCAGATGGGAATGCCATCTCTCTGTCTGCTGACAGCTCCTACAGTGTACATCGTTTCTCTCTCAGCTGGCGTTTCTCTCTCAGTGCCAATCTCTCATTCCCCACTTGAATAGGGTGGAATTGTAGATGACAAAAGTTCAATATCCAGCCAATGCTCAGAATTGATTGATTCATGACCCTTTTGATTATGCTTGTTCTGTATCGTGGGTGTGTTAATTATGTTCTCAGTCTTGATGAATTATACTCATACATACATTTGATGAAATGGCAAGAATAGACTATCTTTGTAATTAATCACAAGAGAAAAATTGCTTCTAATTATAACTTTTGTTTATTTGTTTCTCTGTGTGTCTCTCTGTGTTAATCTGAGTTTGGTTCCTGTGTTTGTCTGTGCACAAACATACGTGTGTGTGTCTACGTGTGTGTGTCTGTGTGTTTGTGTGTGTGTGTGTGTGTGTGTGTGTGTGTGTGTGTGTGTGTGTGTGTGTGTGTGTGTGTGTGTGTGTGTGTGTGTGTGTGTGTGTGTGTGTGTGTGTGTGTTTGCGTGCGTGCGTGCGTGCGTGCGTGCGTGCGTGCGTGCGTGCGTGCGTGCGTGCGTGCGTGCGTGCGTGCATGCGTGCGTGCGTGTACTGTGTGTGTTACCCCAGTGTTGCCCGACAGTCCCAATTTCCCTTATAGACGGTATGAACGCCTACCACCCATCAGTCAGTTCTCCATCGAGAGTGACTCGGACCTGTCAGAGACTGCAGAACTCATAGAGGAGTATGAGGTGTTTGATCCGTCCAGACCTCGCCCCAAGGTCATCCTTGTCATCGGTAAATGCCACAAAGTTTACACCATAAAAAAGATGAGCATTAGTCAGTGGTGCTCTATGTGTTGTTGTTACTGTTGTGAGTGTTTTTTTTTTATGAAAGAGGGATAGACACGGACAGACAGATAGACAGACAGACAGGCTGAGCGACAGGTGCAAACATAAGAAAAAGAGCATAAACTCACCTCTCTTTTATCCTTGCTCACCTCCTTGTTTGTGGTTTTTAATTTGTTTTACTTCATAAATATTTACTATTTATTATACTTATTATACTTGTACTTTTTAAATCTCTTATGTCCATTAAATCTTCTGTGTTATTCTGAATTCCTGGATAAAGTCTTCACAATATGTGGTCTGGATGCAGCGGCCTGACAAATTAAATAATATTAATGATTGCAAATAGGCGTTTACATTTGGTTTGCAAAATGTTCTCCGGCCTGTGTATGTTTGATATTTGGGGGACTTGTTGTGCACTGGTATGGGAGGAGAGGTGCAGTAGGTGGTGTGTTATTTGCAAATCAGCAACAGCTACACTGCAGGTTCACTTTGTTATGAATCCTTCAAGCTGGAAAAATATTTTATTATGTTTTTTATGCATTCTAACCCACAAATGGTTAAATGCTAGCCTGATTATCCTACTGAAGCTGGCGATTACATGGGGGAGGGGATTCGAATTGCCCTAAACCAATCACAAGAGATCCACGGATCCGCCTACATCTGACGTCATCGCACAGCTTGATTTAGCAGATATTCGCTGATTGGCTTGTCGTTAGACCCACCCTCACCTCCGACTCTCATTGGACAATACATTTTTGTACCAAATAAATCCTAGGTTCACATTACAACACCAGACCAAGAGAGGCAGTTCACTCAGAGAGTGGGCGGGGTCTATGGTCTGGAAC
Organism: Gymnoscopelus braueri; assembly: GCF_963280865.1. Lineage (NCBI taxonomy): Eukaryota > Metazoa > Chordata > Actinopteri > Myctophiformes > Myctophidae > Gymnoscopelus > Gymnoscopelus braueri. The sequence goes on from NC_137611.1 coordinate 38,389,979, forward strand.
CAGGCTAGTTAAATGCTTGTGTCCAACAAAACAGTTGTGTGTCATAATGCACAATGAATATTTAAGATATTTACACATACAGTTCTGCCATTGAACCGTTTAAGATCCTTATGTAGTGTTTAAACAGGGAGCAGACAACGTACATGGATGGAGTCTAGTGGACTGTCCGTGGATTTTGTCCTTTCATAGTTTATTGTATCAGAGCGTACCAGACCCATTTTATGGACTGATGGATAGGTCACATGTGCAGATACAATTATTGCTGCACGAACCTCCTAGGGGGACATCTGCTCAGGGTCCGCTGTACAGTGTGTACATGGGGACCCAAAGTGGACCTGTTACAGATGATCGCCTAGGAGGTCCACGCAGCATTCATTTTACAGATGTCAGTCGACATAGTTTATTTGGCGAATAGCAATTGGGCTTAGGATTTGGCATTACACTAAGGATCAGTGTCAGACGTATTAACGGTATTTGCTCCATGACTCTGTGAAAATTATCACTCCGTCATTGGGCAGAGTGCAGCGCACTGCTCTTAAAAGTAATGAAAACCAATCATTTGATTGGTCATGATTGAATCCACCTGCAACATACCCACCCTCTTTAATTCCTGCCGGCTGCGGTTGACATTTTCACACATTTTCCAGTTTTACATGTTTCTTACCCCTTTCTGCACATCGTATCCAAAAAGCAAAGCAATTGCGCCACTCTCTCAGATGTTTTAAGCGGAACATAACAGCTTCCAACGTGTTGAAGAAAGTATTTAATTTGCCTCGGTTTTCATCCGGTTACATGTTTTTAAGACATTGCGCAAGAGTTGCGCCCGTTGAGATAACATTACTGATTACCCTACTGGTCAAATGTTGAATTGCATCTTCTAATGCAAAATATTATGGAACCGGATGAAAACCGAGGCAAATTAAATACTTTCTTCAACTCGTTGGAAGCTGTTATGTTCCGCTAGAACTTAAAACATCTGAGAGAGTGGCGCAATTGCTTTGCTTTTTGGATACGATGTGCAGAAAGGGGTAAGAAACATGTAAAACTGGAAAATGTGCGAAAATGTCAACCGCAGCCGGCAGGAATTAAAGAGGGACCTCATCTCGGAGCTACTTAGCGGAGGGAGAGGTTCCGTAGGGGCTAGCCTTGTTCAACAGTCTGATGGTAGCCGGGTAGAAACGGTTCAGAAATCGTGTGTTCGCACTGTATATGGCGTGAACAGATGGGGTGGTAATTTTCCTTGATGATATATTGAGCTTTGACCACGCACTGCCTCTCATACAATCCCTGGAGGGAGGGCAGCTCATCTCCCACTACTCGCTGCAGCAGTCCGCACCACCTAGGTTTTTCTGTAGGTTTGAAGAGTAGTTCCTGTCGTACACTGTGCCGTATATTTGAAAGAAAATTGAAAAACAGGATGGCATCAGCTTAGCTGTCATTTCTCCAAAGGATCATGGCAAACCTTTAAAGGAACCAGACAAAGGAAATTGTGTTATGAAGCCTGAGCCTGTAATGAGGCCTGTGAGTAGCCATGAAAATATCAGATGAAAGATAATGGATAGACGCCACATGTTCCGGTAGACCTCTCTCTGTTAGGCAAAGCTAAACTAACCTAGCATACAAATTTACAATACTACCCCAGCATCAACTAAAGTGTTGTTCCTTCGCTGTCAATCACCCCCTGAAACAGAACGAGGGAACAGCAGGACAAGAAAGCGAGAGGTGTTGTTTGTGTGTAGGAGGTATGTGAGAACACATACCTGTTTCTTTCATCTGGCACCCCACTCCTCTATGCATGTCAATTACAGTACATAATATCCACACACACTGAGACACACTGTATCACACGTCTGCGACCGATCTTTCCACATGAAAATCTGTTGTTAAGCACACTTTTACTCTACTGTACATTCACACATTCACACACACACAGATACCTAGTCCCACATCTATTCAGTTGCACACAAACAAACAAACACACACACACACACACACACACACACACACACACACACACACACACACACACACACACACACACACACACACACACACACACACACACACACACACACACACACACACACACACACACACACACACACGAGCGCACACGCACACACACGTCCTGTCCTAATACATTCTCCTAACAAATTCTCATGCCCTCAGGTACACTACACCTGCGGTAGTTGCATGCCTGCATACAGTACGTAGACTACTAACAGACACATTACCACATAGTCATACAGTACACTTGCACAGAGTTGAGTGCACTCACACACAGTATCACACATGCACTATCCTCCACCGCCTTGTCCATCCCACGCAGACAGAACAAACAACGGCTCTTCACCCTTTCCCCAGGTGGGCCCGGCAGTGGCAAGGGAACGCAGAGCCTGAAAATTGCGGAGCGCTACGGCTTCCAGTATGTGTCTGTGGGAGAGCTGCTGAGGAAGAAAATGATCCACAATGCCACCAGCAACAGGAAGTGGAGCCTCATTGCTAAAATCATCACCAATGGAGAACTGGCACCTCAGGTAGGATGGTCAGGGGAGTGATGGGGCGAGCAAAAGAGAGAGATAGAGAGTGTGTGTGTGTGTGTGTGTGTGTGTGTGTGTGTGTGTGTGTGTGTGTGTGTGTGTGTGTGTGAGTGTGAGTGTGAGTGTGTGTGTGTGTGTGTGTGTGTGTGTGTGTGTGTGTGTGTGTGTGTGTGTGGGTGTACTAGTGTGTGTACTAGTGTGTGTATGTGTTTTTCAGTTTTTTTGTGTCAAGGATCCACCGCATAGATGCATTTAAAGCTATGTGCCACCATTTTACAAGATGGTGTCTTGGGTCCCCAAAAAATTCAGACAGGATTTAGTATTGACTAACTTGACAAATGTTAGATGGGGAGAATATCGCCTGAGACCAGCTGAAACCGCCAAAAAAGACTCCTAGTGATCCGCTGAGAATTACCATGTAAGCCGGCAAGGAGGGACTGTGAGAGAGAGAGAGAGCTGTGCTTCACAAAAAAAAAGAACACTTACCTTAACACATATTTTTGAAGGTGTCATATTTGTTTCTGTTTTAAATCTGCTACAGCGCCAGTCTGGTGAAACTGAACCGGTACCTGGGACTATAGTTACATGTATAGCCAAACAGGATGCAGCAATGTTATCTACGGAGAGAGAGTGAGAGACTAATTATAGGTCAAAGTATATGCAAATCATAAGTAAGCCTTGCCAAGCCAAGTGGCCCATAGGGCAGGAGCCTATCTCCTGTTTCTGTAGCCTGAGGCAGCTTGATGTACAATAATATCCCCCAGCCATGATGTATAAGTGCACCCCCTGGACATGATGCTGGTATCGGGCAGGAACCTACCTCCAATCCAAACCTTACTGAGTGCCAAGCAGGGAGGCTTTGGGTCCCATTTTTATTGCATTTGGTATGACTCGGCCGGGTATTGAACCCCGACCTCCCAAGAAAAAAAAAAGAGGAGTTCTTTCAGAGAGTAGGCTCATAGAGACTAAATGCAAATTCACCCGATTTTTCATTTTTCAGCAACTACACCATTGAGAGTATTGTAGAGCGTAGTGCTCCTGTACAATCCTGTTTTGTATTGGGAGCTACATGAAGTATAGGAGTAATATGTTCAGGTTTTAATCAAAGGAAGGAAGAATAACTGCTTTAAGTGTGTTCACTTGGTCGTAGGATATTATCACGGCATAGATGTAACAAGAGACTAATTAGTAGAGTCCGTATCACAAGCGGGCTGGAGGAGCCAGTGATTGTAAAGACAGAGGCATGCCATGTCTCGGAGCTTTGTGGTTTAATCACCGTTTCTAATTAAGATCTTATCCTCGGTTTGAAGTTTTGTAATCTGTACTAAAGCCATTAGAAGTGACTTCTTCAAGGGTCATATTTACAGCGTTCCTCCATTCATAATTATAACTACAAGTGGCGACTAGGGGTTTCAGGCCAAATGGAAGATATCCCTCACTCAGACAGAAAGAGCGCAAACATTTAATATTATGAACTTAGAATCAACAAAACAGAGTTTTTTCAAAGAAAAAAATTAAAAGAAGTTGAACAATGTGGTTGTTCACAGTGAGATATCACTGCAGTTATCACAATAGCCTATGCCTTAATGAGTGCATGGCTTGAAAAAGTGGAGCATTTTAAAGCCTTTTTTGTGGTATTAATGTTGAAGAATATCTTTTTGACACTAAATTATAATTGACAGAGAAGTCTTCAAAGAACAGATATTGCAATTGATAAACAACATTTTTAGGCTTTCATCTGCATCAGCATTATATTATCTTATCTTGTTTGTTTGTGTGCTTTGGTTGTCAGGAGTCTTACAGCATGCAGACTTACAGCTTCCAAACTTGGCACAAATATCATTCATATGGTTATTGGGCAGACTTCTTTTGCCCTTTTTAATTTATATACAAATTGTGTAATTTGCTAAAATATGGGGGGGGGGGCTTTCAGGTAGGACAGGGCCAGACACCCTTTTTTCTAGTCTTTATAACTGTAAAACTCAGTCCTCAAACAAAGTCAGTGCATCTTCCCTGCCTGCTCTACAATAGACTTTGTGGTGTTGGGTTGCAGAAATGCTTTCAGTCAAGAGAAAATAAGAAGTGTACAGCTCACAATACCTTGGCAAGGTGTGTGTGTGTGTGTGTGTGTGTGTGTGTGTGTGTGTGTGTGTGTGTGTGTGTGTGTGTGTGTGTGTGTGTGTGTGTGTGTGTGTGTGTGTGTGTGTGTGTGTGTGTGTGTGTGTGTGTGTGTGTGTGTGTGTGTGTGTGTGTGTGTGTGTGTGCGCGCGGGGGAGAGGGGGCTTTCAGGGAGGATGGGGCCAAGCGCCTGAAGGCCGTTTTTTTCCACGGAACCGAGCGCCTTCCCTGCCTGCCCTTCTCTGCAATAGACTTAATGCGTTACAGAAATGCTTTCACAGTCAAGAAAAATTTGTTTCACGTCTAAAGATATTTCTGGAGAGAGATTATGTAGCTTGGTTGAACGCTGTCTGGATATTAACCCCTCTTTCATTTAGCTCACCTTTCCTTTAGCACACCTTGGCGAGCCGTGTTGTGTGTTTTGGTTGGGTCTTGTAGTGGAGAATTCATGTACTGTAAGTCACATCAACAGTCTTACAGCAGACCAGTAGTTCAACTGCTTCCAAACCTCATACTACTTTTCCCCTTTTAATTTGCATACAATTTGTATAATTTAGTTATTTTGTTAGTCAACAGGACTTTCTGGTAGGATGGGGGCCAAACACCCAAAGGGCACTAGGGGCATTAATACAATATGTGCTACAATGTACGGTTAAAAAGTTATGAAATGTATATGGACTATGAGGAGAAGGGATGGACGAAAGCTATACACTAAAAGAAGCTCCACATAGGAGCAGGCCTAAGTGACAACAATTCCCTTAACACCACTCCTGGGGGCCCACAACTGACCTTAATGTCCAACCAACTGAACAATCGTCATTGTCATCTCTAGAGCAGTTCTTCTCAAAGGTTTTCATGTTAAAGACCCCCAAATGAATATGTTTATTTGGCCACAGACCTCCACCTGAAAATATTTTGTGCCAGGGACCCCAATACAAGATTTGTGTATTTTTCAAAGGTAGCACCATTAGCTAATGCCATTTTTATTTTATATTATTTATTTATTTTCAAAGAAAAGCCCAGTGGACAGAGACTTACCCCTCACTTACTCACTAAGTGCTTCCAGCAACAGGTCTCCCTTCAGGCTTTTCGTCATAGCTGAGAGCTTTGATTCAAAGCTGAACAACAGTAGCCTACAGAGACAATGAGGAAAAGTCCCTATACTACCATGACTCAACAAGAGTGGTCAGAACAAAAGACAGATTCGATATTTTAAGATCAACTGTGGTATTAATACAATCATGTGCTGTTTTTAGGTATTTAATCCCAAACCATAATGCATTTAAATCTCAGTGGAGATTTCTCTCATGTTCTTGTTTTTGATGAGACTGAAGAATGTAAACACTTATTGATGGCCTCTGAGGAACCGTTTTAAGTGCTTGCCAGGGTTGGTGTTACTCCAGTTTTTAACACTGGCTTTGGGAAACACGTACTGGCAGAGCGTTTGTTCTTTGGTTTATGTATTTTATCGGTCCCTGGGTAGTCATTAATTATGATATATGTCTAATGATGTGGGGTATTATTATTATACATATTTTAAAGACAGTGGGCACTACACTGCCCCTGGTGTTCTTCATTTTATGGAGACGGACAGCAGGAAAGCTACAATTATAATTTTGGCATTTAACAGACACTCTTATCCAGAGAGACTTACAAAATGCAAGAATGGAGCAAAGCAGCCCCTTGCATAAAGAGTCCAGTTTGTTCGCACGATGAAAAAACGCATGACCAAGTAAACATCAGGTAAATATCAAACAATCAAAAATAAATAAAATATAGAACTTTGTGGACACGTAAACACTATACAGTATAGACAATTAGACATATTACAGTATGTCTATCTAAAATGTAATAATACACATTGCACATAACGAACAAACATCTGTATAGTATTACTAGCATCTATCCAAATAGGCAACAAGATGTCATAAAGAGTTAATAGTGCTAAGAGGTGTGACTGTGAAGTAGAGCCGGAAGAGGTGAGTTTTTAGGAGAAGAATCTAGGATGGCTGGAGTGTTGGCCAGGGTGTTGTAGGGAAGGGTAGGACAGACATCCAGCGAAGGAGGGACACAGGAGAGATATCTCTGTCTGGGATTCTGTCCTACGCATATAGGGGCACTTGTGGATTAATAGACGGGAATTAGAGGGTATTATTATCTCTAGGGCCCATGATGTGGCACGTGTTTGTGTGTACTTTCTTAAGGCTGAGAATGACTGATGCCTGGACTAGAGCTCAGACATACAGTCAGATGACTCAACAATCAAAGGGCTTTTCTTAGCTCAGCTTAGTTTGATTCATGAACATTCTGCTATTTCTACACATATACATTCGATTTTAATCTCCGTCTGGTCTGCCAATTGCCAGCAGAACATTCTGTAAGTAGTTGTGGAAAAGTACGTATAAGTTGGTCATTGTTGGACAGAACCATGGTCATAGTAGTTATTTTTAGATGCACACATTACACTCATACTCTATTTAGCTGATCTACAGAATGCATTGGCCTTAAGAAATGTGTTTGTATATGCTGACCTCCTCCGAGCCGTGTGGAAATAGATGATGCTAAGACAAGCTGGCATTCTGTGGCCCTGGAAGGCACACGGAGACATGCTGCAGCTCTCAGAAGTAATGCCAAAGTTTTATAATTATACTCTAGAATCCACCAGAATATAGAATTCACATTTGACCTTATGGTATATTCACAAAATTACCATGGGGACTATTAGAGTGTGGTTGCTTCAGCAGGTGTTCAATTATTGTGTAGCTGTTGTTTAGCTATTAAGCGATTAGTAAAAGAATTAAACAGTCCCCAGATTGAGCCCTTTTCCCCATGCAATGGCTTAGCCATTGATTAGTGTACAAAACTAGCACACCACTCAAAATAAGGCTACAGTGTATGAATCTCACCTTTACAATTCCACTAAAACTAGCCTACATACCAACTTTTCCTCATGGAATTACTAAAAGGTTGTCTTTCCTATCCAACTTTTAAATAAAAAGATTAAAATGTTATGGAGCAAAATATGTATGTGTGGTCCCCACTATGGGTAGAAACCAAAGCACCATTTGCTCTTCAATATGATATTCAAGTTTGGGGTTCATCGGACGATGCATTCAGTAATTATGCCAGTTTTGGTCAAATAGGTCCCTCTCACAAAATTTGGATGCCAATTGTAGCGAAACAGTTGAATATTTTTCACACTCATTATTACATAAGTCCAGAAATCACACATTTTGTGAAGTTTGGACAAAACCTGTAGGAGGAGCAAGTGGTTTTTAAAGACAGTTTTAAAAATGGAAAATCGTCGCATGTAGTATGGGCCGTTATTGTGCCACCATGAAGCAGATTGGTGTAATCTGGCCGAAAGTGTAGCCAAGATTATGTTTTCGCTCCCGTTCGTCCGTCCGTGTGTGTGTGTGCATGCGTTTATCCGTCCGTCAGTGTACAGCTAATCTCCACCAGGAGGCCGATTTTTGCTAAACACATTTTTTTATATTACTCCTACAGATTTTGTCCAAACATCACGCAAATCTGTACACATTATCTCTATAGTCATGTGATCAAGACGGATCAGGGAATTGCATGTCAGCTTTTGCATAGAGAAATTACGCATGTCTTTAGTCACATTAATTACACGTTATTTACAACCAGCTTAGCGAATCAGGCCCATTATCTCTATAGTCATGTCACCAAGACGGATCTGTCCTATTTTTCATTTTTCATCCTGATTGGCTAAGATTGACTTCTACCTGACCTGGCGGAGACCTTTCTAGTTATTTTTAACATGTACAGCTTGCTCTAGATGCTGTAAACCAATGTGGAAATCTAAGTGGGTGATGCGCATGGGTACTAGGGGCAAAATGTGCTCCTTGTGAGGAGTGGGACCCATGTACCATATTTCATGACTCTTGGTCAAACGGTGTACGGGGCATGAACTTTCAAAGCCTATGCAAGAAAACTGGAATGTTGTTGTTGAAATAACCAAACTAATAACAAATGTTTATGTCTGCTGTACCCCTAGATAGCAAATGCAATGTCTTATAATCTCATATTACTGTATGCAGGCAAAATCTGAAGTTTGCCCTCACTGTGGGTTTCTAGGAGACCACCATCACTGAGATAAAGCAGAAGATCATGAAGATCCCAGACGCTAATGGAATTGTCATAGATGGATTTCCCCGCGATGTTGGACAGGCCTTGTCTTTTGAAGACCAGGTGAGTTTCTGCCAAGAGTATAAAAGGGTTCTGTTACATAATTACATACCTAAGTCCATTTGGAGGAAATGAAACAAAACACTGCCCGATATTAATTTGTTTAAATTCAATTAGGGGACAAGAAACTGAGCAGATATAACATTAAGAAGCAACAAGTAAAGTAGTCAACCAAAAATAGTAAGTATACACATGAGTGTTCATTTGATCTTGAGAGTTAAATCAACACTCGGATTTTGCTGTGTACTATACTGTAGATACTGAGAATAAACATCACACGACAATCGTTCAAAGACAAGGACGATTCTGACCTCAAGAACTATTTTGTAAGACATTTAAGTAAGATGGCTGGTTTGATGTGGTTGGGGAGTGCATTCCCAAAGGGAGGAGGCAGTAACAGAAAAAGCCCCAGGGTTCGGTGCTTGGTCCTGGGGACCACCAGGAGGTTGGCGTCACCAGACCTGAGGGAGCGGGAGGGGACATGAGGGTGGTGAAGGTTGGAGATGTAGGGACCGGGGGGTGCCAGTTAAAGGAGTGCCTTGTAGGTGGTGAGTAGTATTTTGAAATGGATTCTTTGTTTGACAGGAAGCCAGTGTAGGTCATAGAGGACTGGTGTGATTATGGTCTCTCGAGCAGGTACTGGTGAGCAGACGGACAGCTGAGTTCTGAACATGTAGGACTTTGGAGGTGATGCCGTGGAGGATACTGTTTCAGTAATCGAGCCAAGATGCAATGAATATGTGGATATGTGTTTCACTGCAGAAAATGACAAAGTGTTTTGAAGGCCGTTTTGGAAGAAGGCTGTTTTGGTGACCTGGTTTACATACTTAAGTACCATACTTGAGTAAATATACTTAGTTATGGTACTTTACATCACTGAGTAAGGGTGCATTTATCTCTATAATGTGTAGTTAGGTACAGTATAGTACATTTGATTAGGTTTATATAAATGTACCGGTAATGTGAATACAAATGATTATACTTTAGTAATCAATGAGTTGTCATAAAGATCTTATAGGATACCATAGCCATTATGTTTCATGTTTCATTTTATAACCTTTCATGCTAAATGGGTAGACCGATAAAGAGCAATTGTGATAGTTTACCTTATTATAGCGTAACTTATAATGCCTTATGACTGTTGATATAAAACCTCCTAAGGCATTATGAAGGCTTATACCAACTGTAATAACATATTATAGCTGCTTTATAATAGCTGTATTATGAAGGTATTTCATATTTAATTTTAATTGTAGAATGGAAGTCTATGGGGTTTGGTCTGGACTGAAACTTTGCCCAAAAACAAAATGTTCTGGTCTGATAAAACCAAGATTGAACACTTGCCTGAATGCCAAGTGTTGTGTCTGGAGGGAACCAGACACTATGGGGATGTGGGACGGCCTCCCACTCTGTCTGCCAGCGCTTGTGATCTGGAGCACAGTCCAGTGCTCTGAGGGCTTTAAAAGCAGTCCTCTTCCTTTCAGATTTTCTCTCATTCTCCCCTTGCACATTTTTGATTGTTTGCATCCACCACCCAGCGCCATACTTTACATACATCCACTCACTTCACAGACTAACACACTCCATAACTAAGTTGTTTTTGTCATTATTTATCTATTTATTGTCTCCGCCAGGCCGAAGGCATGACGAGAGTATGTTTTACCCCCTGTCCGTCCGTCCGTCCGTCCGTCCGTCCGTCCGTCCGTCCGTCCGTCCGTCCGTCCGTCCGTCCGTCCGTGTGTCATTCTGTCATTCTGTGTACAGCTAATCTCCGGCACCATTGGCTTGATCGCAGCGAAACTGTGCACACACACTCCCTGGATGCCAGAGCAGAACCTCTGCCCCACATTTTTCACATGGGCCTGTTATAGCACCACCAGGAGACCGATTTGTGCAAAACCCATTTTTTAATATTACTCCTACAGATTTTATCCAACCATCACGAAAATCAGTACACAGTATCTCTATAGTCATGTGATCAACACGGATCTGTCCGATTTTCTATATTCCATTCTGATTGGCTACGGTTGGCTTCCAAAGTTTGCAGGATTGGTCCGTTTTGAACATAATGCCTCAAATCATGAACGCAGCTTGCGATTTCCGTGAAATTTCACACGCACATTCCCACTAGGCCGAGAAAGAAATGCCACTTGAAAAATGTTAAATCAGCCTCATGGTGGCGCTATAACAGGCCGATTTGCGTTTTTAACTATAACTGCACCGATCTGCGTGAAACACTCCCTAGAGGCCAAGGAAAAACATCTGCCCTGCATTTGCCTTTTATAGCGCCACCAGGAGGCCGACTTATGTAAAACACATTTTTTGATATTAAGCCTTCAGATTTTATCCAAATTTCACGCAAATCGGTACACATGATCTCTATAGGCGGAGACCTGTGCTCCAAGGAGCACTTTTTCTAGTTAAATCATGTTTTTAAGCTATCTGTGTATCCCTCTCTTTTGTCTGAACACTGAGCCAGGTTCATGACAAAATGGGGGCTCGTCTTGAAACATTTTAGCAAGCAGTTGGTTTGGTAAAATATGGACTTGGTTTGGGTAAGCATTTTACATTTTGTTTATGTTTACTTTATTTCTGGGTTTTGGTTTAGTTGTTTGTTTGGAGTGATACATGGGTAGAAGAAGTAATTGATTTTTGAGTAGGATGTATTTTTTCAGCAGCTGCAACTGGGAGACTAGTCAGGATTGAGGGAAATATGAATGCAGCAATGTACAGAGAGATCCTTGATGAGTGCTCTGGACCTCAGACTGGGGCAAAGGTTCACCTAACAGCAGTGATGGAAGAAGTACTCGCATGTTTTACTTAAGTAAAAGTATCAATACTGCATTGTACAGTAGATATACTCTGTTACAAGTAGATGTCCCGTATTCAAAATGTGCTTGTGTAAAAGTACAAAAGTATCGGCATCAAAATATACTTAAAGTACCAAAAGTAAAAGTATTCATTGTGCGGAAAGTCCCATTTCCCAAGTTCAAATTGTGTTAAATCTTTTGAAAATAGCGGATCTACAAGCTCACAATGCGTCGCATTGTGAGAAGGGCTGAAGTGGTTATGTTGTTTTGTAATAGTCAAAATCTGCAAAGTAACTAGTAAATTAAGTTTTCATATAATTGTGGTTCAGTGTAGTTCAAAAAGTACAATATTTTCCTCTGAGATGTAGAGGGGTAGAAGTAAAAGTATTGTAAATACTGAAGATACCTCAACATTGTACTTTAGTACAGTACTTGAGTACATGTACTTAGTTACTTACACCACTTACACCACTGCCTAACAGGACAACGACCCTAAGCACACAGCCAAGATAACAATGGTTTCCCTGTAACATTTTATTAAAAGCTCATTTGACTGTCTATCTCATCATCTCTTCAGCCACATCATGTAAATACCCCTGTAATGCTAGCAGCTTTGTCCAATCTGATGGCTGAATTGAGTCTGTCTGCTCTAGTCCCAAAAGTGAATGAGGGGTCGACAATGGCAATCTCTAAAGTAGTCACTGACTGAGGGGAATCAGACCTGTAAGACCTGCCCCTCCCTCCCCAACACCTTAAATAGGGTCTAGATGGTGTATGGAATTGGCTGTATAAATGAGTGTTTGTATATCTAAAGTATGTATATTTGAATGTGTGTTTATGGGTATATATCATCTAGATTTGTGTGTGCTTGTGTGTATATGTGTGCAAGTCTTGGATGTAAATGCGGAATATTTTTGAGTGTTCGTTCATTACGAACATTGTAACCGCTATATGAACTGAATGACCGGTATAAAGGATAGGCGTAAATAAGCTTTGAGCTTCAGCCTATGCCTTTTTGATCAACCAGAAAGAAATGTTAGATTACAGTGTGTGATGTTTTGTGATACTGTTGATGAGGATCACAATAATCTAAAAATAGATCGGAAATCAAAATTAAAACAGTTTTCTTGAGGAAGTAAACAAATACTATTTATAATATGTAATAACATTCATTACAAATTTCTCCCTGATATGTTGGCTATAACGATTTCTGTGGAGCATTTGAATGTTTTTAACACAAAATAAATACGGCTGGCCATAACATCTTGAATTTGTATTCACTGGAGGATCTAAGCGGTTCTGTTTTTGAATAGTGAAAGGGATGGACATTGGTCTTTATTAATTTTGAATGCTGGCGTTTTACTGACCTCCAGCGCTCCTCCACAATACTTGACTAGACATAAGGAGAAGTTCAAGTTTATATTTTTTGCATTTTAGATGATCATATCGAAAATGTACTTTACGCAATCTGTGATGATTTGATTTAACAACACACAGTGGGCGAGTTTCCCCTGTAGAACTGTGGAGGGCTGAGTCTGACTTGATACATTGTACGCAATATTTACAAGCTGTCAATAAGTCAGTTCTGACTTAATGGTGAATGATAGTTAATGAATTAATGAGTTAATTTAGCTCAGCAAATGTAAAAACAGACTTCACAGGTCTATATTCTTGCACTATCAGGAGTTGAATTATCGCTGAGGATTTTGCTGCACACAATCACACACCCACCAAACGTTTGAGCCATTACTATGGTGATTATCAGTGATTCCAGTCGTTTCGAACACTAAAGAGATTAGATGTGATTAGATGTACCTTTCCACTCTCTCCGCACAGAGCATCCATAAATACACAGCGAACTCTCGAGTGTTTAATTTAACTCTGAAAGACATTTTTACAAACCCAGAGCTAAATTAACACTGAGTATTTTGCTGTGCAGGGGGAATGAACCCAGGCGACTATCTGACCCACATACAGTACTGTGCCAGTTTCTATGAGATCACAAGCATGGGGAAACATATTCCCTGTCAAAGGATTAACAAGGGTCCTAATACAATTTCAACATTCAGTGAGCTTGGGCTATCTCTCACTGTATTATTTTGTTAAATGCAATTTCAAATTAAGCAATAATTTGATTCCTGTTGAGTCATTGAATTGCCATGTGAAGATGGGTTATCAGGCTTCTGTAAAAATGGAACCAAGCTTCAGGCATGAGGAAGTTCACTGGAGGTGAATCCCGAAGGTAGCAGCTATATTTTGTTGTGTTTACAACTGTGTCCGGCTAACCACTTTAGATATCGCTCATTCAGACTCACATGGTGCTTGATTTGCTGCTCACCTCAAAGCCAATAGGGAGAGGTTGCAGTATGTATTAATTAGGTGACAACTACAGTATTAAAGGGCTTTGGGTGCATGTTCACGAGCTAAATGGGGTAGCTCGTGGGATAACAGTTGTGTACATTTGGCTGGCTGCATACAGTATCATTCAGTCCATATCCGGAAAACACAGCATAGTTTGCCATTTATGCTTGCAGGAATAGAATTGTAGGTTAGATGCATTAGATCGGCAAGTGCAGCAGATTAGGATGATTAGGATGATTTACATAATGTTCTTGTCTCCAACAACTATTCCCCTTCCTTATTTATTGAGATTTACCCTAAAGAACACTAAGATGGAAAATGTATTGGAGAGCAAGAATGTCTTCTGTGGCGTTTTCACTCTATTTCTGTATTTATGACATGCTTAAGGACTTAATGGGGAGAGAGAGAGAGAGAGAGAGAGAGAGAGAGAGAGAGAGAGAGAGAGAGAGAGAGAGAGAGAGAGAGAGAGAGAGAGAGAGAGAGAGAGAGAGAGAGAGAGAGAGAGAGAGGAGAAAATGACAGAGCGCACGCTGCGATAGAAGATGAAGGGAAATGACAGATGGATGGTGATGAAAATTGGCAGTGATTGCACTCAAATACAAAAGCCTGACTGTGTTTGGTTGGTCTCGAAGGTTCCCACAGAGTGAATATAATGGATCTCCAACTGATTGACTGATTGATTGACTGACTGACTGACTGACAGACTGAGACCTTATGTCTGGTGCTGTTCACACCTCCAAGCAGCTGGCAGCAGTTCTCTTGTGGCCCTGCAGGATCCATTAACATCAGACCATACATGCTGCTGCTCTGCCCTTTAAAACATCACAGCATCTATTTGGTATGGGCCAGCCTCTGGGGACTTCAGAACATTTTTAACCCACGCACAGATGCCTCCAAGGAACCCGCTGTCCCTTCATCTTCCCTTCAATCCCTTTCACCTCCGCTTTCTACTGTCGAAGGCTGCGAGAGCTACTCCTATTTATCACATTTTTAGACTATGTGGCTGGCTGGCTGACTGGCCGGCTAGCTGGCCAGCTGGCTGATGGACTACCTGGATGTCTGCCTAGAGTATCTGTCTGTTTACTTGTCTTTATGTCTGTCTGGCTGCTATTGGATGTCTGCCTTCTTGACAGTCTGTCTATCTGTCTGTCTGTCTGTTTTCCAATCCATCCATCGTGGTCTGTCAGGCTATCAGAATCAGAATTATTTTCAATTCCAGGTTTGTTTTGTGCATACATGGAATTTGGTGCATTACATTGAAAAACAGTACAGAAACATTTTCAAATATTGTATTCTCAAAACGATTTACTATTTACTAAATTAGGCCTATAGATGAGCATAAAGAAGCAATAAACTATATGTGATTTGCAATATACACTGTACAGATGTATAGACGGTATAGCATGGTTTAGATTTATAAAGGTATATGAGATGAGACCTTTATAAAGGTGAGTGGTGAGAGAAGCTGGTAAACAGCTAAAAGACACGCACATCCCAGACCTACTATAGGCTGGGTGCTGGATCAAAAATATAAAATGCACACCAGTATTGCTGCTCCCAAATGCAAGTTTACTTTGGTAACATTTCGAGCCACCAGGCTCTATCTCAGACCTGGGCAGGTCATTTGGTAGCCCCTTTCGGGACCCTGTTTACCTTTTTTATATTTGGGAAGCGGTATCCAGGGTCCCTTGTCGCTCAAAACACTCTCTCTCGTACTGGCGGCTACCACTGTCTGGTCTCGGGCTAATAGCTCGTCGCTTAGAAGTTGCAGAGATTTCTCAAAGGTACCAACAAGAGCAATACTAACGCGCCAGAAAGATGCATTAATCCGCACGGATCGGCGATGCCGTTTAACATTTTTAATAATTTAGTAAAACTTAAGCTCCTCTCTCACACTCTGCTCTGACAAGCTGCGCGTCCTACGCATAACTCTATGGTCCTACGTTACTGCCTCTGATTGGCGAGCTCCTACATGCTTGCATGACAATCACAACGCGGGGAGGCGGGACATGGGCAGTGGAGCAGAGTGTGAGAGAGGAGCTTAAGTTTTACTAAATTATTAAAAATGTTAAACGGCATCGCCGATCCGTGCGGATTAATGCATCTTTCTGGCGCGTTAGTATTGCTCTTGTTGGTACCTTTGAGAAATCTCTGCAACTTCTAAGCGACGAGCTATTAGCCCGAGACCAGACAGTGGTAGCCGCCAGTACGAGAGAGAGTGTTTTGAGCGACAAGGGACCCTGGATACCGCCTTCCCAAATATAAAAAAGGTAAACAGGGTCCCGAAATGGGCTAGTCATTTGGGAGCAGCAATACTGGTGTGCGGATGTTTTATTCTTATATACTATTAGATGAGTGCACCACTGGACAATTGCCAGTTGGCGAAGGCTTTGCCCTATGTTTTCACTGGATTAAAAGTGCACTGCAGAGAGCCTTCAGTATAATTGGACATGCAAAGAAACTGCATTAGCTTCCTCCACCTCTGTGGCCAACTGTCAAAACCCCATAGTCTTATATTAGTAGGCAGGTAGAGTTGGCAAAAACATATTGTGCCTTGAGTAGAATTAATTGCTGAATCATTTGTTAGAATAGTGCTATGTGTACAGGGTTTTACTGTTGTGTTGAGGATGCTGTTATTTTATTATTTATTTCTGTTATGTATCCTAATCTAAAGTCTGTATGTCACAACAGGATGTACAGTATTTGCCTACAGGCTAATGAAGAATCAATCAATCAAAACTATCAAATGTCTTTCAAAGGCAACTTTCAAGTATTCCATATGCCTTAGGATTGTTTTTACTACTCCACAGATAATATGAAGAAGGGGATATATTATGCAGTCTTTTGAAAAAAATAAAGAATTCATAATGGGTGGACATTCTGTCAAATTAGGTGAACATTAGCCAAATACAGCAGATAGTGTCAGGAATGAGTAGCGGGTAGGGCCAAAAGCAGACAAGGTAGGCAGAAGTGTTCCAATCAAAGGATTTATAAAATAAACGGAGGTTTCCAAAAGCAGTTACAGTAAGCACTAAACATAAACTCACGTGACATAGGTCTATGGACCAACAAGGACAAAAACAGGACTTAACACAGGACTTAACTAGACAGGTGACTAACAGGATGCAGGTGACAGACAAATGAACACAGGATAGGCTAACAGGCAACGAGCACAGGTGACTATAGGGTTACAATAATTACAGGGAGGTGAGACAAGACAGGAAACAGTAAACAAGGCAGACAGGAAACAAACCTACAAAATAAGATATACAAGAACAAGACCAAGGCAAAGGCAGCAACAAAAATACAATTGGAACGATACAACAGAACAATGGCATAAACAGGCCTAAAAAACAGCCCTAAAGAGTCCAAAACCATATAAGGGCATTAAAGGGCTAAATAATAAAGTCAAAGTCCACGGCCCGTGACAGATAGGGGTTAAAGTGGTTATCTGTACTATAACAAATTACAGCAGTCTAATCTTGTGGCAATTCATCAAACATGAACTTGAACTCTTAAAACACATTTTAATCTAAGTGTTCAAACCAGCAAGTTTGTGTCAAACTTTAGACTCAGTCATAATAGGCCTGCAATTCTTCTGAAGTGAGCAGCTTCAAGCAGTTCAGAAGTTCATGAAACAGGCGCTCGGGTGGCACTGGCACAGTGGTGAAGTGCCTGCCCACCGCCGCGGAGGTTGTGGGTTCGAATCCACCGCGGTGCATCCGGCTTTGTCGAGCGACTACACAAACACAATTGGCCCGTGTTCGGGGGAGGGAAGCCAGGCGGGGAGGGTGATAATTGTCATTGTACGTAATCCTACGGGCTAGGGTGGCACCTGTCAGCAGAGAGTGTTGGGCGGGAAGAGTAGGACGAAGGCTCTAACATCCTCCCGGTGGGGTTTCCTCACTGGCAGGTGAGTCAGTAGGATACAACAGCAGTGACAACACAGAAATGTGTGTGGGGAGGAATCAATTGCCATAACGACTAAATTGGGGAGAAAAGGGGGTAAAATTAAAAAGAAAAAGTTCAGATTTCATGGTTTCTGGGTTAATTCTGGAGGTCCTTTTTCTATAGATATTTACTGTACTTGTCAGTTGTCACCCAAGGCAATAACATGAATATTGAGTAATACCCACATTAGCTGTTTGCAAGTGTCCCAGAAGGGTTGCTGACCTCACAACGAACCGAATAAACTGCCACATTTTTACACTTGATTGATTTTTAGAATGCTTCTTAACGCCTTGTTGTTTTGAGAGGGTGCAATTAATAACACACATTTCTAAAGGGTATTAGAGAGGAAGCTTTTCTCGCCCGACTCTGTGGTCAGGTCAACATCTGCTTGCTTGTGTGCGTGGCGTATTAAATATTACATTTCACTATAATGAGACTTTCAGCTCTCTTCCTGGCATTTATAGAGATGCTATCATTGCCATAATTCTATGCAGCCACTAGAATTGCCATAGTTTTTCTGAGAATAATTACCATGTTAGACTGAAAACGATCTGGAAAGACATTTATGGATACCTTTGATGACAATGATGGATGTGATAATATTGCATCGAACAAATGGTAGCCATGGAAACGGAAACTATGATTTGCAAGAAGCGACTATAAGAGTCCCAACACTGGGAGCATTATCTCAAGATGAAAATGCATTGCATGAGTCAGCATTCTTCTCTGTGTTTCTAATCTTAATCAAACATACAGACCAGTCTGTATGTTTCATTAAGACAAACAAAACATTTTAACCCATAGGATGAATTGTAATAAACCCCTCTGGTACTTTTTAAGTGTCAGCTGGTGGTTGCTCACGTTAAAAACAACTTTTAAACTCCTAATGTAGATGTTGTTCCCTTGGTGGCGATTCAAGTTTACCCATTTTTGACTTCATAAACAATAGGAGCGTGCACATCTAAGGTTTATAAGTTTATCCGCTTATAAACTTCAATCAGGCTTTAGAAAATCTTACTCAACCGACACATGTCTATGGCGAGCGTTTACAGGGCATCATACAAGTGGTTTAAATCCTACCTGACGGGCCGCGAACAAAGGGTAGAGGTAAATGATGTTTTGTCATGGAATGTGGAGTTCCTTGTACGCTGATGATTCTGCTCTGCTGATGTCCCTTAAGGAACAAGCCACACTGGAGAGTTCCCTGAGTGAGGAATTGGCTAATGTTAATTCCTGGCTTATTGATAATAAGTTATCTTTACACTCTAGGAAGACAGAATCAATTCTGTTTGGCTCCAAAATCAAATTTGGAAAGAGCCCTGAATTCAAGGTCAAATTAAATTCGGACTTCATTGCAGCAAAAGCATCGGTGAAATACCTGGGTTGTATATTGGAGGGTAACTTATATGGCCGAAATATGGCCAGCAAGGTCTCGGGACTGACAAAGTTTTTGGCAAGGACAGCAAGGTACTTAGATAGGGAGACTAAACAGGTGGTGGCCAACTCCCTTATTCTGTGCCATTTTGATTTTGCATGTTCGAGGGCTTAATGAAATGCCTCAAGACCAAGCTACAGTCAGCTCAGAATAGACTGATCAGGGTCATTCTAGGGCTCCCAGTAGAATCTCTACTGGCTCCCAGTAGAATCTTGAGGTTACGAAGGTAACCCCGGTTTGTTTAAATTCGGAGTAACATACTCACTATGGGATATCAGCGCCCCCCGGCGATGCACAGAGCTACATACAATAAACTCCTGGGCCATTCCATTGGCTGTTAAAGGAGAATTTTGGACTAAAGTTTTCTTACCTTTTCTATGACGTTATATCTTAGGATGAATGGTACAGTAGAACATTTTCATAACTCCACCCCTGAGCCGCCACAGCTTAAAAGGTGTGCGGATAGGCCTTTTTTTTTTTTTTTGTGAGATCTGACGTTCATAGTTACAGAACACTGTCCCAAAAAAAAAAAAAACAAGTCTCGCTAGACGAGATTGAAATCTTTTTTTTTTTTTTTTTTTTTTTTGGTTGCATAGTGTTCAGTCACTATGAACGTCAGATCTCACAAAAAAAAAAACGTGGACGGAAGGTATAAAGCCCTCCCGTGACTGTGGCTCCTCCTCTTTGACACCAGCTCTCTGCACGCAGATGCGCACAAAAAGGGGTGTAAGGTGAGTATGTTACTCCGAATTTAAACAAACCGGGGTTACCTTCGTAACCTCGAGTTTGTCTTCAATTCTCCGTAACATACTCACTGTGGGATTCATAAACCCCCCTGGGGCTATAAAAACCAATCAAAAACCCTCACAGCCCCGCACGCCCTTCAGCCCCAAGGCCCCGCCCCCCTGGGCGTGACCTCCGGCCTCACGGGTGCCCCAGCCCTCCGGGCCAGGGTGCGGGATATAGAAAGAAAGGTAGACCCTGACAGACCAAATTCTGCCTCATGCAACTAATGAACAGACACGAGTCTGTCCCATAAGTAAATACGAGGAAACAGAGCCTCCTCCCCTGGGACCCAACCTACTGGTGGTCCCGAGGGGACTCAGGAGAAGGAAGTTCGTAGAGAGAACAAGACACCAAGCTTGTCCATCTCCTCCCCTAACTAGAGACAGCCGCCACGCCCAGGACGGCGTGCGCCACTGAAGACGCCGCCACATCCAGGCTGTAGAAGGCCGCAAAGGTCGACGGAGACGACCAGTTAGCCGCTGCGCATATCTCCTGGACCGAAGCTCCCCTGGAGAGGGCCCAGGACGCAGCCACGCCTCTAGTAGAGTGGGCCTTCAGTCCTTCTGGAACTGGAGCGCCACCACTGACGTAGGCCAGCCTAATGGCATCCAAGATCCATCTAGAAAGCGTCGCCTTAGTCACTGCCTTCCTCTGACCACCCGGGCCATAGGAGACAAAAAGCTGAGACGACGACCGGCCGACCACAGTCCTCTGGCAGTATAGCTTTAAAGCCCTCACCGGACAGAGACAGTGCAACCGCCTATCCTCCGCCGAAGCGAAGGGAGGTGGATGGAAAGCCGCCAGCTTGACTGGAGCTTGGGCTACCACCCCATTCTTGGGAACAAACGCCATGTTAGGTTTAAGCAAAACCCTCCTGTCGTCACCCGAGAACCGCATGCATTCAGAACTCACCGAGAGTGCCTGCATGTCACTAACCCGTTTAGCCGTAGACAAGGCCACCAGAAGGACTGTCTTGAGACTAACGACCTTCAGGTCCGCAGACTCAAAAGGCTCGAACGGGGAACGGCAGAGTGCATCCAGCACCAATGCCAGGTCCCAGGCCGGGAACAGAGGCCTGTTGACCGGCCTAGCCCGCCTAGCTCCGTTCATAAAACGGCGCACCCAATGATGCTGGCCAACCGTCTTGTCATCGAAACCCCGGTGACAAGCTGAAATGGCCGCCAGGTACACCTTAACCGTTGAAAACGCCAGGCCTTGGTTTAACCTGTCCTGCAGGAAAATAAGGACGCTGCGCACCGGGGCTTGGAAAGCCACCACTGGCGGCGACTGTCCCAGACACCAAGACGCGAACATGTTCCACCTGCCTTCGTACGCATCTCTCGTGGAAGCGGCCCTCGCCCCCTGGATGGTAGCTACCACGTCAGGAGGCAGGCCACACGAGGACAAGTTCTCCCTCTCACGGGGCAAACTACCCGAGGTCAAGTCCGCCCTCTCACGGGCCAAACCCATAGGTCCAGGTCCTGCGGACGTTCGTGGAAAATCACATCCCCTCCCTGCCACAGCAGGTCTGTGTAAAGGGGAAGGGGCCAAGGCTCGTCGTAGAGGAGAGGAGTTATCTCCGACCTCCACACGCCCCACGCCGGTGCCACCAGTAGTACCGTCAGACCCTCGAGTCTGACTCTCTCCAGCGTCGGGGGAATCAGCTCCAGTGGCGGGAACGCATAAAGCAGTTCGTCCGGCCAACTGTGTGCCAAGGCATCCAGACCCAAGGATGGGTGCCCCCCCTTCACTGAGAAAAACCGAGAACACTTCGCGTTCTCTTTGGAGGCAAACAAGTCGACCTGAGCCCGGCCAAACCTGGCCCAAATCAGGTCCGCCACCCACGGTTTGAGAGACCATTCGCTGTACCACAGCTTGCCCCTGCACCGCCGTTCAGGAGGCCCGGTACATGAAAAGCTCGTATTGACGCCAGACGCGAGTCGCACCACAGCGTCAGTTCGCACGCCAGGCTGTCCAACACCGGGGAGGTCCCTCCCTGCTTGTTGATGTAGCACATGGTCGTGGTGTTGTCCGTCCTGAGTGTGACATGACAACCTCGGATGTGGGTCTCGAAGTGCTTGAGAGCGAGAAAAGCCGCTAACAACTCCAGGTAGTTGATGTGGGCCGACTGTAAACTGAGGTCCCACACCCCCCTGGCCGGACGGCCCTCGTGTACGGCTCCCCAGCCAGTGCGGCTGGCGTCCGTGGTGATGACCTTCCGTGACATCACAGTGCCTACCCTGACCCCTTCGGACAGAAAGGCTGCTTGTGACCACGGTCTGAGTGACTCCATGCATCGAGGAGACACCAGAACTTTCCGAGAACCCAAAGTGGGCGGGATCCTGAGAGCCCGCATCCACTTCTGAAACGGTCTCATGTGGAGCCTGCCCAAACGGATCAGGTGTATAGCCGAAGCCATGAGACCCGCCGCCTGCATGCAAAGCCTGTAATTGACTTGATGCCCCACGTGGAAAGACCTCACACAGGCCAAAAAGCTGTCTATCCTGTCTTGGGACAGACGCGCCATCAGCGTGTTTGAGTCCAGCGAGATCCCTATGAAGGTGGTCCGCTGGGACGGGACCAAAACGCTCTTCTGGGCGTTGATGGTGAAACCGAGCGACGATAGGTGAGAGATGGCCACATTCGTGTGTTGCATCACCTCTTCCCTCGAGCCCGCCGTCAAAAGCCAATCGTCGATGTAAGTCGACGATGCCGCCTCAGTGGAGCTATAGCCGCATCGGTGCACTTCACGAACACCCTGGGGCTCAGTGACATGCCGAAGGGAAGGACTGTGTACTCGTACACCTTCCCCTCGAAGCCGAAGCGTAGGAACTTCCTGTGCGGTGGGTAAATCGGGATGTGGAAGTAAGCATCTTTGAGATCGATGCTTGTCCACCAGTCCCCCAAACGCACCGTGCGTAAAAGCGCAGCGGTTGTCAACATTCGAAAATTGAAAACCCTCAGGTACTTGTTGAGACCCTTCAAATTCAGAATTGGTCGTACGCCCCCCCCTTTCTTTTTCACCAGAAAATATTTAGAATAGAACCCCAACCGGTTCTGATCCGGAGATATTTCTCTGACCGCACCCTTGCTCAGGAGAGAGACAACCTCTTCTCTCAACGTGCTGGCTGCTTGTCCCTTCGCATGAGAAAACAACACTTTGTCTGTCATGGGAGGTTTGGTGGAAAATTGGAGCCTGTAGCCCTTTTTATGGTGCGTAAAACCCAGGGATTTGGCTTGCATACTTTCCATTGCGTTAGGCACTGAGCGAGAGGGTTGGTGGGGGCTGCTGACGTCACCGTCCCCTCGGAGCGTGTGTCCGTTACCATGGGGATTACTGGCGCCGCTACTTGTACCAACGTAGTCATATGCGCGGCTAACGCTAGAGGCGGTGGAGGTAGCGATGGCTCGTGCGGGAGACATGGGGAAGTCACGTGATCGAACACTGAAAACTTTCGTGATGTTAACCATAGACATATAAAGGTAGACGCCTCCTCTGGCTCTGAAGCGTCGGCATCTCGGACGCACTTCCGCTTCCTCTATGCTTCTGGGGGGCAGCTGGAAATTTCCGTGTGCGTCACAGAAGGGGGCGTTCAGTAGGCCAATCAGACGCAGGTGGGGGCGGGACAACTAGATTCTGACAAGTCCTGGAAAAGACGTGCTGTGGTTGGCCAGTAGTCAACACGCTGTGATTGGCCAGTGCCCGTTCCCCCCGGAAATATGGTGGCCACCATACCAAGCATGTCGCTCCAATGAACTGCAGAGGCCAATGAGGTATCTAGGTTTCTATATCTGTGATGTTAACTCCCGTCTTACCTTGGTCGCCGCCATCTTGGCCCCCCTGGCCGCCGCCATCTTGTCCCCGTCCGCCGGTCGCGTTGGGAGTGACGACAGACAGGCCCTCCGCGGAGGAGGCGTTCTGTCGCTCTCTAGAGGCGAGCGTGGCATAATACACAAAGGGTTGTTGACACGACAAGGCCACTGGTCCGCCATTGTGGCGCAACTGTGGGCCTGAGCGGCCATTTTGTGCCGTGGGAGACAGTCCCTCCGCGGAGGAGGCGTTCTGCCGCCCTCTAGCGGCGAGCGTGGCATAATACACAAAGGGTTGATGACACGACAAGGCCTCTGGTCCGCCATTGTGGCGCAACTGTGGACCTGAGCGGCCATCTTGTGCCGATCGACCCAATGATGTCTCCTGTTGGACGGGAGACAAAACCGACGTGACCCCGGTACACCGGCGCTTAAGCGCCCGATGGATCGGGGTGGCACCGGTTTTATTACCTTTACTGTATTTAATACACTTGACAGAGTTGTCCCAGCAGTGTTCGGAAAGCCGTGAAGAGGACTTACCGAGCACTGTGGGCTCATGGTATTCAATACACTCAGCGGGGCTATTCCCATCGCATTTGGAATGTCGTGAACCGAACCTTCCAAATGCTGTGGGCTTATAGACATTGAGCGATGATGTAGGAGGGCCCGCTGCTCGGGGACCCTCCTGCACCGTGGCTCGCAGACAGGTGGAATAATGAGAGGTTTTGTAACATTCAACATGTTTATTACAGTAGACTGTACACACACATTTTCTGCAACACTCACTTTTTCTGTGACACTCAAAACTTTTTGTATTGCATTGGAAAACGGAACAACAAAAACTTTGTGTCTCTTGGCGCCCGAGGTTCTGTCCATCGGGGCTAACAAAGAACCTGTCCTTTTCCCTAACAACATTGTCTGGGGGCCCGTCCTCCACCCAGTCCCTCCGCGGGGATCTGAGTGCGGCTGCTGGACAAACAAGTGTTCTGGGGGCAAAGTGTCAATTACCCCGCCCGCGACGGGATGTTCCTCCGTCACGGCGTTGTGATTTGGAACCGGGGGGAGGTGGGTTACGGCGGGGAGCCTCCCTCCGGTCGCCCACCTCGTGCTTGAATTTGGCTAGCTCGAGCCATCTGGCCCGCTCAATCGCCGCACAGTCCGACATCGCCTTACCGTTCCACATGGTTGCGTGGCAGCAAAGTCGGATCGTGAGCTGCTGCAGTTGTTCCTACTCCGCTATGTCCTGTCCATATTTCTGGCGCAGCTCAGCCAGGCGAATGGCAGCAGAGCCCTGGAGCACGCCGGCTGCGTTGAGTGCACGCGCTGCTAGGGCGGATGATTTGTAGGACCTCTTCACCGCCGCGGAGATGGCCTTCTCCTTCGCGTTGGTGAAGTGAGGTTCGGGGGTTAGACCCACGGCGCCCTGGTGTTGGTCCGAGATGCCCTGGGCCAGCACCGGATCCATGGGGGGAAGGCTGCTGAGACCCACCTCACGAGCGCCCACCATGTCGATGGTGAAGTTGAGCCTGGGGGGCTCGTTGTGGGTTTCCCAGGTGAAGTGTAGAACCTCATCGAAGCTGCTACACATCGCTATCTTTCTGGACCTGGCTGGGCGTGGGACCTGCGGAGCCAGGCCCTGGTAGCCTGGGACGGGAGCCACGGAGGACGCTCGTTCCTCCGTTGGACGTTCGAGTCCGCACCTGGTGTGAGCCCGGTCGAAAATCACCGAAATGGGCTCGCCCTCTGGATCGGTGGTGTCGGGGCCCTCTCCCTCCGGTTCCCGGGAGGCGGGAGGACCTGCGGAAGCCCCAGGTGCGTTGTCGACGGGGCTGGACATCGCGGCTTCCCTAGACTCCGGTTGGAAAGATGTGATATCGTCCCCGTCCTCACCCTCCTCCATGCTGTCCGCGCTGGAGTAATCACTCCCATCCTGCGACGCACTCGAGTCTCTGAAGCGTCGTGGTGGTGGGGGTGCGGGAAGCGAGGAAGGGTGAGAGGTAGAGCAGCTAGCCTGCTGCATCTGGTGTGTTCCACCCGACACAGCCGCCGTGGCTGCTGGTGTGCTGTGTTCGCTCCGTAAGCGGTGTGTCCCGCCACTCAAGGTAGCCTGTGAAGATGCATCATGGCGCCGCGGAGAATTGGTTCCGCCATCCGGAGGTGCCATGGTTGTCGGGGGGCCCATAGTGAGAGGCTGCACGTGGTGTGAGCCGCCACGCACGTTCCCTGGGCCGGTCCCGTCCGTGCGATACGTCTCGGTCGCCCGGCCTGCTGCTGACGAAACCTCACCGCTCGACTGGGTGTTCCATCCGGCGAGAGCTCTGGCCCTGGCCAGACGGGCGTCGAGGTGTTTTCCTCCGAAAAACGTGCAGTCCACGCAGTAGTCCGCCTCGTTCGGATCGCTTCTCGCCGCTCTCAGAGCGTGCTGCAGTCCGAGGCAGGCTATGCAGACCTGGTGAGGATCGTCGCCGGCGATGTACTGTGGGCATCCTTCGAGACTGCACCGACGAGGAGCCTCCATCGTGAGGCTAGCTGCGGTTGTAGCTGAGCTAGGCTAAGCTAACAAACAATTGACAGCTAGCTTAAACACGAGGAAACTGTTGAAAATAAGTTTTAAGAAAAAAACAAAAAATAGCCGCGGGAGCGTGCTACTGAAGAGAAAAGAAAGAAAAACCTGTGGGGAATACAAGTATTCCAGCGGTGGGCTAAAGCTGGTTTTCTTAATCCTGATAGTAGATAATCTGTATGTTTAGTAATTTTTAGCCGTGTGCATCTGCGAGCAGAGAAGCTAAAAGAGAAGGAGCCACAGTCACGGGAGGGCTTTATACCTTCCGTCCACGTGACATACCCTTAACAGCCAATGGAATGGCCCGGGAGTTTATTGTATGTAGCTCTGTGCATCGCCGGGGGGCGCTGATATCCCATAGTGAGTATGTTACGGAGAATTGAAGACAAACCAGGGTAACCATGGCCAGACTGACCATGGTTCATAAGATCATATATGGCGAGGTCCACATCCTCCTATAACAAACCTCTGTGGTGGGTGGTGGTGAGACCAAAACTGTGTGCCCGGTTCTCCTCAGTGGCTGGAGCAATTGATCTGAATTTGCAAACAGCCATTGACCATTACAAAAAAAAATGGAACTGCGAAGATCACCAAATCTCAGCTGTTTATTAGTGTTTTTGGAACAGACTGTTGCCATGGCTACGGCTGCCCAGCAGTGGGATGGCCCCGTGAGCGATGGGATCCATAGACCCACTGTCTGCCACAAGCACACACAGAGAGTGTGTGTGTGTGTGTGTGTGTGTGTGTGTGTTTGCGACGGGACGCGCTGGGGGGTCTGCGACGGGACGCGCAGGGGGGTCCGCGGCGGGATGCGCAATGGGACGCGCGACGGGGGGACGCGCAATAACCCCACGTTTGCAACTACTTTCGCCTGCACACTTCACCTGTTCATTAGCGTTTTGGGGTAAAACACTGTCGCCATGGTTACGGGGCTGCCCAGCTATGGGACAAACTGCCTCCCGGGTTGCCAGATCATGTGCGCATATACCCCCACGGATGCGTCGACCGGGTATGGACTAGTATTTTTAAAGACATGTTTTACTCAGGTAAACGAAGTACACCATTATTTCACCAGAGCCAGTGTAGCAGATGTGAGCTATATGGCTTTTAAAAGTAAAGTGGGCAAGGAATCATTTACTTCCATAAGAGCCACACAGTGGAACGACCTCGAAACCAGTGTCAAACTGACAACCATCAACCAATCTAAGGTTTTTTCAGCAGCAGACAAAAGCTAACCTGACTCTGCCAAATGGAAGAAGCTTGCGACAAAAGCATGTCTATTAGAAAAGGTTCCCCTATAGACTAGAGAAAGATAAGGGAGCACTTCTTTGTAATTATGTATTGCATATGTTATTGTCATGTGTTTTGTATTGTAATGTGAGAGGACCTCAATGGAAATAAGTCTCAGGACTTTCTTGTGTAATCCTTGAACTGCTGTAAGGTTTTTGGCTTTTCAAATAAATCAAATCAAATCAAAAATAAGGTCAGTGGTGCATAAAAAAAATCATCTAAGGTCAATGGTGCATATCAAATCATATCTCCATCACTTAGTGGTCAGTGGTGTTGCTGTTGACCTTTTCCATCATATACTACGAGTGGCTTGGGTTCATTCCTCCTTCATGTTTTTCGGCAACAGGCCTAGGTCACATGGTGGCCTGAGAACTCTTTTGTTTGTTTTAATCTGCTGTGGGTATCAGGGGGAGCTGTGTAGTACCAGAGAATCCAGATAAGGTTAGTTGCCAATCATAGTTTCCTATACAGAGACTTTTAAAATACTCTCCTGTGATTGTCTGCACTTTCTGTTAATCATATTTCCCTATGTGGAAAACCCCACCCATCAAGTACCAAAGTAAGATAAAACAAGCCTTACCAAGCGCTGGTAATGTTATTTGATCCAGGTCTGTCTGGCAATTTTATGACTCTAGTTACAAATATACATCATCCGTTTTCATTGTATCCGTGACTATTGTATTTTATCATTGCATTACAGAGGAGCAACTGAAGCCACTACATCTGAATGATAGAATCTTGATTCTTTGCCTGGTTGGGCTCAATTGATTTCCCACTACATCCTAGAAGTGGGTTTTCTTCTAAATTAAAATACTTATAATGAAGTTTTTATCATCATAATTTTGTTATATCCGTTTGTCTTACTTTGTGAACAGAATTGAACTGACAGTAACCTGCACTCTAAGTGAACTAAATCCAACCCTGCCATTGCGCCTTCAATCTTGCTTGAGTTGCTCACATTGACACAGGTACACAGAAAACCCTAAGCCTGTAGACATACATGAATTATTGTTTCCAGTGGCGTTGTGCCTTTTAACATCAACATTATTTCTCTGCCCTTAGATCTGCACTCCAGACCTTGTGGTGTTTCTGGCCTGTGCCAGCCACCGCTTGAAGGAACGTCTAGAGAAGCGCGCCGAGCAGCAGGGGCGGCCAGATGACAACCCCAAGGCCACGGAGCGCCGTCTGACCAACTTCCAACAGAACACCATCCCCCTAGTCAAATACTTCCAGGAGAGGGGCCTAATTGTCACGGTAGGCTGACGGTTACCATCTTGTGTGTGTGTGTGTGTGTGTGTGTGTGTGTGTGTGTGTGTGTGTGTGTGTGTGTGTGTGTGTGTGTGTATGTGTGTGTGTGTGTGTGTGTGTGTGTGTGTGTGTGTGTGTGTGTGTGTGTGTGTGTGTGTGTGTGTGTGTGTGTGTGTGTGTGTGTGTGTGTGCCTGCGTGCATGCATGCGTGCATGTGTGTGCACGCATGCACACACATATGCCTAGAACGCCCCTGGGCACATGAGAGCATTAGGTTATCTCTTTGTGAGATACATGCTAATGCTGCTGTTCCTAGCCATCCCAATGTGATGGTGTGTGATATCCATTCTTGCTGTTGTGAAAGAAAGATGACTTCAAATGGTGGATATCTGATTTTGGAATAAATCTCTTATATTCATCTCACTTATCATGTGAGTTGTACATCCAAGACTTATCAGTCTTAGTTCCATGTGGTTCTTGCCATATTCCAGTCTATGACTTCTTTGTCTTACCACAGACTGTAGTCAGTTATTCTGAATGTAGGCCTATTGACCGACAGGAAAAGTCAAATGGTTGCCTGGTTAGAAGAATTTAGACTATTTATTTGTAGTATACAGACATGCAAAAGTGTCACTTTTCAGCTACAGTCACCTTTTTGAACCCAAATAGGGCAATTGTGTGACACCTGACCCGAAAGAAAACAACATGTTGTCACCTTTTTCACCTCAGGGCTGTTTGCATGCCTGAGTATACAGAAATCATCATGTTTTAAAGTGAAATACCCCTGTAAGTAAAGTCTGAAAATAGTCTGTTCAGTACACAAATGATTCTTGCCTGTCACCATGATGTTGGGGTTATTGATGTCAGTCTTTAACATATGACCACTTTTCTTTCCCCATTATTGAGTGATTTGACCACATGAAAGCTTATCTGCTGTGTGTGCGCTGTTCCACTTTTCATATTCCTCTAGCTTGGCCGCTTCTCAACAAAATTGTAACATTATTTCCCAGGAGAATACCCTGCTTGTCAAATTGTCTCTGCAATCACACATCACTTGACACCATGAAAATCGAAGGTGACCACATTCTGAAACACTCTTAAAAGCAATGCTTTGACAGATGACATCTGCATCGCACTCTTGGGAAGTTCTTAGACAAGAATGAAAGAAAAAAGACAACTCCCCAATTTAAGCATTTTTGTTGAGCCAATGTTTATACTGTGAGAGGATTGTCTTCAATTTGAATTATAGTTAATAGAAGATGAAAATATCTTTCTTGCATGCCTTTGACACTGCTAAAGGCAAGCAGGAATAATGTGACAGTATGTACGCTTGTGTGTAAAAAGTTGTGTGTCTGTGCGTGCGTTGTGACACCCATTTATTTATCCTCCAGCAGAAAATGTTTGCAAATCTTTGAATATATATATTTTTTTAAGCGAATTTTTTTTAACTCAAATCTTTGCTTCTGGGGGTCCCTGGAACGAAATATTTTGAGATGGGGGTCCGCGGCCAAATACATATAATTTTGGGGGTCCTTGACATGAAAAAGTACCACTGATATAGCAACATAAGCTTTTCAGAAAACTGTTAGGATTTAGAAGATTTTCTTTAGAATCTGCCTCAGGTCTTAATGGGTTAATGGTATGAAACAAACCATAACATGGTTTGTGAATGTTTTTCATGCCTTCATTTTGCATTCTACCCAATGGAAAGCTGAACATTTTCTTAAATGCTACAGTATAACCTTTATACCTTAATTGCTTTTTCTCAGTAAAGGTTTGGAATGAAAGAGTTCTATCCATTTAAAATATTGTTTGTCTATTTCTGACAAATTACAGAGCGGACATATATAATTGCTCACTTATTGAGACGTTGAAATGTGAAACAGCCTTACAAGTAATGTACAAATAATACAGTTGATATGTCAAGATATCACAGATCCTTCCCCCCATTTGATTGTCCTCCAACTTGCCTCATCTGCCATTTAAATAGCAGCGCACATACAGGTGCACCTGGCTCTCTTAAAAGCAATGGGAAACGACAACGATAAGTTTGATTTATACTAAACCCAAAACACACCCCCATGACTAATTCAGAGACTTACATCCACTTTGCGCCTTGCACCTTATTTGCGGCCAAATTATTCACTGTATACCTTGGAGTGGGACAAAGCGCTTTATTTAGACCAAGCGCCATACTGTAGATCATCTATATAGGGCCCAATGTGTAGCTTTGACAGACCAGCTACAGTATGTATGTAGGTTTGGATACATCGATCCCACATTGATCCCATCGACCTAAACTAGGCTTAGATCAACTCTAAAGGTCCTTACACACCGGGGCGATTTTTTTCATGCGAATAATACGTTTTTTTTAAAAACCTTATAAAGTCAATGCAAGCTTCCACACCAGTTTCGCGGAGCGAAAAAAGCGTCTTTTAATTATTCGGAACGAGTCCGAATTTTGCGTATATTCGCATATTCGCCGGTGTGTAACCGCCTTAAGGCTTAGATCAACTCTCCCTAAAACCGAACTATCACCCTTTAAGGTTAACCGTTATCAACAGGTTGCCTTGGCCAGCCCCTGAGGGCTAGGGACTCCCACGCAGGAGACATCAAACAACTATCCCTCTTTTGTTACCATAGTAACAGACTTAGAAAATGCTGGTGATGGGCGATCCCAACCACTTAATAAACCCTATATTCTTCCTTTTTTCATTCTACACAAAATCTCTACAGTATCTACAAACTCGATGCGTTGTGAGCTTGTAGATATCCAGAATAGGGACGCTAGGAGTTCATGTGGTTAAGTGCACTCTCCTCACACCCCACCGCCACATCACCATGGCTAACACTCCTGATTTTTTGCCTCATTTGTCGAGAAAGTATATCCCAGTCAAGTAACCGTGACATGCATGAAGAATGGTACCCCGCTGGGAAGGAGTGAGAGCAATTATCGACTGTCAACCTCTTATACGCAAACCACACGCCTGCCTTCGCCCATTATCCATGGTTGTCATTGGCGAGGATCGAGGTTTCCAAGGGGCGACATTGATGAGAACACTGTCTTTGAGGATTATGGAGGATGAGGGCTCTGTTTCATTCAACTTCTAGCTAAACTCTCCACATCCAGATAGTGCTCAGTTGGAGGCTGATTGATTGAAAGACCAAAAGATGTAAGTAAGAGCCCACTCGACGAGGAGTGAAACTAATGAATCTGGCATTATCAAAGGCTTCTGGTTGTCTGCTGAAAACCTCTCTCTTTAAGTCTCTTCATCCAACAGAAAAATAGAGTTTTTTCTCTCGGATGTGAGGATACATTACAATAGGAGCAGACTGGGGTCATCACATTTGTGCATGGGCGGTCACATTTGCACAAACCATTACGGAAGTTTGTTGTCCTCCCCAATACACATCGATCAAAAATAGGAAGGCTGTGTAAAAGGAATCACTTCTGTCTGCATGTTGATTTTGCCCTTTGCCACTGATCGCATCAAGTTGAAATTTGTTGAACTTTTCCGTCGTCCTGGTGAACGAAGAGAAGCCATTGGACAAGTTCAGATGTGATACTGTGGTACTTACTCTTAACCCATTAAGACCTGAGGCAGATTCTACAAATGTTTTCGAAATCCTAAGAGTTTTCTGAAAAACCTGTTTCTATAAGAGTGGTTCTCAAACTTTTTCATGTCAAGGACCCCCAAAATTGTATTTGTCCGAAAAAAAATATTTGGCCGAGGACCCCCATCTCAAAATATTTTGTTCCAGGGACCCCGAGAAGCAAGGATTTGAGTGATGATCGCTTTATAAAATATTTCAAAGATTCACACATATCTTCACGATTTTTCAAAAATAGCAAATCTACAGCAGATAGTGTGGCGCAACGTGACGTGCTATGAGCTTGTATATCTGCTATTTTTGAATAGCCAAGTATAAAATTATGGTTAAAGTGGTTCAAATCTAAAATGACACAGATGCTTTAATGAGTTAAAGGACCATACCAGTGGTTTGGCATATTTAGGGTTATTATTAGGGTTATACGACTCACTGTATAATTGATATTACTGCCGACCATTTTCCGAAGCACAGTGGTTTTGTTGGCCGGTAACAATGTATAAGGTCGGGTCTATAATGTATTATAAGTGCATTTATAATGCTTTATAATGTATTAATAATATGGCATTATAGGTGTTTAATCATGTATGACAATTTATAACAAGGTAACGTTAAAAAGCTGGCGAGCCGGCACTTATGATACATCATAAACGCTGTCAACGTTTATGACGTATTATAAGTGCCGGTCATAATGCATTACAAGTTCAGCGGAACAGCACATTATAACTACCTACGCACATTATTGTAACATAAAGGCACATATCTAATGTATCATATCAACTATTGTCACATTACAATAATGTCACATTAAAATGAATGTTTCAAAAATAAATTCCATTCCAACAATGAGGTTTTACTGTGAAGAAATGGTTTCAGAAGGATCTTTTAAGACAACTAAAGGCTCTTGCACACTGAGACGTATTATTCGTCAAAAACTGTCGCTCGTTACAGTATACCTCACATTGTGTCAATTCTGTTTACGCACTGCCTCTGAAACCTTTGCCCGTAATTCATTCAAGATTTTGGATCAGGTTTGATTTTCTGCGTTTTTCACATCATCTTGTATGTTTTGAGGCTGTACCCTGATGAGTGAGGTTCATTACGTACACTCTTCCGATGCGATGATACAATCCACTAATAGAATCCAACTAATAGAATATACATCAGACAGTGTGCGAGGTTTCTGTGCATAACAATTTCTTTCATTGGATAACGGATACAGAAAATACGGATTCAATGTGCAAGACCTTGAGTCTAAAAGTCCAGAGAAAAAGTCCTGAAGATGTAAAAGTGGATCCTTAAGGGTTAATTTTTACGTTAAACTAACAAGGTATTTCACTGTGTTGGAGAGACAAGATGAGGAAAAACAGTAGAGTTGCACTGACGTGATATAGAAATTAATCCCCAAGCATTTTTCATCCATCTCAGCTGGATGCCGACCGCGATGAAGAGGAGGTGTTCTGTGATATCAGCATGACGTTGGATAACAAGCTGTTTCCCTCCAACGAGCCTGTTGCTGGTGAGTCAGTTGGTAAAAAGAATGCTCATACTATCTAACTTTTCTTTTTTTCAGTTTTATATGAGTTGAAAAAAGATGGTATAAAAAAGGGGCGCTCGGTTGGCGCAGGGGTAAAGTTCCCGTTCACCACCACAGAGACTGGGGCTTTGAATCCTCAGTGGTGCATCCGGCTTGGCCGAGGGTCCATATGAGAACAATTGGCCATGTTCACAGGAAGGAAGCTGGCGAGGAGGGCAATCTTTGTCGCTGCACCAGCGACCCCCTACGGGGCTGGGGCAGCGCTTGCTCCCGTTGGGGGCAGTAGGGGCAGCACTGACAAGACACAGGAGATGGGGGAATTCATAAAAAATTGGCTGGTTTTTTTCAAACATTTTGTTTGAAAAACAACAACAAAATGAAATAAGATGGTACAAAAACATACAGTATCTGGGGTCTTTTCTGCGTGTCAAAGTTTCACAAACTGAAATGTGTGACCCATTACATCCTACACTGATGAAAAAAAAATACAGGTGCACAGTTTATCCCACTTGTTTTTGTCACTTAGTGCAAATGATAACAGAGAATGTGGGTGGAATCAACATTCTGTTGAGATGACAGACAACATGGCTCAGTTTAAAGTTTAACACATTCAAGATGAAATTTAGTTTTATTGTGTTTGTAACAGTGTGTCTATCCATCATACACACACACTCACACGTCTCTGTCCATCACTCTTCCTTGTTGCCATAGTTGGCCAGATCGGCAGCCTCGTTAGTGTCCATGACCTTTCCACTCAGATCATTCGCCACATTGTCCATGATGACCTCGTGCTTCAGGAAGACAGGTCGGATCACGCGCTTGTATAAAATCGTAGAGCCATTCCATGACGCTGGAGCCATGCACCACAGCAGGAACACACACTTGCCAGCATAGTAGAAGGTGACCCGCGAGAAGTCCATCAAGGTCTCAACAATGCTGAAGATGCTATAGACCACCCAGTAGGTCAGCCACTGACTGGTGTCATCCTTCTTGATGCTTTCAATGGCCTTGATTGAGAAACGGGCTGGATAGACAAAGCCAATTAGGTTGCAGAGGACGGAGGCTCCACTCCCAAACAGAAGATACAGCCCAATGACAACCAAAACAACTGATGCACTTATCCGTTTCTGAATCCCTGTTTTCTGCTCTATCTTTGACAACACAGTTGTCACTATGTTATTCCCATTCAGTGCTGCATCGTAGAAGTCTTTTAGTTTCTTAAACATCTTAGGCCCTCGTCAAGCCAAGCAATTAACTTGCCCGAAAGCGCAATTCTGGCTGCTGAGTTTGCCTTGTGGTCTGGGAGGCTTACTTTCAGTCTCTCAACTCAATATACACTGAAGGAATTGCAAGACAGGGTCTAATTAATGTGTAGCTTCCATGTCATTTCTATGGCGTCACATCCTTGGTGTAAGTATTGCCCAAATATGGAGACATACTGTATGGACAACGGACAGATGAGCTGAGATTATAAATTCATAAAACTAGTGTTGTATCAATTGTCTGAGTACTTGGAGGCCAGACATCTACTGTATGACATCAGTAGTCTGGTTCTCAACCTTTTAAGGCCGCGACCCGCCCAAAAAATCATATTTGAACTGGGTACCCACCACTCCGACATGCGCTTGGAATTGTAGGAGTTGAGGCATTAAATTTAGTTTGACTCGGGTCCACAGATAAATATTGTTAAAATAGCCGATCTACATGCTCACAACGCCTCGCGTTGCGAGCTTGTAGATTGGCCATGCACTCGGTCACTCAACAGTAAACAAACCAACATACAGTATAAGATATACAGATACCCTGTATATCTTATACTGTATGTTAGTTTGTTTACTGTTGAGTGAGAAAACAATGTTGCACATTAAGCAAGGCATCTGGGGACCCCCCAAAATAATCATTTGGCGACCCCCTGGGGGTCCCGACCCACTGGTCTATGACATCAGTACTATGGTGTCAATGCTTGTTGTCAGAGTACTTCATGGCCAGTCTATGTCAGTACTATGACGTCAGTACTGTGATGTCAGTGAACATACAATACATACATATGGGCAAACACTCTTGCCTCTTTAGACAAAGCTTTCCCCTTAGAGGTGACGTCTAAGCCTTACAAAGTCAGATGGCATTGCGATTCTTCTGACTTTTTATTGATGTTACTGCTGTCATTGGTCTTATAGATATTAATGGGCCGACCCCATCTTTAACGTGTTTCAGGTATGCCTTCCTCAGCGTGATCAAGCCGAGGAAGGCAGTGTGCTGAAACGTGTTTGTGTGCTGATGCTTGGCGTACCTAAATAAATGAAAAGTACCTGAAGGTCATTCCATGAGTGTTGGCGTTATTTGTTATTCTTTTAGTGAACACTTTGGAGCCATGTAGCCGGTAAATTGCTTTTATTGTCTGAGTTGTGCTTGCTTTCTTTCTTTCCCACCTCATCTCTAACACTTCTCTGGGACCAACTAGCTTTAAGTAAATGTGCAGGTATTATAAGCCATAGTTCTAAAGGAGGCTAGCATCTACAGTAGATTGCAGGAGATTGGGAACAGGATAGGATAGGATAGTTCAATCACTGCAATACCTTTGGATGGTGTAGTACTGAACAGTAGGACTGACATGTGTCATGTTATGATTCATGACTTTTAAATGAAGGAACTTGACGTTCGTGCACAAATCCTTCTAAAAGCGACAGCTCTGATCAAAAGTATTAAAACAAATAAATGCATTTAGAGTGATAATAAAGACAATAGGTAAAATATGATTACCCCAGCAGTCAACAGTACCCGTAGTTAAATATGTAAATACAGCATCTTGTGTTTGGCATAAATATTTCGTAGATATATTTTAGTAGATACAATACATTGTGATAAATTAATTCATACAATTCATGAGCTACATAAAGCAATGCAGAAGCAATTCCTGGCAGCTAAATTGCCAATGAATCCCCTCATTTCAGGCAACCATTAATAAATGATGAACACATTTCCCATGCTGCATTTTGCTGAGGTTATACATACATTTTAACGAACTGTAATACCTAACAGGAAATTGACCACATTCATTTTGCCCTCCAGTGACATAACCTAATCCTACACTGTCCATTTTTTCATCAGTATTCCAGAAGCCATTTCCTTGAAGCATTTATCAAAATTTTTACCTACATATTATTTATAAAGCAGGACAGGTTCTAACCTGTGTTGAGATGTTTTCGGACATAATCACAGAGATACCACTGACCTGTGTGCTAGGTTTTACATGTATTTGGCTGGCTGCAATTCATCACCACAGAGAAGGACACGATCCCAGTGATTACAATCTAAGCGTTGCCTTTAATTGCTTTCGTGTGACCTGTCCTTTATTGACTTTTAGCCTCTCTTCAAGCACCGACTTTCTGCAACAACTATATTGCCTAATTTTTCCTCCTTTTCGCCAGCTGAGGAAGCTGAACATCTCCCAGCCCCTCCTCACCTCCTCAGTCTCAAAAACCAAGCTGCAACATGTAGTCTGCTCTGCTTAACCCATTAAGACCGGGAAAGCATCTGTCATTTTAGATTTTCACCACTTTAACCATTATCTTATACTTTGGCTATTCAAAAATAGAATGAAAAATCACGAACAATTTTGTGCAAATCTTTGAATATATATTTTTTAAAGCAAATATTTGTTACTCAAATCTTTGCTTCTGGGGATTCTACAAATGTTTTCTAAATCCTTTTTGAAAAAACTTATGTTGCTATAATCAGTGGTTTTCAAGCTTTTTCATTTTGGGCCCCCATGTATTTGACCGTGGACCCCCATCTCAAAATATGTTGTTCCAGGGACCCCCAGAAGCAAATATTTGAGTTAAAATTTAATATATATATATATATATATATATATATATATATATATATAATATATATATATGCGGAACTCGGTGCCACGCTATGAGCTTGTATATCTGCTATTTTTGAATAGCCAAAGAAATCTAAAATGACGCAGGTGCTTTCGGATTGAATGGGTTAGAAGACTGTTTATGGTCTGCATTTCTATAGTGTCTTCGATCCAAATCGCTTCACAATGTCCATTACATTCACCTATACACACACACATTCACACACAGACAGTGGAGGCAACCATGCAAGGCACTAACCTGATTATCGGGAGCAGCTGCTCTACCTCCTGAGCCACTGCCACTCCTTGTTGGTGACAATGAATCAGTGACCTGCATACTGAACAGGTCATAGAAGAACAGTGGTTCTCAACCAGTGGTCCGGAGACCACCAGTGGCCCTTGAGGGGGTTCCAGGTGGATAAACGAGGCACATTTTACCTAAACATTAAAAAAAAGTAAAATGACTGGAATGTGAATACAAATGAACACACATAAATGACACCTGAAGTATAAAACACAGATGTAATTGTGCCTCTGTCTAATGTCTGACAAAGCTAAATTCTCTACAAACAAAACATGCTGCTTCCTGGAACAATACCAAATAGAATAAGGTCTGGTATTAATATTTCGATAGAAAAAGAGCCTGATTAGTGCTGAGAGTCAGAGTACAGTACTTTCCCAGCACCACATGCTGGCAGCTGAAAACACTTCTATTCAGCATTGTTCTATCTTTCCCTGTCCGCAGGGCCCAGTGAACTGGATCTGAGTCTGCTGGTGGAAACCAGCAGTATGGTAGATGTCGCTTGTTGCAAGTATGATGAGCAGGTAAGACTGTGGTTACAGTATGTATTACTACTTCCTAGCCTATGGGCTACTTGCACAAGAAATGTTTCACCTTCCTAACATTGTAACAATTTTGTGACATGGCAATGATCTGATGATGGTCTTATTAACTGGCAACACTGACATACTGATGCTGCTTTGAGCCCATGGCCATTACAGCAATCAGATTCTATTCTATTCTGGCTATTATTGCCTAGCATTACCACAGCGAAGCAAATAATTTCCTCTGTCCCATTCATATTTGCAAAAATGACTACCACAAGTCAAAATACATATCCAAATAGCCTTTTCTGAGGTGACAAAGTGAAGCTGTTTCAAATGCCTGATGAATCAGATCAGGGACATTTGCAGAGAGACAGAGACATTGTGTAACGTTCAATGGGGGATGAGGGGGCATTAGGCAGCGAACATGCAGACGAGCATCAATTCTCTACACTTCAATAGACTTCTAGGCCAAATTGGACCCTTGCTGCTGTCTGCTGTTATTTGTCCTCATGGAGTAATTTCAATCAGCTTACCACTGGACTTGCCAGCTGTACTGTCGTCACCCCAGAGACAACATCTCACCACTCATATTTCCTTTCCTTTCGTTACATGATTCATATTTTGTTTTTTTGTGACCGTATCGCTGGTCAACGTGTGGAGTGTATCTGGGTAGTGAGACTATCACTTCCTTCAGACACAGAAACAAGCCAGCAGGATTATGTGTTCCTTTTCAATTTGAGGCTATGCCCCTACAATACTTCTTTCTTCCTGTGCTGAACAGCAGTGTTCTTTTCTGCAAAGTGGGAGAGGATGTCTCCTGCCTGCCTCGTTTATGAGACAAAGAAAGCTATCATGCAGACAGTACTGTGACTTTGGCACTCTGATATAAATTCTAGACATTCTTGAGGCATCTTTCATTGCTTGCTTTCCTTTGATTGCTGGCTATTTGTCTATTTGCTTATTGTCTCCGCCAGGCCGAAGGCGTGGCCGAGACTATGTTTTGCCCCCTGTCTGTCCGTCCGTCCGTCCGTCCGTCCGTCCGTCCGTCCGTCCGTCCGTCCGTCCGTGTACAGCTAATCTCCAGCACCGTTGGCCTGATCGACGTAAAACTATGCACACACACTCCCTGGATGCCAGAGCAGAACCTCTGCCCCAAATTCTTCAGATCGGCCTGTTGTAGCTCCACCGGGGGGCAGATTTTTGCGAAAAGTTTTTTTTTTATATTAATCCTCCTGATTTTTCATATTCCATCCTGATTGGCTAAGATTGGCATCTAAAGTTTGCAGGCTGGCTCGTTTTGAACAAAATGCCTCAAATCATGAACGCACATTCCAACTAGGCCGAGGAATAAATGCCACCCTTTTCACATAGGCCTATTATAGCGCCACCAGCAGGTCAATTTTTGCAAAACATATTTTTTTGGGCGGTGAAACCGCCCCTATATGTGAGGTTTGGATATTTGCACACCAAATCCTGCGCTGTGATTGGCCACAAATGTACCCCCCTAACCCTGCACCGTGATTGGCCAATCACAGTCTATTCAGGACTGTGATTGGCTAGGGAAACATGACACATGTGCATAGCCCTATATAAGAAACCATAACTTGTGTTTTTTTTAAGTTATGGTTTCTTCCATCACTTCTTCCATCACTTCTTCCATCACTGTGATGACCACTGTGATGGCACCGCCCACTTCACACTGGGTGTGATTTTTATATTACTTCTACAGATTTTGTCTAAACATCACGCAAATCGGTACACATTATCTCTGTGGTCATGTGATTAAGACGGATCTGTCCGATTTTTCATATTCCATCCTGATTGGCTAAGATATGCATCTAAAGTTTGCAGGAGTGGTTCGCTTTGAAAAATGCCACCCTTTTCACATTGGCCTATTATAGCGCCACCAGGAGGCAGATTTTTGCAAAACAAATGTTTTTATATTACTCCTACACATTTTGTCCAAACATTGTCTATAGTCATGTAATCAAGACAAACCTGTCATATTTCATCCTGATTGACAATAACTTCATCAACATTAATCCCTCAACTTCTACAGATTCCACTCACCTCTATAATAACATTGCTGGCCCACAATTAACCTACCTGACCTAGCAGAGACCTGTGCTCCGAGGAGCACTTTTTCTAGTTTATCTGTTTGATACCCCCAAAGAAAAGGGGTTTATTCCATCTCAGCCAGTGGAAAACCTGGT
The DNA here is from genome assembly GCF_963280865.1 of Gymnoscopelus braueri. Taxonomy (NCBI): domain Eukaryota; kingdom Metazoa; phylum Chordata; class Actinopteri; order Myctophiformes; family Myctophidae; genus Gymnoscopelus; species Gymnoscopelus braueri. The sequence goes on from NC_137611.1 coordinate 38,431,158, forward strand.
CAGTCAGACAAAAGGAGAGGAAGTTCTGTTGCTGAGCTTTTTTCTGTGCAAATATGTTCAAGCCCACAAGAGAAATGACCCCAGGCAATTTCTTTGATTGACTGACAGTTAATACCCGGAGCAGTGAGGTTAAAATATAATAAGTTAGTTCAAACAGGTGCGTCATCATCACAGGAGCCTGATTTAAATGTATGTGTCATCATCAGAGCAGTGACACTGAAACACCTTGCACGGCGGGTGTTAACAATGTCAGGTTCATGTCTCATTAGCTTATTTTCGGACCGTTTTATGTGGGACCGATTTGTGGTTGTGCATACAGTAGTATGTTATAATATTACATGGTGTGTGTGTGTGTGTGTGTGTGTGTGTGTGTGTGTGTGTGTGTGTGTGTGTGTGTGTGTGTGTGTGTGTGTGTGTGTGTGTGTGTGTGTGTGTGTGTGTGTGTGTGTGTGTGTTCATTCATACCACCACAGCTGTACTAAGCTCATCATTTTGAACACACTATATTTCCTGTTTATCCATGGCAAAATTATCTCTCTCTCCAAGTCTTAACTTATGCTCTGTTTGCTCCAGGGAAAGTGGGGGTTTGCACAGGATTCACTCTCTCTAATACCCTCTCAATTTCTGTCAATCTCTCCCCCTCCTTTCGCTTTTTCTCTCTCTGTCTCTCTCTCCCCTTTGTGTAGGGAGAAGACAAGGAAGAAATCGACTATGCCGAAGGAGCCGTACAAAGTAAGAACATTAGTTTTATTTTCTCCCTCCCCTGGTGATACCCTGAATAACATCAGTTTTCCAACAGATTAAAACAGTAACAACCTGCTTCTTCTACTTCGAAAATGCTTCACACTCTCCTTTCACTCCAAACCAGTGCCTTTCAAGTTGAACATTATGCAGCACTAGTATGGGAGACCCCACACTTTCTCTTTCAGTAAATGCCACAGGTGTCATTTTACTCCCGAATGAGTTTTGTGGCACGCTTCCATGATGTGTGTGTGTGCCCAGGCGTTTATCTGTCCCTTTCCACATCAGCAGTTACAGCTGCTTAATACAACATGGCTGCTCTGTTGTTTCACCGTCCACCAGCAACCGCTAGACCTGATGTTTATCTCATCAGTGAGCTGTCGCTGCACTAACAACCACCTTCACAACAGGCGTTAAAACTGGCAGATGGAGGAAAGGAGGGGATGGGAATGTCTGCTTATGGAGCAGCTGTGCTTAGGAGGAGGAGGAGGAAATTGAAAAATGCCGCCTGTAGCGGAACAGTGGTGCAGCGGAACAACAGGTCAGGAAGTAGAGTGGCCGTTTGGGTCCGTCTCGGTTGGGTCCCCTGGTCCTCATGGCTTCGTGTCGAAGTGACGTTGAGCAAGACACCGAACCCCTGACCACTCCCGTTGACCAAGTTGCCTTGCATGGTTGTTGTGTGAATAGGTGAATGTAATGCACATTGTAAAGCACTTTGGATAAAGGCACTATGGAAATGCAGACCATTTTAGGCCATTTACCATTGGCAACAACAGTGTGTTCTCCATGCACACACATTAACACTGGAAAACAAAGCTTTCTGCAGTGACATCCTTTAGATAACTTAAAGCTACAAAAAGACTTTGGAAGAAAGACTTGTCTCTGGTACTGATGCAGGATAGATACCGCAGATGCACAACAAACACATGCAGGGGGCCATCTTCAATGTCCAACAGTGCAAAGAAAACATATTTACTATTTGTAACTATACCTTTTAGGACGGGATGGGGTTCTTGTTGCTATGTACAGTAAATAGCAACATACATTTGTTGTAATCTTTGAATAAATATTTGAAGTTTTTCAGAAAACTTAGGTCAGGATTTAGAAGGCGTTTTTAGAATCGGCCTCAGCTCTAAATGGGTTAATATTTTATGAAAAGTATTGTATATTTTCATGTGTATTATATATCAGTCTGAATCCAATCACTGTGATGTACTGTAGTTGTATAGTTGTGTGTGGTTTGTTAGTGTTGATATACCCCACCTTTCTCCTGTGACAGGTTACTGCACTGAACGGAAGAACCCAAAGGTATTCTTCATGATAGGTAAGTACAGTAACTGTAGTGGAGTGTGCACATTTTGAGTGCTTTATTTGAATTTACAGTTAGATGGATAAATAGATCTTCATTGATCCCCGGGGGGAAATTCAGTTGGATTAGGAAAAGATGACCAGTAGTTAAACAGGTAACACTGAAGTATTTAAATCATTTGATGTCTTAATTCAGTGGTTCTCAACCTGTGGGTCAGGAGGGGTCCCGAGATGACAGTGAAGTGACAATTTAAGGATTTTTAATTGTCACCTAAAAAAAATTAAACACTTGATTCTTTCGATTCAAACTTGTACATGAGAATGCATTAAACAGTGTGGCTCTAGACTGGCTGGGTACCAAATTCACATTTATTTAGTCGGACAGTGCCAGCTCCATTATCCGTAATTCACGGGTAATGGGTAGAAAATCACGGGTAATGGTTAACGGGTGTGGCTTTAGATTGGTCTGGAATAGAGCGGGAAAGGTCCTTTCCAATGGCAGCGTTGCTAAGCATAGAATGGGAAACTGAGTGATCAGTTGAGGTCAAACACCCCAACTTCCCCTGAAGCTTTAAACTAGTCCAATGGCTAGTTGAGCCAAAAGATTGTCTCTTAAGCTTTCTGTTGGAAACTGCTGTTCCATCAGAATCAATAGAAGGCTTTCTAGTCTTATGTAGACACATAGTTCATGATTAATAGGTCAGTGACAGTCACCGTTTCAACACCACGGACAGCGCCAGCACCGAGGACAGCGCTGCCATCAGTGCCTTGTGTCTACAAGAGTTCTGTTACATACTGTATGTCATTCAGATCTGGACAGTCTGTGTAAAGTTTCCTATTGGGTTTTGTCCTAAATCCCAGGAACTGAGCGGTGTTGCCCATTCACTAACGCAAACTTTTGCCTTCTCAAGTCCAAAAGGAGCGAGGCTCTGGCCAGCTCTCTCACAGCCGCATCGTCGTCGTTCAGCATTTTCGGCAGATGTGATAGCCTCGTTGTAATATATATGTAGACATTGGAACATCCAGACCTCCATGTTTGCAACACTGGAAAACCCGAGTAGAGTTAGTGTTCAGGCCGTTTTATTGTGCATGTTGTAAAGGCTGTGTTGTTGTATAAAAACATTGTCAAACAGCTGATGTATTTTTGTGAGAGCTACCTGTCAAAAAACAAAAATATTCACAGGAAGCAGCAGTGATCGCCCCATGTGCACACACATGCCCCACACCACCTTGTACAATTCAGCAGCAAAAGTCTAGGTGTCATGTCTTTGATATTTATTTTACTTCCTGACCGCTCCAGAATTGAGTCAGTCACTGTCTGGTTACTGACTCATGTCTTGCTGCTATTTGAACATTGACAATGCCTAAACTTAACCTTAAACCCTAATCTTAACCCCTAAACCTAACCATAAACCTAAACGTTGAAATGCAACGTACCTAAAATGTAACAGTTTTGTGGTCCAGAAACGTTGTCATTGAACTTTTCTGGAGAAATGTACAGTGACTACGTTTCCTCTGGTGATTGGGTTGAGTCAGAAGCATACCCCTGGATTGGGTTTTGTGAGATGGTGTTTGCTGGGGTCTGCTTAAGCCATCGATTAATTGCTAAAATTACATTTACAGTGCTCCACTTGCAGCCTGTTTTGATACCAGTAGAGGAATAGGGTCTGTGAGCTGTTTTTCACATATAACTTGCACAATTTTGTACACATCTTTGAGTCAATTTACACTTGGAGCAGATGTATTTCCTCTAAGGCATTGATCATAACATTACGCATGCAAGTGTGCCAAAGGCATCCCTAAAGTCTAAGAACACAGCATAACTTTGCGGATTCGTGTTTAAAATAATGAATCCCTGTCTCCACGCAGAAAACATATTCATTCATTCCTTGGTGGTCGATGTAAGCTTTTTGTTTTGTAGACAGTATGTTAGCGTGATAGTCTCCACAACCATGGTAAAATACGAGTCACAAAAATATAGTCCACCAACGCCTATTGTCCTGGTGGGGATTCTGTGGTTGAGAGCACCCTTTCATGAACCGGGCACTTTACCATTTACTAGTCAAACATTCAAAATGGCAAACGGCATGAAAGCATGACCATTGGTTTGTATTTTCTAAGGTTTCAGATACCGCTACCACTACCTTTACCGTTAGGCAAGTTATTCACAACCTTTTCAACCTCTTCCTCTGTGAATACTACAGTCTCTGGTAGACAATCAGATAAAAAATGCTCTGCCATGGTGTTATAGGCAACAGATCATCAATAGACATCCTTCCTTGACATTTACTGCTGTAACACGTTTGCACTAAACTAACAACGCTTGTACGCCCCCCTCCCCCCCACACACACACACACACACACACACACACACACACACACACACACACACACACACACACACACACACTCTCACACACACCACACAGAGTCTGAAATAGATATAGTAATGATGGGTTGCTGAGGCTCCAGGCTTTTCAGACAGGGACAATATTGAGGCCCTAAATCATAAGGGTGACCACACAATATAGTGGCATGCAAAACAAACAAACAAACAAAATAGATACAGCTGAGTATCACAATATTATTTCTGCACAGTAAACACTGTACTGATTATGTAGTCCCGCCCTCGTTTCGATACATACGCCGCTGACCGTTTTCTTTTCCAGTTTATCTGTCGCTCGCAGAGGTGGGACAAAGTCCCTATGTTGCAAGTCCAAGTCGAGTCTCAAGTCTTTGCTCTCAAGTCCCGAGTCAAGTCCAAGTCAACACAGCCAAGTCCCAAGTCAAGTCCAAGTTCTCAGCTTTTTGTTTCGAGTCCCACACAAGTCCTTAGCATTTTGGTTCGAGTCCCACACAAGTCCTAACCTTTTGTTTCAAGTCCCAAACAAGTCCTAACCTTTTGTTTCGAGTCCCACACAAGTCCTAACCTTTTGTTTCAAGTCCCAAACAAGTCAAAATGTTAATTCAAGATATGTAAAGATTTACATAAATCATGAGCATTTTTCACAATTTGCATTTGTTTTAAAACAAGGTTTCTTCCAGGCCAACAGAACGCAGATACTGTACTTTTAATTTCCTCCTTGAGAACAGGGTTTAAAAGGGCCCTTTTTAATGAATATAATGTAATTTTGTACAATCTGTATGGTAGAGTATGTTACTACAATATAACTTATACAATCAGGGTGGTTGTATTTTGTCTCCCTGCTCTTCTATTGAGACATTTAGATAATGTCAAAGGCCATGTCTCACCTAGACACAGGATCTGACACAAATTCAGTGTATCCTCTGATCAAGCAGGCAGGCTCTATTATCACAATGGTGAAATTTCAGCAATTGCACTGGAAACCGCGTTCAAATCCGGGGTAGAAGAGGAAATGTATATAGCGCTGAAGTGGTCAATGTATGTTTTGTATTAATAACCAAAATCTACAAAGTAACTGGTACCTAAAGTTTTCAAATAATTGTAGTGGAGTAAAAGTAGGCTAATATCTGCCTCTGATATGTATGTAGTTGAGTAGAAGTAGGTAGCTGATATATTGCACTTTTACCTTAGCGCTAGGTATACTCTTGGTTGCTTGTTTTTGCAGAAAATGCACTTAGGACTTCTGGTGATTAGTAGTTTCGTTCCCTACCTATGTTGAATGCAATTACTGTAAGTCGCTTTGGATAAAAGCGTCTGCTAAATGACTGTAATGTAGAAGTAAAGTACTGAAAATTGCAAATACTTCAGTAAAGTAAAAAATAAGTCAAAATTGTACTTAAGTAAAGTACTTGAGTAAATGTACTTAGTTACTTTCCACCACTGGTTATACTGTAGTTTGCTCTTAGCACGCCGTAATGTTAATGTGAAGTATAGGTCTTGCCTTGCATACTGCTTTTCTCGTCTTGTCTTCCACCTTGTAATCTTTAAAACCGAAAGCTATAACTGCTGGAGTTGACATTTTATTCCACCTGGCTTCAGTTCCAGCAGCGACGGCAGGAGTGAAGCCGGTGTGTTGTTTGTTTGGTAACGTGCAACATGTGGGCCAGTGTTGCCAAGTATCGGGAGAGAAACAAGCGAACCGACTTCCAAAAACAAGCCAAAAACAAGCCAAAGTTTGTCCAAAAGTTAGGGTAAATAAGCAGCTTTGGCAACACTATACTAGGTGTCACTGACGGCCGGGATTTCTGACTAATAACATTATAGTTGATGCACACTTTTTAAACATTTTTGGCTTGCTTAAGTGACTTGAAAGTGACTTGAAAAGACTTGAATTTTCAAGTCAAGAGGGCTCAAGTCAAGTCAAGTCTCAAGTCTTTAGTGTTCAAGTCAAGTCAAGTCTCAAGTCTTTGGCATTCAAGTCCCAAGCAATTCCAAGTCTATTTTTGATTTGGTCAAGCAAGTCTAAAGTCATCAAAATCGGGACTTCAAGTCAAGTCGAGTCTCGAGTCTCGAGTCCAAGTCCCCACCTCTGGTCGCTCGCGTAATATTGTTCCCATACCCCACAGGGATGGTTCTTCAAGCCTTTCCATACCAAGGCTTGAGCAATGAGCACTGACATCCCAAATGAGAACATACCTCACCTGTTTTCCCTTGTTTTCTACCTCAATTATTTTACTTTCTTGAAAAGTGCAAATGATGAGAGCTTGTACGACACCTGTAAACCTATGATGTGCCAATAAAGTTGAAGTTGGGTTGAAGTTGAAGTCCATGTAGCCTTTTGAAAAAACAACAAAAAATACGTTGGTATCTAATACTGTTAGACTGACTGAAGCCTGGGAAATTGTATAATGCAATATAACCTTATCTACACCAAAGTGTTCACTACTATCTTAAATAGGTCACTAAAATAGGCCAGGGGTTCCTGAATGTTTTAAATCAGCAGTGATTATCACAGTGACCAAAAACAGTACAGTGCAGTCCCTGCCTATTTCGGTTTGTTTATCACATGGGTCTATTCATTAGAGAGGGATCATTATCCTGCTCTGACCAGGCAGAAAGTCTCTCCATGGTGTCTGTCACTGTCACAGCATGGTAATTGGGACAGGCAGTGAGAGATGGAGGTTAATCAGAGGATAGTGTCTCCATTAACTACCGTTTAGTTCACCACCTAGGAAGACACTCCAGATCACACTCCTGTCTAGATTAATCATGCATTACTGCTAATGCATGAATATTGGGCTGCTGCAACTACTACTGATGATGATAATAGTATCATTTTTTATTTTACCTGTATTTTACCAGGAAAGATTCTTGTTCATGTTGTTCATTATAGCAATTAAAGTAAGAAAGTCAACGTACTACAGTATACTGTATACAATGCACAATGCATGTTACAGTATCTACTGTACCATCAGTATCCCCCCCCCCTTTTTTCCCTAGCAGCTGCCACAGTATTATATGTATAGCAGTTAGGGGAGAGGAACAGTCTAGCGCTTTAAGGTGCCAAAGGCACCAGTCTAGCGCTTAAAGGGATATTTCACTTTCAAAAAAACTTTGGGTCATTTTATCGTCTACTCAGGCTTTTGTGAGCCCCCCGACCGTTTTTAAGTTGTTTGATTTAGTATTTAGATATTTGATAATCATTTTATCAGACACGCCCCCTTCCTATACAAACCCATTATAACTTCAAACTCCATTTTTAACCCGTTAGATTCATCAAAAACACCCGTCCTTGGTTCTGCTGACTCACCCTGCCCTCCTAATTTGTGAGGGGGCCGTGGTTTTTCGATTACTTTTTTCATTTATTTTATTTTATTTTTTTATTGTATTTCATTTTTTTCATTTTCCAAAAAGAATATTAAAAATAAATGAAAAAAGTTATCGAAAAAACACGGCCCCCTCGCGTATTAGGAGGGCATGGTGAGTCACCAGAACCAAGGACGGGTGTTTTTGATGAATCTAACATGTTAAAAATGGAGTTTGAAGTTATAATGGGTTTGTATAGGAAGGGGGCGTGTCTGATAAAATGAATATCAAATATCTAAATACTGAATCAAGCAACTTAAAAACGGTATGGGGGGCTCACAAAAGCCTGAGTAGACGATAAAATGACCAAAAGTTTTTTTGAAAGTGAAATATCCCTTTAAAGGTGCCAAAAGGAACATAGTGAAACAAACAGCCAGGACAAGAATGATAAAACCTGCACACCTGCATAAAATCCAGTCTGTGTAGGAGGTATACGAGTGACTTTTGAAGAATTCTGGTGGGGATAATTATTGGCCTTATTATTATACTGCCAATGTAAAAGAAGCTTTAAAATGGAGGTCTTGTTATTGTTAGGAACTCTGCTGTATTATTGACATGATTTTTATGAAGAGTTGCAGACATTCCTATTCCAGGACACCAGAAGAGAGGAATGATTTGATCTGGGTTTATTTTCAGTGCAGGGATCATGTGTACACATGTAAACTCTCAGATACAATCTCAAAGATTGTGTATGAGTGTGTACATTGAGTGGGCGAGATCTTTGATACTATACTGTGTGTGCGTGCGTGCGTGCGTGCGTGCGTGCGTGCGTGCGTGCGTGCGTGCGTGCGTGCGTGCGTGCGTGCGTGCGTGCGTGCGTGCGTGCGTGCGTGCGTGCGTGCGTGCGTGCGTGCGTCACAACAAAGAATAATAACAAATAACAAAGAAATTGAATTGCAGATTTTGTTTTATTTTTCTCAAAACCTCCAGGGACAGTCCCATGCAGCAGATAACAGTGAAGGCCTTGAAATAAAAATAGGAAAAAATAGACTTAAAGCACAACTAAAACAACAAACCATACAGTACACTTCACAGGGGAAAAAAAGGCTATCTCTTAAATAAGGGCCCTGGCAGCTCTGTCTCAAGGCTGTTAACGCTTTGCCTGCCCAAGTTTAACTGACTGTCAGTCACGACTCACTTGCAGCCTCCCTAAAATAACCAAATTTGGGCGCCAATATAATCAAAATATTTTACCAACACAAACACGATTAAACACATGATACACACACCCCTTCTCCTCTACAGTACTTGGTGTGTGTGTGTGTGTGTGTGTGTGTGTGTGTGTGTGTGTGTGTGTGTGTGTGTGTGTGTGTGTGTGTGTGTGTGTGTGTGTGTGTGTGTGTGTGTGTGTGTGTGTGTGTGTGTGTGTGTGTGTGTGTGTGTGTGGTCCCTCTTATCGTGTCTGTGTTTAGGGCACGGCTGCCCCGTGACAGTATCTAAGAGCTACTCTCAAATCTGTGTCCTGGGCAAATCAAAATGTGTTTCTGCCAAGCCTATACAGATAAGTATCATCCATGATCATTAGATACCAAGTATTATTCAGAGGTATTTCTACTCTTTACAATCTGCTCTTTATTTCTGCGCGTAGACAATGCGACGTGTTGTGAGCTTGTAACTTACCTACTTTCAAGCAATCGGTGTGCGACACTGTGTTACGTACTGCCACTCGGCTCAACCCAAGCAACTTTATTGACCATATTCACACAGCAGACACTTTACTCTTACAGTACATCATACTCAGGGGTGAGGAATTGCCTCTGTCAAGTAGCATCAGCTCAGTTATATAGTCTCTTGTCTCACTCAAGTTATGAGATTATTAAAAAAAAGTGTATGAAGACACAGCAAAACAGAGTCAAGTATATAAAGCTCGCAGCATTAATGCTGCACTGGAGAGTTTTCAGATTTCATTTAGCCACAGACCATACCGACCACTAAAGCTCATCCCATAATATATAGCATTTTAATCTCTGCAATGGGCTGATTTTATACATTTTCAATCCATTATGTGATTTAGATTTGAAAACACAAAATACAAATGTCAAAACAAAAACAATACAGCCGTCAAGACTTAGTCTTACATCCGGTCTCCTTTTTGATCCTCAAGCATCCTCAAGTTACATACCACATTAAAATACTAAAACAATAAACAAAAACAAAGCATGAGCCAAAACATGAAAATAAATAAACAAATACCAGTACAATGCAAGAATAATACAATATTAAAAGAAACGGCAAAAAAAGCTAGACTAAAAAGGTATGTGTTACATTTTCTTTCAAAAATATCTACAGTGTCTGCCACCTGTCCTCTGGCATGCTGTTCTACAAGTGAGTGTCAAAGCCACTTTGATTCGTGCCATGTCTGCTGTGGAGTTTAGTCTACTGTACTGAATGTACTGTATGTTGGAATGTCCTAATTCACTTGAGTGCTTCATGATGGATTGTGAGTGCGCCACACGCCAAAGCAAATTGCTTGCACCCCATACTTGGCAGTCATGTTTTCTGATTCACTTTCTGAAAAGCTATAATTCCGATATCCAAAGAAACCTTTGTAAGAGATGTCAGAAGAAATTGATAGAGGTTCATGCAGAAAAAGCTAATGCCGTGCTCCGTAGAAGAACTAGATGGACAGGTAATATCTGCACAAGTTCATGCAGAGTTCTTGTGTTACTGTAGCGAGACGGAGTGCTGATGTCTGAGGGATATGCTAATGCAGGTTGCCATTTAAGCCTGTGTGTGTGTACACCTTTTTCATCTTATGTCATCATCTCTCTCTGTCTGTTTTTCTCTCTCTCTCTGTCTGTTTTTCTCTCTCTCTATCTCTCTCTCTCTCTCTCTTTCTCTCTTTCTCTCTCTCTCTCTCTCTCTCTCTCTCTCTCTCTCTGTCTGTCTGTCTGTCTGTCTGTCTGTCTGTCTGTCTGTCTGTCTGTCTGTCTGTCTGTCTGTCTGTCTGTCTGTCTGTCTGTCTGTCTGTCTGTCTGTCTGTCTCCGTGTCTGTCTGTCTGTCTGTCTGTCTCTCTCTCTCCATCTGTCTGTCTTTCTCTCTCTGTAGTGTCTCTACCACGTACACATATCGTTGCTGTCAGGCAGAAACATTGTATCTCCGTTTTATGTTTTGTTGTAAATTATATCATACAACAGTGTTGCACGAAAGTAGTGAAAATAGTGGATCTACAAGTTCACAACGCCTTGATGCGTTGCGAGCTTGTAGATGGGTTACTTTCACCATTTTAAATCATTTTTAAAATAATAATAAAATAGGAACGGTTTTGGAATGTCAAGGAAGGATGTTGGTTTTGGACAAGGTTTCCCCCCCCGACAGCATCGATATGGTTTCATGTTCCCCTCCACCACCACCCCTCTCTCTTCTCCGTCTCTTGCAGGCATTCTATATTCCCTCACAGCCCTTTTCTGTAATTGGCTGCAAAAAATGTTCTCTTTCGACCAGCCATTGCAATATCCTCACTGATATAGTCCAGGATAATAGGATAATTAAGAATATGAAACATTTTTGGAACAAGTTATATTGTGTCCCCTTAACTCTTTGACTGCCAGAGTATTTTCATAAAGTACTCCCCCAGTGCCAGCAATTTTCGTGTTTTTTTATTTTTTTATTTTGAATTTTTCTCATGAAAATAATTTAAGGACACATAATGTAAAGACCCAGCACAAATCCGCCACCAGAGAGCAGCACATGACAGCTAGATCATGTCGTTGGGTCTCTCTCACCCTTCTTCATAGATTAGACAAGGAAAAACATGAAAACGGATGTGACGTCACCCAGATTGTTTTGATCAGCGAAAATTACGTTGTGAGACACGACGGCGATGACTGATCGTCACCCAGACCATAGATTATAGAAGAGAAGCTGTCCGTTTGTCCGTTATACCGTGTGAAAACCCGTTTATTTACCTATTTTGGACGAAAATGACTGGGGAAAAAAATCAAAAACCGGAAACGGAATCCAGGCCATGAAACCGGATGCAGATGTCCGTGAAGTAAGTGGAACTCGAGAATAACATTGAATATTAAGCAGCATAGCGCAATCAGAGATTAAACAATGAACGCGCGTCCAGCGCGTCGAGCGCGTCGACGGCCAACTGGACAAAGTAGCACTTGACGCGTTATCGCGTCGTCCGCAGTCAAAGAGTTAATGACAGATTTTTCATTTGTTTTGAAGAAATGGGAATTTTTTATACTGAATACATGACTAAAATATGGACACTATTTTCTGTGTATATTTCAATTGAAAATCAAATTATACCAAGACCCTCTCCCCTCTTGTTCCATCTGTCTGTGTGTTCTTAAGCTAATCTAACAAACCACTGGAATGATAAGCGCCAAATTATTTGTGCCAGTAGGCCACAGAAGTACCTCCACAATTTTTTCCCCAAACATACTTTTTCAATATATATTTTCGATTGGAAGTCAAATGGACTCGAATCAGTAAGTAATTCACTCTATAACCCTAACCCTTTATGCTTGCGTCGAACAACGTGTCACACTTCATGTCTCACTAGGTTCTGAGATTTGAGCATTCAATCTCATACTCGCCACCAGTTTCACCAGAAAATGTAAACAAGGAAGTGAATGTGCTCTCACACATCTCCGTGGTAGCGGAGCTTACCCCGTATTCCTAGCCAATCAGCGTACGCGACATGTTATGAAAGCGTCTGCTCCCTCTCATCTTTCCACAGGTACACGACGTTCTCCATGAAACATTTTTGGGTTGTTTTGACCTCACTTTCACTCGAAACTTTGCTACAAGCATAAATTGGCCATAACCCTAACCCAAATTTGGGGTCATACTGTAGATATGTCATAGATGACTGGCGTCACAGATGACTGATGTCACAGGCTAGCTATATGAAGTCTGAGATCCACATTGGAGTCACGCTGTTCCCATGTGGGGTACCAAGATCCACATGATTCCATGTTTTACCTTCTCCCTCTGCCACTCCTCGTCTCTCTCGTCTCTCCCTCTTTCCTTGACTCATGTCCTATTCTATTCTCACTTTTCCATCTCCCCCTGATACATTCCATCTGTCACTTTGGCTCTCATCAAGAACACAGCTGTGATGGTTTAATTCACACTCACACCCACACAGGCACACACACACACACACACACACACACCCACCCACACACACACACACACACACACACACACACACACACACACACACACCCACACACACACGTAGTGTGTGTCTGTTACTTACTGACTGTATGTAATGTTTATGTGTGCATTACTGCATGTCTGTATAGTACCCCTTCACAAATGAGATGCTACATCTCTAGGGGCTATCCTTTCAATAAATTCTGAACTCAATACATTCTGAATATGCCCTGTACCTTGTGGTATTGTTAACTCAGCTTGTGAGAGTTACAATTAGTACTGTTAGCAATCAGACACAAACAAAAAAGCAGAGACCACCAAAAAACAAACAAATCAACAGTCACACGGGTGACACAAAAGGCCCCAACCACAATTCCCATAAGAAGAGACTATTGTATCAGTGAATTTTGTTCTATTGCAGTCCCTCTTTCAACACAGCTGCGTTCTACAAGAGGTTACAGGGTTGAAGCCAGTCTGACTTTGCGGTGGTGATATTGTTTCACCACGGTTGACCTTGATCATTATTTCACATACTGTTGAAGGACGTGAGGAAGGTTCAGTCTCGGATGGAAGTGATGTGTTTGAGAATAAATTCCGTCAGAGAAAATGCACTGAATGTACAATGAATCAATGAATCAATGCCGCGATAGGGTTGGGACCTCTTCCATCTTGACTGCCATGGCTGGTGAATATATGACCTTGCTGACTCTGAGAAATGGTGATGAGGCTGAATGTTTTGGGTGGCCGGCCCCCCAGGCCCCTGAACCCCCCCCCCCCCCCCTCCGTCGTAGACCGCAGAGAGAACATGACACCTACAGACTCAAGGAGAATATTAATGAATATGAGCCCCAAGTTCACTGTGAGTTTTATTACTGTGCTCCAGGCTGGCTGTGAAAAAGCACTGCGCCTTGCTAACACTAAGCCCATAGCAAGTGTACCAGCCGTATAATGAAATCACCTAGCAACAGCTACACTGGCCACAGCACAGTGGGGTGCCAATTACTTAAGATTGGAATTTGATTTGAAGTTTGAATTTCTCTTTGACTGGGGGATAGTGCTGTCTAGTGTCTAGTGCTGGTTAATGATGTGGGAGTGCATATATGCCAATACTTGCAAACCTACTAGACCAGGGGTTCCCAAACTTTTCCATGCCAAGGACCTCCAATTAGCCATAGCCACTGGCTGTGACCCCCTATTGTAAAATGGCTTAAAACTTGTTTTTCAGGCCAAGGACCCGTTAGCTGAGAGAGAGACAAAGCAGGGACCCCTGCTATATATTGTATGAAATTGTGCTGCAGATTAAACCTTTTCATAGATGTCATAAACTTAATTTGACAGCTCTATCATCAGGGTTGTGTAAATGTTTGTTTTTATTTCTTCGTGTACATCAAACATCTATCTTTTCTATGAATCCAATATGTTGGATTCATATGTATTTTCAGACATTTAACTACTTGGCTCTGCACTTGGTCTGCTATTTTTTCACTCTAGTCTATACCAAATCTCTTCGCCGATCTACAAGCTCACAATGCGCCGCACTGCAACGCGTTGTGAGCTTGTACATTGGCTATGAGTTCCCCCGAGAATTAAATAGGGATGCTAGGATTTAAGTGGTTAATTTGAAAACCGTAAATATGTGCCTCTCACACACAAACATTTTGTCAGCCCGCCCTGTAGTAACTCTGTGGACCTCTAGGGGTCCCGGACCCCCTGTTAAAGAAAACATAAGTAAGAAATTGTCCTACTTGGCGGCCCCCAGCCCCCTCTTTGAAAAACATGTGTGCTACAGCCACACTCTGCTAGAGAGAAGATCGCCATTGAGCCTCAGGCAGCACATCAGGCAGGCAGGCAGACACACACACACACACACACACACACACACACACACACACACACACACACACACACACACACACACACACACACACACACACACACACACACACACACACACACACACACACACACACACACACACACACACACACAGAGATTGAACTCTTTATCTCTCACACACACAATCATTCTCACTATCTAGGTCTTTCTCTATCTTGCTCTTACTTGCTTTCTTCCACTTCTGTTTGTTTTCCGTAGTCTCTCCATCCATCATGGGTTTTGTAAAGTTGCCCGAGTGGCCAAGGCTCCAAAAATCGGACCAGTCCAGGAATGCAGGTTTTATTAATATTTATGTACCGTCAGGTACACCAATAAAAGGGTGCAATAATTCACAGTGCGTCTAGGCTAACACGAGACAATAACTTGACAAAAAAAGAAACTGGCCAAAAATAAGGAATGAACACTTGAGAGCTAACTAAGGAAACACAACAAACCAAGAACTCAAGATAACTGAAAACAGGCTTTGCCTTCCATAAAGGCCTTGGCAGTACTCCCTTGGTGTTGTTACTTAGCCTCTAGCCCAAGCCCAACTAAAACCTTAAATCTGAAGCCTCCTTTTTATAACAGGTGGGACAAACCTAGTAAAAAAAAAAAGTAATTGGCAACTCATTAACTAAAGTTTGGCTAACTAAGGCCCATGAGTTATTTTACACATTTACCAAATCTTTTACCATCAAAATTCACTTTCTGGGTACCCATACATTCACAAGACAATCAAAAACCACATGTATCTTAACCCATGAAACCAAACACCCCACCTCCTCCACAGTACTTGGCACCTTCCAATTAACAGGATTGCCAGCACTGCAGAGGAGGAGGAACAGGTGACCTACAATCAATTGAACATGCCACAATTTCAATCATTAAGCATGTTTAAAATATTTCAACAATTAACGATGCATGTACCAATGATAATGTCTCTATAGGGCACGGGCGTGACGTGAAACCACTCTGCTCTTACTTGCTTTCTTCCACTTCTGTCTGTTTTCCGTAGTCTCTCCATCCTTCCATCCATCATGGTTTTTCTCCCCATCTTCTGTCATTCTGTGTTTTCTGCATGAGTGACTGACCCTCAGGCAGGGTGGCCCAGTGCAGTGGGTGTGTCGTGTGTGCATGTTTGTGTGCATGTTTGTGTTTGTGTGTGTGTGTGTGTGTGTGTGTGTGTGTGTGTGTGTGTGTGTGTGTGTGTGTGTGTGTGTGTGTGTGTGTGTGTGTGTGTGTGTGTGTGTGTGTGTGTGTGTGTGTGTGTGTGTGTGTGTGGGGGGGTGTGTGTGTGTGTGTGTGTATATTTCCATTCCAACAACATGGTTTTACTGAAAACATTGCACCTGGCTGCAGGAATATATACCACCAACTAATACAGTTTCTCACTGCTCCCCTTCCAAAATGCGATATGTAAATTCCTTTTGCAATATGTATATTGTGCATGTTGATATTGCGACAACAATACATTTTCAATATATTGTGCATGACAGTAGTAGGCATTTTCATAAATGTTTTTTTTTTTACATTGGATGACATAGTGTAGCAGCATGGCATTTTCTGTTTAACAGTTTTTTTATTTAGTCGTAAACATACACATTTGTAAGAATTTCTTTTTGTCATAAACATACACATTTGTAACAATAGAATAAAGAATACGATACAAAATACAAAATATACATTTATATGTTGTTGAAACAATGATCTTGTTATGTTATTTCACAAATATTTTGGAAAAGTAATAATAATAAGAGAAAAAGAGGGAAAGAGAGACAGTCTGACTAAATTAGTAAAGGAAAGGAAAAGAAAAGAAAGAGGAAGAAGAGAGGGAAGGGAAGGAGGGAAAGGGGATCCCTGCTGTCACGCCTAGTGCTCCATCCACTTAGGTCTCCTCATCAAGCGGCACCTGTAAACTTTCGTAATAGTCAAGGGGGTCCAAATCTCCTTGAATTTCTGAACAGACCCTTTAAGTGAGTATTTGATTTTCTCTAGTTTCAAGAAATACATAGTCTCTTTAATCCACCTGGTAAAACTGGGTGGGGAGTGTTGCTTCCATGAAAGGAGGATAAGTCTCCTTGCGAGCAGAGATGTAAAGGCTATGATTACATGTGCTTTGCCTTGTATAGAACGGGTCTCTGGTGTAAAGCCAAATAGTGCACAAATGGGGTTGGGAGTGATGACTTTTTTTAAACATCTTTGAGTAAGCGTTAGATATATCAGACCAGAACTTGGTGAGATTAGGGCAGGACCAGAACATATGTATATGGTCTGCTGGTTGTGCTTTACAGCGTGGACAAGGGTCTATAGTAGGGTAGATTCGGGCTAGTTTAGCATTAGTTAAGTGGACCCTCAGAACAACTTTAAGTTGTGTCAGGCCATGTCTGGCACAAGTAGAGGAGGAATGAATGTCCATTGGCTGTCGCGCAATTCCACCCCAAGGTCAGTCTCCCACTGTTCCTTTACCCCTCCCAACAAGCAAGGAGTAATGTTACAGATGGCATTATACAGAATAGAAATTAAGCTCCTACAGGGTGGGGTAAACAAAAGGATATGGTCGATTACATTATGAGGTGGTAAATTTGGAAAAAAGTCAATATTTGTCCGAACAAAGTCCATGATTTGGAGGTATCGGAAGAAGTGAGCTCTGGGTAGGCATTTTCTTAAATGGTTTTTACATTGGACGACATAGTGTATGTAGCATGGCATTTTTTGTGTTTTTTACATTGGACAACATAGTGTAGCATGGCATTTTTAAATGTTTTTTACATTGGACGCCATAGTGTAGCATGATATTTTTTATGGTTCTGACTATGGACAACATACTTTGCGGTCTGAAAATCCAGTTCCAAGTGATATCCATATATTTCTGTTACGTAACCCAAGACAAACAATTCACAACCGTTAGCATTGAAATGTGAAGGGGTCATGATGTAACATGTCACGTTTTGTGACAATTCATACCCATTGTGGGACATATGCCAAATTTTATATAGGATATAGATACAAGGTATCTTACACAAATGTGTTATGTTGATGTGACTACTGCTGTGACTACTAGTATAGTATAAAATACTAGGTGCTGTTTATATTGCTGCTATAGTACAAGTGTTTCTGCTAATATATACAAATGTTTTGTGCAGAAAATGGCATTGCCTATTGCAGATTATGTGCATTTATAGATAGAGCACTAGGCCGATGCCCGTTGGGAACGCATGCCCCTCCAGTTAGACAATACCACACTCATACCAACAACGACACCACCTTGTTCATCGTGTGTGTGTGTGTGTGTGTGTATGTGTGTGTGTGTGTGTGTGTGTGTGTGTGTGTGTGTGTGTGTGTGTGTGTGTGTGTGTGCGTGTGCGTGTGCGTGTGTGTGTGTGTGTGTGTTTTCAGGGGGTCCAGGCTCGGGGAAGGCTGTCCAGTGTGAGAAGTTGGAGGAGAAGTTTGGTCTGCGTCGGGTCACAGCAGGGGAGCTGCTGGGCTGTGAGCTGCAGTCCCACAGCGAGAGGGGCTGCTACCTGCGGGACGTCCTGGAGAGAGGGGAGCAGCTACCTGAGGTAGCGGAGTTCAGTTATTATGTTGTTGTAGGGTTGCTCACCAGAAAACAAAAGTATTTGGATAAAATAAGAATGTGTTATAATGTGATTTATACCACTGTTTCTCAACGTCTGGTCCGGGGCCCACCAGGGGTCCAAATGGACCAGGGCCACAAATGGACCAGTATCATGATACTGTCCGTCCGTCCGTCCGTCCGTCCATCCGTCCGTCCGTCCGTCCGTCCGTCCGTCCGTCTCCGTCCGTGTCCGTCCGTGAGCAGCTAATCTCCGGCACTGTTGACCCGGTTGCTGTGAAACTGAGCACACACTCCCTGGATGCCAGAGCAGAACCTCTGCTCTGAATTTTTCAGATCGGCCTGTTATAGTGCCACCATGAGGCCGATTTTTGCACAATTTCTTTTATATTACTCCTACAGATTTTGTCCAAAAATCATGCAAATCGGTACACAGTATCTCTATGGTCATGTGATCAACACGGATCTGTCCGATTTTCCATATTCCATCCTAATTGGCTAAGAATAGCTTCCAAAGATTGCAGGATTAGTCTGTTTTGAACAAAATGCCTCAAATCATGAACGCAGCATGCGATTTCCATGAAATTTTGCACGTACATTCCCACTAGGCCGAGGAAGAAATGGCACCCTTTTCACATTGGCCTATTATAGCGCCACCAGGAGGCCACAATAGCGTACCTGACCTGGCGGTAGCACTTTTTCTAGTTAGATTTTTACTTTGTTTTTATTTTTATTTAGTTTTGACTTTTTGATTTTAATTTCAGTTTACTTTTAGTTTTTTTTTTAAATTGGGTTTGATAGTTAATTTGTGTAAAAGGCTTAGTTTTTTTGTTTTAGTTTTTTCATGGTTATATGGGATATTTGAGGTGAAATTCAAAAAGTTCTGAAACATCTACAATTTACAAGAAAACAACTCGTCACACTCGTGTGAGCTTGTAGATCGTCTATTTCCGAAATTTTTAAAGATTTTGGAAAACTTGACAACAGAGCTAAAAACTGGCTAACTAAAATGTTGGAAGGTGAGATTTCACATCCACCCAAAAGTATTAGGCTTATGTATGAAATGTTGACACATTATCTATATTATTTTGGGTTGTTTTAGTAAGTTTTGTAAACACACAAAACAGTTTCAGTTAGTTATCATAAAGCCTTGTTTTTGTTTTTATTTCAATTGACTAAAATGTATTTCGTTATTTCATTAGTTTCGGTTAAAAAAAAAAACCTCCCAATTCTAGTTTTCGTTATTTCGTTAGTTTCAGTTAACTATAATAACGTTGCTTTACAGAAATGTTCAACCTCTCCCTGCTCCAGTCTATAGTCCCTGCATGATTTAAAAAGACCACCAATGTACCTGTCCCTAATAAAAACAAAAGCTCTCTGCCTGACAACCATCCTGTTGGACAGTTGTGACTATGAAGTGCTTTGAGCAGCTAGTCAGAGCCCATATCTCCTCCTCACTGCCCAACACTTGCAATGTACATTGTGGAATATAAGGCTGTGACTATCTGCTATCCTGTGCAGAAAGTCGTGCCTCTCCCCTGGTTAGGTTTGACATTTTCAGTTCTGAGGTCACAGTTTCTCCATCAGATTGTTTTTGGGCCTCTCTTGTTTCCTCTTTCCAGGTGGAGTCCATCTCAAGGCTACTTTACTGTAGGAATGCAGTCCTGGTTTTGGCAGTTTCTTGCAGCTTTCGTAGATAACTACCCAGCAAGCACAATGACGTCATGATGACGTTATGATGACGCCCGGTCATCACCCCTGTGACGTTCAGGACTAGGCCAGATCACAGCCCATATGGGGATGATCTTTACGTCATTTACAGGACGTCATCACCGGGACATCATATGGACATTTGGACAGCAATTTTGGGTGATGAGAAATGTGTTTAGATGACGTCCTGGAAGTGACGTTGTTGTGGTCAGGATTAATTTTGGTTGAAATCAGGTGATATTCTGGGCCAGATCTGACTTGTCTTGGTTTGACTTGATCTAGCCCCAATCGAGACGTCACTGATTGGTCCGGGTCCTGACTGTGCTTGCTGGGTAGTCAAATATCACCATAGAAACCCCAAAGCAAACACTGTCTGTGATTGGTCACAATTGACTCACTGCACTACACAAGTATAAAACAGTTTTGTCCTCAGAGACCTTTGTTTGTTTCGTCAAGAAAGGGCTGAAAGCATTTGATCTTGTTTTTAGTGTGCTGCAGGCTTAAGACAAAAGAAAGAAAAAAGCAGTTGATGCATTCATCATAGACAATAAGTCCAGGATGTGCATTGTGAGTATATAGTGTGTGCAAAGATCAGTGACCACTGATGATCGTCTGTAATGATTATTATGATGATGACAATGATGAAGCCGTGGGTGTGGTTGATGAAGTGTTTAGGGCTGTGGTAAAGAAGCTGTCCTCCTTCAACTTGAGGTGCTCTGGGAGTTCTAGCTTCACCATGGCCTCCTCTATGTCATTGTTTATCGCCACTTTTAGGGCTTCAAGTGAGTTGAAGTCCTTCTCAGGACGAAGGTAACCCACCATTACAACACGGAGAATCTGTCCATAAAAGTCCTCTTTGAACGTGTGAATCACATGTGTCTCCATGGACTTCTTTGTGTTTTTGTAGTAAGGGTTCCAACCGATGCTCATCACCATTTTGTGGATGTCCCCGTTTCCTACGCAAGCCCAGCCATAGTAGATTCCTGTGCCAATATCTGCAGGAAGATGTTCCACCACTGAGTCCGGGAAGTTTGCAGTAGGAATACCCAGTTCTTTACTTCCTCTCCCGAATCCTTTGACAACCTCCCCCTCGCAAAAGTACGGAAGACTCCTTATGTCTTCCATTATTAATGCTTCTTCTCTTGATTGATTTACATTGAAGGGAACAAAATGACCTCAATGTGCACAGTCATTCGAGTTGGCAAGTGTAGTCACAATTTGTTGTCCCTTATGTCTGGCTAGCGGACAACATTATTTTGGCTAGAGAGAAATGATGCTGACATAAGTACTCTGACAATGGGTACTGACGTCACACTTATGTCATATACTGTCATATATGACTGAGGTCATAGACTGGCCTCCAAGTATGCTGACAATATTACTGACATAATAAATAGTGTGTGGGCGCGTGTGTGTGTGCGTGCGTGCGTTTGTCTGGAGCTACTTTCTCAAACTATTGGACAGATCAGTGCCAGATTTAATTTTACGTAATTGTGTTTAGATATTTACATTTTTATAATGGAATAGGGCTCCGATCAGGCTGAAACCATAACTCTAAATAGTCATACATCTGATCATACATCATTGATGACTGAGATCCACAGAGAACCCACGCTGTTATTAGGACAAAAACGAGAACAAACCTCTTAAATTATTCACAAATCCGAACACACTGAGTGGTGAAATATTATTCGTGAAAATATTATGTGAAATAAACTTCAGCCGGCAGCCAAAACAACTGGTTGATTTATTCTTTGTTGTCTGATGCAGTTTATCAGGATCCACACGGTTTGCCTTTCTGAGAAGTGAAATCAATGGAATTGCTTTCAAACCCCCAAAATGAGGAATAATTTTTTTGAACCAATTAGCCTAAATGAGAAAATTCTGAAGTTGACTGGAGGCTCTCATAGTTAACATAGGTCTTCTTTGTCAGCATGTCACTCAATGTGGGTTCATCGCATGTACAGAATCATGTTCTTTAATATCTGCGCAGCTAGGGTCTGCCCTTGAGGGGTTCATAATGATACTGACATACTGACATAATACTGACATGATACTGACCATGATACTGACATGATACTGACCATGAGACTAACCATGATACTGACCATGGTACTGGCCATGATACTGGCCATGATACAATGTGTATTATTATGTCCACTTAATAAGAACTGCATATCTTTAGGCTCTGCCTCCTGGGGGGGTTGTGAGCTCAGAGACAAGTCTCCATGTGCAGATTTGTTTTGGAGCATCAAGGGAGCAAAGCCACCCCACCAAATACAAAGCATTATATCACAGCAATAAATTGTTTTATCTCAACGAGTGTCCTGACTGAAATATACCTTTTTACATTCAAGTGGCTTCCCACCCTCTTCTCTTGATATGTGGCCCTTTGGGAGCCATCTCTCCATTGTTTGTCTTGTACAGGGAGGGACGGTGAAACGGTTGTTTTCCACCCATAAACGGTGGTATTTCCCCAAGGCCATATTTCAGCTTTCAGAGCTTATAAATAGTCATGTATTTTCCAGTCATTAATCCGCAGCATCTTTCCAGAGGTTGTCAGGGCCACCTTCTATGTATTCTTCAGACCAACATGCTGCTACTAGCCTGTTTAATTGGAATGATTTGCCCTCGTGTCCTGACATTTCACATCAAAACGCATGGCTATCACAAACACACAACCTGCCTTCGCTTACTTGCATGTTCAAAGGGTTCTATTTATGTGTCTGTTTCGTGTATGAAGGTGATTGTGTGCCCGATGTGGGCATGCAAATGACTTTACAGTATAAGTGTGTGTGTGTGTGTGCTTGTGTAATTTGCCTGCTGTGCGTACGTGCGTGTCTTGTCATGCTCTGTCCTTTAAATTTTTAATGACAGAGATTGCCAATATGAATTCTCTTTCTAAAAATGCATGTTCTGCTATGTTTTGTGAAATATCAACTTGCCACAATTTAACCACAGACGGTTTGCCATTATGCATGGGTTGGTTTTGCATCAGCACTGCTTCACACTTCATGCTGTTCAACACATTCACATTAAATGGAATTTCCTGCACCCTGGAACGAATAGGGGCTGAAGTGCCAACAGTGGTTTTTCATCGCATACCCTTTTACTCATAGATGTCTGTCTCTAAATATGAACCCAAACAAAATTCCTGTGTCAATCTCTAGGGACACACGTGAAGATGAATAAGGATTAAGGATGCACACCATCTCGATCAATACAGTGGCAAGAACCTCCTCTGTCACTGATTAAGTTCCAACGCAAGGCATTTTGACCGATCTTATCTCCTTTTCCCAAACACCACCAAAATGGGGAGAATTTTGAGGGTGGAATTTGAAGGAGAGTTGATGTTGGCTGAGTTTCCCTTCAGTTGAGTGCAAATAAGAAGTAAACACTCAAGTAAATGCACTTAGTTACTGTCCAGTGTCCACCACTAGTACCAGCACAATGCATGTGAACTTGTGAAGCTTGATGTGCAAACACCTCCTCTGTTCTACTCTGTGTAAGGTTGTCAGCATGTTTGAGTTGAGCCGGAACAGGCAGTTCAAGCGGACATCTCTGCAGCGAGCTGCCCTTGTCTGATATGGAAGGAAGCCAGGTTAAAGGGGAAATCCACCCATTTTCAATATTTAACTATGTCATTAATATAGCATAAAGGAGTTGTGTGGAAATAAGAAAAAATTAAAAAAAAAATTAACATTGCAAAAAAATGTAACATTGCAAAAAAATTAACATTGCAAATTACACCATGATGAGTCATCACAGTGTAATTTGCAATGTTAATTTTTTTGCAATGTTACATTTTTTTGCAATGTTAATTTTTTTTTTAATTTTTTCTTATTTCCACACAACTCCTTTATGCTATATTAATGACATAGTTAAATATTGAAAATGGGTGGATTTCCCCTTTAATTCTTTTGGCTGCCTGAGCCCAGCATGACGGAGTTGAAAAAAGCTCTTCTGTCAATGTTTCTGTGAAGGGAGTGGAGTGAAGGCATCAGTAAGCCAACACAGATAGGACAAGAACTTAATAATTCAACTGCTCCAAGAACTAAAACTGTTAATAATTCATCATGCAACACTTGCACATTTCATGTCACCTGCTGAGATTAGATGTGGAGATACAGTACATTGACGAAAGAGATCGCTGGAGACCACATCACACTCAATTATTTTTAAACTGTCAGGGAAGCGTTTTTCATGTAATAATTTGCATAATATTTTAAGCAGTAGCCACAATATTTTACAGTAAATATCACTTATTTCTGAAAATGTATTATTACTCCACTTGAGTAGGAACATGCAGAGGTAAAACACCTAAAACACCTCCGGGCTATGGTCGATGCCTACACCCCTGCCCGACCACTTCGGTCTGCCACCTCGGGCGACTGATTGCCTCGTCACTCAAGGGTCCTTCTGGCCGATCCACACGGTCACGACTTTTTTCTGTTCTGGCCCCACAGTGGTGGAATGAACTTCCCACTGATGTCAGGACAGCAGAGTCACTGCCCATCTTTCGCCGCAGGCTGAAAACCCACCTCTTCAGGAAACACTACCCTTCCTCTCTGCCTGGCCTACTTGTTATTAACTAGTTGTACGAACGCTTGTTTTATTGTTGTATTGTTTTATTGGATCTTGTTTAGTCGATACACTTATTTGTTTTAGCTCCTGCTCATTTGATTTTGCTATTTTGTCTCATCTGTTTAAGGAAATAGGTAGCTGATATATTGCACTTTTATCTTAGCGCTAGGTATACTCTTGGTTGCTTGTTTTTGCAGAAAATGCACTTAAGACTTCTGGTGATTAGTAGTTTCGTTCCCTACCTATGTTGAATGCACTTATTGTAAGTCGCTTTGGATAAAAGCGTCTGCTAAATGACTGTAATGTAATGTAATGTAAATGGGGACAGAGCAGAAGCCAAGCAGAGCTCATCTCTGTCTTTCACACAGCCGATTGAGGCCACGTTTACACAATTACA
Source organism: Gymnoscopelus braueri (assembly GCF_963280865.1). Classification (NCBI taxonomy): domain Eukaryota; kingdom Metazoa; phylum Chordata; class Actinopteri; order Myctophiformes; family Myctophidae; genus Gymnoscopelus; species Gymnoscopelus braueri. The sequence continues at coordinate 38,456,194 of NC_137611.1, forward strand.
AAACTAAGTTCACACACAAGCGCACCAAATGTAAAAGATGAAAATAGTTACAGTGCCGCTCCATAGAGGTCTACAGCACTGGTTCTCAACATCAGGTCCAGGGACCACCAGTGGGTCCAAGTGGACCCTTACGGATCCATTTGGTTCCATTTGTACACACACAGAGTTAAATGACCACTGTGGGTCCCAAAGACCCATAAGGGTCCATTCTGACGCCTGATGGGCCCTGGACCAGCCGTTGAGAAACAGAGGTCTACAGCTCGCCGGGCTGCATGTGTGAAGCTGGAGGGATGACACAGTGAGATTCTGACATGATCAAATATTACAGTATTGTTGCCTGGCAACAGAGCTGTGAAGTGCCACGTTAATATTCTCTTTGACTCTGTCAGTCCACTTCGTGTCATGTATTGACCTATGTACAGTCCACAGAGCCTCAAAGAGTTGTTTCAGTGGTTTTAGTTTATTATTCTATTAGGTAACGTTGGTGAATTAAATTCACTTGGGGTACGAGGTGTACTTTAGTCTTCAGAACAGACACACACACACACACACACACACACACACACACACACACACACACACACACACACACACACACACACACACACACACACACACACACACACACAAACGATCTCTTGTAAGTGATTATGAATAATAAATATCAATATGAATGAATTGCTTATGCATTGATATAGCATTTGCTTATGCATTGGACTTATCTAAAAGGTGTGTGTGTGTGTGTGTGTGTGTGTGTGTGTGTGTGTGTGTGTGTGTGTGTGTGTGTGTGTGTGTGTGTGTGTGTGTGTGTGTGTGTGTGTGTGTGTGTGTGTGTGTGTGTGTGTGTGTGTGTGTGGACTTCAGGACACACTGCTGGAGATGCTGTGTGAGGCGGTGGAGTCGTCCATGCGGCAGGGGAGGGATGTGGTGATCTGTGGATTCCCACGGAACCTGAGACAAGCTGAGGAGTACGAAGCCAAGGTCAGACCCCCGACCCCTTGGACAGAGGAGCAGAGGAGACCAGGAACATAATTAGAACGGCGAGGAAAAGTCACAGTTATCACCCCATTCGAAATTAATTTGATCTGAATTCTGAAAGATTTTATCCCCCAGAAGACAGCGAGAGACAGAGATAGACAGAGAGAGACAGAGACAGACAGAGAGAGACAGAGACAGACAGAGAGAGACAGAGAGAGAGAGAACATAAATGAATAAACGGAGGAACAGAACAGTTAAAGTGAGCAAAGAGGAAAAATTTGAATTCAGAAGAGAGAATAGATGGAAATGAAAGTGCTGCCTGACATAAGCTTGTATTGTTTCTTTGCTTGAAAGTCCGACTGTCATTCAACTGTATCTAAATTTGGCGTTAGGCAGTGCTCGACTCCTTCCATTTCTAAATGTGTTGTACATGCACAATGTCATGGCAAACAAAAAGAGTCACTAATCAAATATGACTCATGCTGTATATGCTGTACATGCCAGGGTGTAACCACGACAACACAAAAGGCCAGAAGGGGTAATGGGAGGCGAGTGGGAAAACAAGACCTACAGGAATTGATGGGAGTGAATGGCTTTATAGGCCAAGTACAATAAATCCACAGGAATTTGTCCTGGCAGCAGAGGCATGACGATAAGCCAGCATGTCGATAACAAGGCAGCATGTCAGACACAAGCATCTCTCATACAATGCCGGCCTGGGCTAGACTGGAGATATGGCACACACATACACATTAAGATCTGTGTTAAACTCGGCATGTTTCGATTTTTACTTAAATGAACTCAACTTTACATCCACTATTCAATCGGAACATACAGGCACAGGCCACTGTGCAGTAACTCCAAAAATGTGAAATCTTGACAATCAAAGCCTGACAATTCATGTCTATGAAAGTCTTATTAATAATAAACTATTAGTAATAATTTTTATTTTAAACTTAATTTGTATATCATCTTTTATACATAGAATGCAGTGGTGTTTTACAAAGGTGCTTAGATGGAACACAAGGTCAGATGAGACAGTTTACTGTGGTTGAAAGCATCTCTCTGCGTGCGTCTAACTAGATGGAGGAGCCCAGTGCCGTTCTCGTGCTGGACTGTTCGCCTGAGACCATGTCCGTCCGCCTGCAGTGTCGCAGACACCTCTCCCCCAACTCTCACTCAGACAAAGACCCAGACCCGGTCTTCGACAGGACGGTGGCCAACTTCAGCAGCTACACCCAGCCTCTGGTGGCTCTCTATGAAAGCAAGAGGCTTCTGTACAGGGTAGGGTTCTGTGTGCGTATGTGTGTGTGTGTGTGTGTGTGTGTGTGTGTTTGTGTGTGCGTTTGTGTGTGTGTGGGTGCATGTGTGCGTGCCATTACAGGTAGTGAGTTAATGTATTGAGTTAATGCAAGGCCATGAAGGCTGTTTTGACGACTCATTAGGTTGTGGTCTTATCTCAGCCTGTTTCCCTTCTTCTGCCCCCAGATCGATGGCGAGAGGTCACCGGAGGAAGTGTTTGCGCAGATCTGCCAGGTGGTGGATTCCTGTTAATAGGCTCAAAAGGCGCTAGAACCCCCCCCCCCCCCCCATGCAGGAGTCCAACGGCTGCAACCGGACGAACGTGTGGAAAAACTCCCCTCAACACCATTCCTATCAAGGGAAACACACCCACACAGCACACCAACATTTTAACTGTAAGCTTGATTTGTACTTAGCCGATCTACAAGATCAAACAAAGCATGAATCAGGCTTTGTTCTCCTATGACACAAAATACTACATGGTCATGAAACTCCATTTCCAACCCATGTCTTGTTCAAGGTCTTAAAACACTACCAGCGGTTGGTACCAGTATTTGTACTTGTACTTGTGACACTGATCAAGCATTCCGGCTGTCATAATAAAGGCTTCGTCCAACTGTGTTCTCTCTATTAGGTCTGTTTCTTTCTGTAAACACTAAACGGTATACCATCGCTGTCGGGCAGAAACCTTGTATCTCCATATTTCAACTGTTTTCTTTCTTCTATTAATGCCCTATACTTTGTCATTCTACAGTGTCACACAAAAGTTGCAAAAGTAGCAGATCTACAAGCTCTCAATGCGTCGCGATGAGATGCGTTGTGAGCTCAACATTTTTCTTTCAAGTTAAAGTGGTTTAGTGTGTCTGTTGGACATATGAAGTTTCCACCTGACAGCAATGATATGCTTCCAAGCTGCCTGTGCAGGGTAGATAAATGTATACAGATAAGAAACAGCACCGCCTGCTGTGACTGAGGGCATGTTTCTTGTCGAACACTCAAAGTGCTCTGCCAGCCCACACGGACAGGAGGTTCCTGCCATGCTAAGTGAAATGTCAAACAGCATGTGGTCAAGAAAAAAAGGCAAAGATTTTATGCGCGTGTTCATGCTCTCATGTACAGTATGCTTTAGTGTATATTGTAGCATGCAGATTACAATCAAGCTTTTTGCCTTTTGTGTATTTAATTGACAAGCATTAAGAGTTAAGAGTATTGCATTTACACTCACAAACACACACGTATACATTATTATTCTCATATGGGACAATCTCACATCAAAGTGCTTGTTGGGAATTCAATATTTAACATTCAATAAAAGACAATTAAATTGTTAAAAGGGTGTATTTTTGTATGTGTACATTGTTGTTCTGCACATTGCAACTCATTTATGGCAGTGGTTCTCGACATGGGGTCCAGGGACCCTGCCAGGGGTCCTTGTGGGGGTTCCCAGCTAAGTTACAGAATTTCAAAATCAGTCTAATTACTTTAACTCTACATACATCGGCTACTTGAAAATAGCCGATCTACTGTACAAGCTCACAATGCTTCATGATGCAACGCCTTGTGAGCTTGTAGATCGTCTATTTTCTAAAACAACCTTGATAAAATGTGAAACATTTGGAATATTTTTATACAATATTTTTATCTTGTATGGGGGGGTCCCTGGCACAAAATATTTTCTAATGGGGGTCCACAGCTAAATACATATTTAGGGAACATGAAAAAGTTTGAGGGTCCGCAGCTAAATACATATTTAGGGAACATGAAAAAGTTTGAGGGTCCGCAGCTAAATACATATTTAGGGAACATGAAAAAGTTTGAGAACCACTGATTTATAGGATCAAAGCTGATGTGGTGGCTCCACCTGGTGGTTGATAAGCCACAACAACGGCACTTCTGGACCGGGGGCCTATTTCACGAAACAGAATTAGGGGTTAAGCCTGGATTTAACACCTATCCCGGCACTGCAGATATATAAATAGATGGATTCCATGTAATCTCTACATTGCATGCATACCTGCCAATCTCAGACCGTCCAATAACAGGAGACAGGGGGGCGTCTGGCGTAGCTACCTGCGTGAAGTGGGCGGACGCCCACTTCAAGTTGGCCGCCCACTTCACGCAGAAAGCTACGCGAGACTATGCAGATACGGGAAGTAAACCGGAGATGGTGTGTCTTGCCAAATTATGTTGCACGAGTCTTGTTTTTTTTTGGTCGATCTGCTGTTTTTGCCATTTTAGAATGTTTATCTGAAAAGTAACAGTTTTGGCCATAATGAGGTTTCCGCCCGACAGACAATATATTCATATTTATATTGTACATGCAAAATTGCTGCTATACGAAAACGTATTGTTACTGCACTGTTTCTTATTTTTATTTTCATTTGTAATAAAATGTCACTGACATCACAAGGTATTCTTCATTTTACGTATGGTCCAGTATGATTAATTCATATCAGTCACTGTATTCCAGTGGGGCAAGGCAGCCTACTGTAAGTCTGGAGATTTGACTTAAATCCAGGCTTATTTAATTCTCCTTTCATGTGATAGGCCCCTGACACGAAAGCTTGTCACAGGCTGTGAGAGGTTTCAGATGAGATGGCTAGAGACACTTTCCCTAAAAGATTGTGGCGCTACTGCTGCTGAAGAATAGATATGCACATGATTTCTGTGTGCAACACTCACCCATATCTAAATCGGCCTCTGATCTGTTACTAAGGGATGGAGGTGGGATTCAACTTTGGTAGAGGTTTGTGTTGAGTAGATAGGCTGCCATGATGCAACTTCAACAACAAAGGTTAGGGTACTCAGTAGTAGCTCTGCAGATAAAATATTATGGTGAAACAGCTCTTACTTGAAATAATAACTTTGTTGATTTCACCTTTTGAATTATGAAGAAGATCCGGTATGCTTCCGAGACCGAATCACCTTATTGTAAGAAATGATAGTAGCTTTACCAATCATAACCAGATAGACTTATTTCATTATGCAATGCAAGTCAATGGGGTGCATATTTTGCATATATATTTGATCTACGGAAAATCTTGAGCAGATCTTGCCAGTATTTGTTAATAACACAACCCATGTTATTGTGCTTGTGGGATGCATTTTTGGAGAGGCATCCACCTTCAAATTGTCTACTACACTATGATTCTATACATTCTCGATGATCTCTAGAGGCAATGCATATTGGTAGGTAGTATCCATCTACAGTACCTATAATGGTCGGTAGTATCTATCTACAGTACCTATCCATCCATTCATGGAAGAATGAAACAGAACTAGTGCAGGGTGTAGAAACTCTTTTCACATACTTTTATTTCCACAGTTCTCCTCTAGCAGTTTTTTTTTTTCTTTTTACATTATTTTTTTTACATAAGAACATACTGTTATACACAGATATCGTAGCAGGGCAAAGGGGGTGAGGGAAGGAGACGAAACGAAAACCATACAAAATGGTGTCTACTCAAGCACAACAAAATTCTATGTGTATAAAATTGCGTGGGTTGTTCCACTGTGTGGAGGTAACGACCACTACCTCAATTAATTCTTATTTATTATTTTTTAAATAGATTAATAAAAATACAATCTTTTTATGGACTTTTGACCTGGACTGCGAAAATTAAAAATGGATCTAGAGCCATGGTGATCGGGTCAGTTTTTCTGATGTAGGTTCATGATACCACGCAGCAAGGGGGTTTGAGAAGAAGCTGTGGCCAAAAGGTGGTGTTCTCCTGACAGAAAACCAAACGAAAGAAATGGCATACAGCACCTAGCTCTGGCTACTTTTCACCATATAATTCTATACTCCACATGATCAACAACAGCACACATTGAAAAAAAGAAAAACAGGACAAACAAAAAAAACAGGCATCTCTACGTTTCCCCAAAACACCCACTGCTTTCCGTGCTGTAGTGCTTCACTAAAAGGGTTTAGTGGAGAGAGAGAGAGAGAGAGAGAGAGAAACAAAATAAAGGAAAACAAACAAAGATGACAGTGTGTTGTTTGTGTGTGTGAGTGAAAGGTGGTTAGTAGTAGTGAGGGGGTAGAGAGCAGCGTTGCGTGACTGGTAGGCAGGTCCATGTACTTGACATGATGCATGGTCCGTCTACACAAACAGGGTCTTTAGAATGTCATAATGTATCGGCAAAGCTCCTGTGATTGGCGACAAACCTGGTAAGAGGAATCAGAGACGCTCGTTTCTGCGCAAAGTTCCGTTGCCCGACACACTCACCCAATCATTTCATAACAGCCTCGGCTCTCACTGAGGAAGTTTGATTCATAAATACTTGGTTCTACTGACAACTAGCTAAGACATTTTTCACTCTCGCAAAACACAGAGACCACTTACGCACACAGTAACCATCCATGTGTATCTCAGTTGATTAGTTGAGGTCCACTATGACACTGGGCAACCACGCGTTACCATTAGGTGGCGCTATGCCAGACTGACCGTTAAACTCTCCAGTTTCAAAGCAGCACAGGGAGGTATCGGAGGGCAACGGAAGTGGGGTGGGGTCGGGGAGTCGCCCTCCTAGAGTCACAGAGCCTGGGAATGTCGGTGTGCCTTCTGTTTATTATTGTTTTTTTTTTTTAAATAGTGTAGCGTTTTTAAAGAGATCCATTGATTAACCTGGCCAAGAAGGACTGGGCCTCAATGTGAGGAACCAACATGGCCGCCCATGTTCAAGTCGAGGTGGCCAGCGGCCAGTAGCCCCCCCGCCACAAACAGCACAGTGATCTGCTCTGAGGGGGCCACCCCTGGTTGTCTGCTCGACTGCCTGCCTGTTGGCCTTCCTGCCTGGGCAGTGGGGTTAAGCAGGTTAACTTGGACTTGGAGTATGGAGCCATGCACAGAGTGGCCTGTGGGATTATGTGGAGAGAACAGCCTGGAGCGAGGGGTGCAGGGGCCCCCGTCATCTGTTGGCAGGGAAGTAGTTGGGGTCCAAATAGTTGTAGCCTGTGCTCTGAGGCAAGCAGTAGTCCCTGTCCAGGAAGGTGTCCGACTGATAAACTGGCTCCAAGTGGTGGTTCAGCTTGTGGGTCTCGGTCTTGAACAAGCTGTCAGGGTAATAAAAAGGAAAATATGGATACCCAATAGTGATACACATGACATTCTGTATGGTTTTCAACACCTAATTAACACAACCACTCTCTTTCTGTTCCGATGTTACATTTGAATTCCAGGATTGGGTAGCTACAACACATGAACCGAGTACTTGTTACTTGAGAAGGGTTCTTACCAGTCAGAACAGTTGGAGCAGAAGTCAACCGAGTTGTCCTGGGGACAGTCTTGACAGTGCCACCTCACCCCCTGAATGGGCTCCATGCCACACATGTCACACTACAACAACAATAGCAATAATTCATTTCATTAGTTGGCTGTTGGTTATCCAGAAAGTTAGTGACTCTAATTATATTTTTCATGTAATCATTTCATAGGCTTAAAGTTAGACTTATGTTACTGTATGTGCTGATATTACATAATGCTTTTTCTCAAAGAAATGCACACAGACACACACATGCTACTCAAGGGGCAGCCTTGACAAGGCTGTATTGTAGGGAGTGAAGATGTCATGTCCTATGGCTGGCGACGTGTTGACTTGATGCAAACTCAGATTCACAAACGTCTCTAATAATACACAATGACAACAGGATGCATTTGTTTCTGTGGTGAATCAGAGAATAGAGCTGCTTTAATTAGAATGTCCGTGGTCAAAGAATACAAAAAACACATTATATAAAGCATACAGCCACCCACTCAACACACACACACACCATAGCCCTGCAGAAATTAGCATCAACTCTCTGACAGACAGAAAGTGTCAGATGCTTGCGTCAAGAAACGCACCCATTGTTTTCAACGGCTGTAGACAAACTGGAGGCATCAAGTGGGCGTGTAAAACCTGCTGATGCGCCTTTCAGAGCTTGGTTCTATTTTTGAGCATCAACACAATGTACATAGCAACCCGGCACTGACTAATTCAAACTTGTATAAGCAGTGTGTAAGTATGTGTATATGTCTGTTTTTGCTTAGTTTTTGTTCCCCACATAATGCGAATCAATTAGTTTAGTCTCGCTACGAGTTAGAATAAAAGAGGGACATACCAAATTATTATTGTACCAAAAGAAACAAAACGATTATACCAAACTAAACACATTTTAAACTAGCCTGGGAATCATTTTGAAGATGCGCGTTCCGGTCGTGTGTTCCGGCCGCCTGATGGCGTAAAGTTATTTCCACTCCAGACCGGATCAGAAACCCGAAATGGTATTGATCCCAGGCTAACGTGGTCGTGGTCCTGCCTATATATGGGCCTATGGGGTTTGTTTATGGTTATGTCCGAGTCAGAGTGACGTGGTCCACAGGCCGGTCGGTCCTCCCAATTTTAATATAGGAAACCTTTTGTATAGTTGAATATATATATATTCAACTAGTATAGTATATATATTTGGACTTGTCTGATGGCACACGGTTTGGAAACCACTGCTTTATGAACATTAATATATTGCATCGCCACAGATCTGCCATTTTTGAAAAAAAATATATCGTTTTTTTAAGTGAAATGGTTACGTCTGTCTTTGGGTTCTGTAAAATATTAGACCAATGAAAAGTATTAACAAGAGCTAGTGACTATATAATAAATACAATAAATACATTAGAGACCCATTGGAACGTAACAGTTTTGGACACCCGACAGTGACGACATGCAGTGTGTATGCAAGGTTCCAAGAAGACTGCACCTTGAAGCCCAAATGCTGCACCATACTGCTCTCTTCCTGGATCTCCTGGAGCTTCTGCTTCTTTAGTCGCTTCAACTCCAGCAGCTCTTTGTACTCTGGCAAGTGTCTCAGCTCCACAGGCACACCTTCCTCGTCCTGGATGCGCGTGCACGAGGGAGAGAAGACCAGAGGGATCAGTGCATACCCTTGTAAACACATTCACACATTGTTTAACTCATTAAGACCGGGAACGCATCTGTGTGTCATTTTTAGATTTCTTTGGCTATTAAAAAATAGCAGATATACAAGCTCATAGTGCGGCACAGAGTGCCGCACTATGAACTTGTAGATCTGCTATTTTTGGGGGAATAAATCGAAATAATGTGTGCTGTAGTGCAAATCTTTGAATATATACATTTTTAACTCAAATCCATTGCTTCTGGGGGTCCCTGGAACAAAATATTTTGAGATGGGGGGTCCGTGGACAAATACATATTATTTTGGGTGGTCCTTGACATGAAAAAAGTTTGAGAACCACTGATATATAGCAACATAAGTAAAAAGAATTATAATAATAATGTTAGGATTTAGAAGACTAAGAAGCAAAGATTTGAGTTACAAATGTTTGCTTTAAAAAAAAATATATATATATATATATTCAAAGATTTGCACAAATGTTCACGATTAAAAAAAAATAGCAGATCTACAAGCTCATAGCGCAGCACTCGGTGCCGCGCTATGAGTTTGTATATCTGCTATTTTTGAATAGCCAAGGACATCTTAAAATCACACAGATGCGTTCCCGGTCTTAATGGGTTAACAGTCTATGTATGCCTGGGGATCCATCTTAATATGGCTAATCTCCAGTTGTTCTATATCCTTTTTAGAGCCTACGTAACCGGTATCGACCGGTGACAATCCAATGAAACAAGTCTGTAGTATTACATTTCTACTGCAACACTGTGTGTCAGACTTGAGCCATTAAAAGTCAGGGTGCTGTGTGGAGTGATGATGCTGACATTTGGCTGAACAGCCAACCCGTTAGTCCACTGCCATCCCATCTGTCATCCAGTGAACATTCTCTAGGCCAGTCCCGGCAACACATTCTGTGACCATGTTCTTGTACCTGTGGCGGCGTGAGTACATAGCCAACACACTACTGCTTGTGGCAGGTCTATGTTCTCCACAGGACACCGCAGCAACCCAGGCTTCTGTTAAAGGTTACTGGCATCAGAGGAAATGCCAGCGCCCGCGCGCTTGGGTAATGCATATGGTACTTCTGGCTTACTACCTGTAAGGAGTTTAACTTTCAAATTTAAACATGATATGGGCCTCCATTGACGTAGATCTCCGTCATTTCAAATCCACCCGTTCACCGCCATTGACGGAGATCTCCGTCATTTCAAATAAATAAATAAATAAATAAATAAATAAATAAATAAATAAATAAATAAATAAATAAAATGTCATGTACATAAACTAAATTAAGAGTTATCTATACCTCCAGATGACAACAGTGCTCATGTTTAACCTTTATGGTATTGAACTGCATGTGTACCGTTTTTAGAACGAATGGTACTTTCTCGCTTTGTTTCTGCAGAGTGGCTAGACTGGCTACGCTGAGGACTCACCGAGTCGTCAGCAGAGGGGTCCTGAACGCTGTTGTAGTAGGCAGCACGCTCTTCCTCCTCGTCCATGTAGACCGGGGGCTCGTAGGACGTCAGGAAGGTTGACGGTCGGTATAGGTGCTTGTTGAGGTGGTGCTGCCGCTTATTGGAGGCCTGGAGAAAGACGGACACCATCTATAAACTGTAGGCATGCCATGTGCGTAGAGCTTCCTTCCACACGTGACGTTATTTTTTTTTAAAACAATAACCGGACAAGCACAAAATCATAACTATTTAGTTTCAATTAGATAAATTAGTGGGTTGTGTGAATGAGTAATTGTTACCTTTTTAGTGTACATGCACAGATTGGGAGTCCTTCCGGGTACAGGGATCCCAGCTTTTGTCAGTTTGATGAAGTACTTTTGAACCCTACTGGCAACCTGGAATGTTTAAAGATGCAAGTGTTAAAATGTTTCTCAAAAGAGGAACTGACCTCTCTCAGGCTTTGTTTAGATATAGAATTCTGGATACATGCAAGGCACAGTTGAGCTAACACACTGCTACCAGGATATCTTTTTTTGTTAGCATTGTGAAGTTGTTAATTCTTACACATTTGTATTATGTGGACACTGACAGTGGAGCCAGTCAACCAAATAGATGGGACATACAGTTGAACAACCCCACAAGTTTGTCAAGTACACAATTCTGTGAATTTCTTTCTTCAGTAGTCAAACTTGTCAGAGAGACATAAGCGTAATTATAATGATGATAAATGTACATGTGGATGAAAGAGAAAGTTTGTTCAATTTGAAGATGGGTAGCTGCTTCAGATGTGCAACCAGTTCGGATCATTCCCAGCCACTTATGTTTCGTTACGTTTCTTCCAGATCACATAACTAAAAGATATGTGTCTTCTTCAGCAACATCCAACTGATTTCAGTAAAGCAGGTTATTTATATGACAGTTGGCTACCATAAGGTCTGTCTTAACAAACTAGTTATTAAATGCTTTGACCCATGGCCGACCTAAACAATAATGATAAAGAACGAAAAGTGGGATGTATTGGAATCTACCCATCGACTTATCCCCCTTCCTCTATGTGCATCAATAGCCAGTCGGGGAATCACCTGTTTTGCTGTCCTATTGCCTAGCTCATCAGCAACCTTCTGCCATCTTCTGGACTCCACCTCCTCGGGAGGAAACTTCAGGAGGAGTTGTTCCAGCTTTTTCTGTACAAACACACACAAAGGCCCACATGAAAACTGTAACTACACAGATAAACTCAAACCATTTCTATCCATCCACACCGTACTGAAATGTTCCTCTGCACTGTATGTAAGGTCAGACTGTCCTTGAACTGTATTTGTGTTTATGCTATTAATACATTTCTGCACCGCAGTACCAAAAAGTAATTCCTTTACTTTTAATGTGACAGACCAGAGAGCATCTCCACCCAAAATATGCGTTTTTTTAACAGTTGTTTTTTTCTCCAGCCACTGGGCCACTAGTAGCTGAAGACATTAAGGACGGTAGCCAATATTACACATCACATATCACTCATATATAGAAGAAAAAAACAGATTACAGTAACTGAATGACAGATGAACTGAATCATGACTAGATGAATTGCACTATGACTGCACTGGTTTTAGTTAGGACATGAAGTGGTTATTTATTTTATTTGTCTTTTTAAAGAGTATTATAGGATATATGTAGTATTGTAGGATGTATGTTCTGTCATGTCTGTACTTTTTGTCTTTTTAAATGCTGGCCCTGGGAGCTGCTCCAAGAGTTCCTATGCATTCGTGCAAATTGCAAATAAAGTCTCTTATCTTATCTAATGTGCTTGTGAGAATTACTGCAAATTGGTTAAAAGGTGATTCTGATTTAGATGACACAATAGGTCCCTCTGCCTGTCATTAATCGAACAACACAACTGAAAAGCTTTTTTTCAATAAATGTTTGACATACAACAGGCTGTTAGCATTTCGATCAAATGTATTATCTATTTAACTACATTTTTGATAGAATACAGTTCTCTCTACCAGCTTGGTGTTCATACCTGTTCCTCCACAGTCCACAGCTGGTTGAATGTGTCAGGCTTGTTAGTGTGACACAGTCTCCCTCTGATCATCTGGCAAGACACACAAGACATGTCAAATCAATGACAAGATGAAACAGAAACAGGGACTCCTCTGTCTGAGGACGTCTCTGTGCTCGCAACGACTGGCACATTGAGGCCGTCAGTTTGCCCAAGAATGCACTTCAACCCTACAGACTTTGTTGACAGAGGTCCCCCAGGGGTCTATACTTGATGCCCTCCTTTTTCCCCTCTACACAAAATGTTTTATAGAGAATAGCCGTGCGAGCTTGAAGATCTGCTATTTTTGCACAATGTTCACCTCTTCGACTAAAATAGCAGAACTACAAGTTTCACAAGACATTGCAACTAGACACATTGTGAGCTTGATAGATCTTCTGTTTTTGCCGAATGTTGCCTATTATGACATGCCCAGAATAGGGATTCTAGGGTTCATGTGGTTAATCTCTTACTAAAAGGCATAGTGTCCATTCAGTGAAAGAAGACAACACTACATAACTACAAATAAGCCTAAGAAAAGAGTGTGACTAAGAAGAGCAGAGTGGGAGGTGGGTGGATTGGTTCACGTTTCCATAGATACCAGCTTATACTCACATGCCCGCATGCTTAATTACTACTGGCAGGAGTGACACAAAGCAAAACATTTTTGGGGAAAAAAATCTCTATATATACACTATACTTATACAGTATATCTTTTTTAACATAGACATTTCAAAATGCATGAGGCGCAGTGTTTAACTCTAAAAATATTACAGGTGACAAACAACTCACTAGCCATGGCTATGAAATATTGACTATATTGACTCCTGACTTCATGGTCAATGCAAAATCCCCAGTCCCACTATGACAGATATTCTCTGTAGGACTGCAGATTCTCCGTGTGGGGAACTGAGGGGTACCTGTGATTGCTCGCCATTCTCTGGACCGTCACTAGTGGGCAGAGAAGAGTACATGGTGGAGGACTCGCCTTCCTTCTTGGGCTCCAAAGGGCTTTTTGGTCGATCAGGCAACCCTAATGAGAGAACATATGAACATTAGTAGTAGTACTGATGGGAGTAGCAGCAATAGTGTTATAAAAGGACATGTTCCACAATATAGTATGAAGTAAAACAAAAAACATGAGATATACATGCCCTTGTCGAAGATGAGCTTTAGCCGTCTAGTTTTGCGTTTCTTGTCGCAGAACTCTCTCTCAAATTCTCCCAATCCAGAGGTGTATTGGTCCCATGCAATGTCAGGAAGCTGGACGACTCGCTGGGGGCATGGCAAACCCAGGTTCGCCTGAGGATTAACACGGGCAAATTTCATTTAACAGTTGATCCTAGGACCCAACTTGCAAACCCTATTAACCTTACAAGAGACACAGGTCACAGGAACGAAATAAGGTGACAATCAGTCACTGCCTAAGGCCAGACACAGTGAACCCAGAGCCATTACGGACAAGGAGATAGGAGTGAAACACCAACAGACAGATCAGAAGCAAACACAGGGCCATTAAGAACAAGCAGATAAGAGTGAATGTAGATTATAGTTACCTGTTTCTGTAGCTGATCCACAAAACTAATGGGTTCAACGAGAGCCTGTCTCTGTTGCCGCGCCAGGGTCTCCAAGTCCAGGATGGCCTGCGTCCGCTGAGCCTCCAGCACTCCGATGGTCTGCAATAGCCTCTGGTAACTGGTACACACAGAAGGTAGCAGGATTAGCCAAGAGCTAGTAGAATGAACTATTTAGGCTGACACTTGCCCGTGCATTAACACATTAAACCTTTAGGCCCTATGACCATGCATGATTGAATCATGGAAGAGAGGATTTAAATAAGGGTAAAAAGTGTTAAGTGTTTTAATCTGTCCTGCAGATTTTCTGTGGAGAACACATAGGGTATTGATTATGCCTTGAGAAATACCACCAGCCACCAGATCCACTGGTAGTTCATTTTGACTGTGGCATAATGAGCTTGTCATTTCTACCTTGCCAACCTTCCTTTTCTATCCAGACCAACACCAAAATAACTCACTGGTAAGCGGAATAATAATGTACCGGCGGAATAAGCCGATACATTTTACCATTGTGGCTGCAGAATAGAAGTCCAACTTTTTCAAAACATAGCAACAATCACGAGTCTGATCTATGAGTTTGCATGTGTAGTCCATTTCATTGCCACTATTAATAACCTTCACACGACACTAGGCATTGTGGTGCTTCAGCTGCAAGACTTCAGCACTGGAGAAATCTGACCTTTTCACTTACATCCCCAGGGGACAAAGGGAGGAACTGCAAACGGAGCTATGAATGATGTGTGGTGTTGCAGTGCCAAGCAACAGTCGAGTAATCAAACGGGTATGTAACAGCATTCTATACATGATGAGCATTAACTAATGCAGGTGCACAGCGTAGCAGTGCAGATCAATCTCCCTTAGTAGGACATTAATGAAAATCAATTCACAAGACGAGGTTCATTCAGTGGCTGCCAGTTCTTTTTTTACATAACTGCCATGCAATGAAGCAAAACAATTCAGATGAATCATATTTGTTGAAAGGAACACCCTTCAATATATTCAACTAGGATTTAGAATTCATGTTTATTCATATTGTATGTGAAGTCCTAGACCTTGGACTGTGCATCAGTACAGAATACTGTGATGTGAAACACCAATGCCTTAATATTTATTGTATTCTTAAGTCATTCTGAATCTGATGACGCATCAACTTAGCAACAAAGAGAAACTGAACCCGTCCTAGTTTCCCTTATAAATTAATGATTTGTATAATAAACTGTCCTGAGGACATGAGGAGGCCATGACTATGCTGCTGGGTGACTTGGCAGCCCACCAAGAGTCCAGGCAACAGGCCTGATTTTCCATTGTCACTTAATTGTCCAAGGAGCTTGCGCTATTGCGCCAAAGGTCCAACATCAGTGCCAAACGAAAAACTAAGCAGGAAGAATAAAGGTGCGGAGCTGAAGCTGATTCATAATAGATTATTGAAAGATTAAACCGGTTTCTCCGGTCCTGGGGACCAAGAGTTTTCATTCTAGCCACCAAATCAGGGTCCAATTCTGACATGAGACATAAGGGGAAAGCAATTACAAGGGAAATTCCACTCTGGCTCTCTCTTGTATTTGTTAAAAGGTTGCTTACCTACAGGGTAAAATGAGCTCACAGCCAGTTCTCAACATAGTTATGTCTCGATTTGGCAATTAATTTAATGTTGCTTTGCAGATACATTTCCCACAAACGCAACGGATGTAATTTGGGTCTACAGAACAGGATTGAAAATCACTGCTTTAAAAATCAGTCTGGGCTCTACTAGAGCAGTTGGTTAGGGTGGGCATAAACCATTAAAAGAAAATGTGAATTGCACATTAACAGAGCCATATGAATCCTTTTTTCAATATCATCTATCCTTGTTGAATTGCAGAATATTTCCTACTGTTATGAGAGTTACTGGTCAAATAAGACAAACAAACAGTCTGACCCTCAATCAAGTCAGTGATTGATTGTGCACAACTTAAAGTACCCAGTTATGCTTTGCTAAAACCTGATCACTCAAAACTCTTCTCACTCAGCATAACCAGATCTTGGCATGGTAGAAAAACTTGATCACATGACACGCCAATATGATAGTAGCTCACAGCAGTCAATGAAATCCTTTTCTAAAGTCACTCTCCAAATCGCAACAATTCATCATTAAATGGATGACAAAAGGACACTTGACTAAGGATGTTTGAAAGACCTGGAGAGCCCCCTTCCCCCCTCGTCCGGGCACGATCACGCATACGCTTCATACACCTCACAGCCAACCCCAGACACTTCAGATGACACAATTTCACGTTATTTTGCAGGTTTTTCTAGTGTGTAGTTCGTTTGACTACATAGGAGGGGTTGGTTCACTGAAGAAAGAAAGAAAACTACAAGCGTCAACCACGGCACTTCTTTCCTATTGATTGATGCCTGGTAAAAGTTTACCTATGTTGAACTCCACGGTTCACGTGTGTTGTTGGACATCAAACACTTCAAAGCGATCAACGAGCCACAACGGGACGCTCCACCCCTTTGCCCCCATAGAGCGGAAATGAACGGGGAAGCTGACACTTCTGACGCGTATGAAGCACACGTGGGAGTGGGACAGTGCCCTTACAGACTTGCAGAGTCCGATTCAACACAACATGGGACCACCTGTCAACTAGCATTCAGCGTACATAATGCTACCAACATGCCCTGACACTAGGATATCTAGGGATAGGATTTATCTATTAAGACACGTTCCTTGTGATGTGACCTAACTGAGAAAAGAAAACACCAGCAGAGTATTCTTAGCATTCAATAACCACCACTACATGCAGCCTGATTGAGCACAACATGGTACAACCTATCTGCTAGTATAACCATACATACGTACAGATTTCTATTTGACTAGGGCTGCTATAGTGAGGTTCAAAAGGTGATTATAAAATTGAGTACCAGTCCTCGTCTCCTCGGTTATGATTGGCTGAGCCTCGTCAGAAGCCATTGTAAAGTGCACTATAAACACACACCCATAACCGCATGTATGAGTATTACTGCACTGCACCAAATTATTAGTTTCATGCCGTCCAATTTTGTTGGGAATTGTGATTTACAAAAACGGCTTCCAATATTTAACATCAATGTAAACCGTGGCCTCTTTTGGCATGTTGCCTTATATTTATGCCCACTGTAGTTAAGTGTCCCTTAACTGTAGTTAAGGGACACTTTACTGATTTTGAAGCAAAAATATGAGTTTGACTTTATTGTGGACATTTCCGCGTCTTGTGGTGGAAGACAGAATACATAGGGTATTATTTGCCACATCATTTCCTCATACAGAAACGATGGGATTTCGTTTCACAATTGGCAAAGTGTCCCTTCAGTACAGAACTGGAACGTAGAATGTTCTATATTAAATAACAATCATTGTTAATATTAATAATAAACAAATACCATTATATAAAAGCTCTATGATTACCAATTATTACAATATATAATTATTCAAGTTTAATTTTGTAGCCCTATGCATCAAGCACAAACTGTCATAACAAAACTATTCATCTATCCCAATGCCAATAATTCTATTTCCATGAAAACAGGCTTACTCCCAAGTGAAGGAATCAGCACAGCCGTTTTAACATTCAATCTCCAAGGTTACAGGAAAACCTAAATTTGGCATCTCATTTCACACAAACAGCAATAGATTGGAAGGCGGAAATTAGCAGCTTGACTGCAAACAACATCTTATTATCAGAAGGACAAAGTGGCAACAATTTGTATGTACTCAGATAATCCTTAGTACAGGGACACAAACATTCTGCTTAGATTGGCAGATGGCAGATTACATCCCAATTGTATCAGTGAATGTGATAATTGCCAATACGATATGCCAATATCATTCAGCTATCAGACCCATTATGCTGAATATTGTAGCCATGAAAACTTTGCTTTGTGTATACCACAATAAGAATACCGGTAATTGCTTTGCTTTAGACTCATTAGAGACTTATTGAACTGATTTATACTTAATTTATACTCTGTCATACAATGGTGTTGAAAGTCAAAAACAGCCAATCTACAAGCTCACAACTAAATGTAACCCAAAGTATGTTCCCCTTCCATGATTCAGACAATGAATCCATTAATCCACTCAGTCTCAAACATTTGATCCTTATCTTAATGGGCTGTGAGCTATATCCATTTTGATTAGCACTAAGGTGGCCCTCAGAACAGACGCCATGCATTTCTTTTATATTTTTTGAAATATTTTAAACCTTTAATTTTATCATTTTAAAAGTCAAGAAGTTGGTCGGATCAGGCTAAAACCTTGCCCAAATATGTTGTCATACATCACAGATACGATATAGATGACGGACATCATAGACTGGCCACATTAAGATGAAGCCACGTTGTTATTAGACCCCATATTGTTATGAATATCTAAAAGTCCAAACACCTTGCTTTAGAATACAGAGCACTTAACCTGGAAAAAAAAGAACTCAACTCTTGATACTTGATTAAAAAGGGGGGGATCCGCTAAGAACCACTCCACTTTCTATGTTAAACTTAAATGGGAAAAGGAGGCAGGCATAACCCTAACAGAGGATGAATGGCTGAATATATGTAATGTACTATCCACCACTACTAGCTCTGGCCTTTGGAGAGAGTTCTCGTGGAAGAACATGATTAGGTTCTTTATTACCCCAAGGAGAAAATACTTACAGAATGGTACACCAGAGTCAGGGAATTGTTGGAGAGATTGCAATAATACAATGGCTGTCCAGTAACCCAAACCTCCTGGCTAGAGATTGTATCAGATATCAACACAATAATGGGTTCCGAGCTTGAATGTACTTTTACCAATATTTACCTGAGTAAAATATCAAACAAATTTAGCACCTCGGATAAGTACCTTCTCAAAATACTATTGATAGCCAGCAAGAAGGCTATAACCAGGAAATGGCTGGACAAAAACCCACCAACGAGGGGGGAGTGGATAGCCATTGTACAGAACATATACGAAATGGAGAAATTCACATACTCTGTATGGATACATACTATAAATACTGGTTAAAATGGATATTATATATGAAAATGGATATTCTGTGAAGGATCTTTATATAAGATGTAGGTGTTTGAATATCTGTATGTAGGTACGAGTATGTGAATCTGTGTTATGTGTGGAGGTACATTGCTTGAATTATATTTTATATTATATACATTTTTGTATCTTTTATTTATTGTATTTTATTTCTCTATGCATGTATTTTTATTTATTTTCTGCAAATATTTGGAAACCAGTTCACCATGCTGTTAGAATTAGGAGTGAATCATTGGAATATCTACTGGCAAACTACCATGGACTTTACCATCAAGGAGAAACAAACTGAGATCTTTCTAAAAAAGGACTGAAGTTGCTTTAGATTCGGATCCCTCCCTCTGGACTGAATAGCCCACAACATAATGAGTGTTAAATATACTTGAAATGTACTAATTTAATGTAATGTGATGCCCAAAATGACCTGCCTGTTCTAAAAGGAAAAAGAATAAAAATAAGTTTGAAAAAAAGGGGGGGGGGGGGGGGTGCTTACAATAATACAATTTGTGGAGAACATAAACAGCACCTCCCAAAAGTATCCCAAAACAGCACCTCCTGTATTTTTCAAAGGCAAAGACTGTAATGAAATGGTCATAGAATAAATATATCACTCCGTGGTCAAAGGGAAAGAGCAACAGAATCTCAGCAGGAGGGAGGGGGTGGGGGGGGCTGTGGGGCTTCGACGTACTCTTTGTTATGTTTGAGAGCCAGGTGGTCTGACTCAAAGTAATACACGTCTGGTTCCTCCTCCTCCTCTTCCTCCGTGACCTGGCTGCATGCTGCCTCTTTACTGCTCCCTGCCTCCATGACCTCCACAGGCCCACTGTCCTCACCAGCTGCTGGGTCCCCGGGTCCCACCGAGGCCTGCCCCTCACTGGAGGGCCCCGCGCAGTCCATGGGGTCAGGCTCTTCCAGTTTGGGGTACGAGGCCTCCAGCTCCACCTCCGCCTCTCCCACCACCACTGTGGCTACCTCCTCCTCCTCCGCCGCCACCACCACCACCTCCCCCTCTTCCCTCAGAGGCCCGTTGTCTCTGGGAGGTGAGGTGGGTTTCGGGGAGGGGGTTTTCCCACTGCAGGCGGCCCTCCTGGGTGAAGTCCGCAGGGTGTATCTGTGTTCGTGGGGCTCTGTGAAAGAAGGGGGTGTGCTGGATGCTGAGGGGTTGCATCCTGGCTCGGTAGGGGAGTGGGAGGCTTCTAGCGGGGGTGTTGTTTCTCCTGAGTTGCTGTTGTTGATTGGGATATTGTTTATATTGTTAGCAGAGGTGGTGGATGGGGAGGGGGGGTAGGAGGTAGGCTCAGTGGGTTCCTGCACTGGCGTAAGAGGCTGGCCATTTGTTTCACCCTCCCTCTCCTCCTCCTCCTCCCCCCCCCTCCTCCGTCACCTGCTCCTCGTGGGCCAGGCACAGGGACCCACCAACAACGTCCACCTCCATCGCCTCCACCTCCTGCTCCTTGGCCACCATAAGCTCAGGGAGAGGCTCCTGGAGAGCAGCCTCAAGTGTGGCACCAGCAGGCGATGCTGGCGACTCCCCTGAGCCGCTGACCTCCGTCTGCCCAGGGACAGAGTTTCTACAAGGCACGATGGGCTCAGGGGATGAGGACGCCCCCACCTGGCTACCATTGAGCAATGAAGGGCTATTGGTGGCAGAAGCGGGATTTGCACAAGGCTCTCCGGTGGGCGCACATAGCTGTAGTTCCTTTGCTGTCATTTCTCGGAGTCCATTAGAGGCCTTGTGAGGGTTCGGGGGATCAGCGGCCTTGTCACACTTTATATGACATTCCTCTGTCATACCCTCCACTGCCAGCCTGGCCTCGCCTTCCTCTTTACAGAGGATCGGTGAAGCAGGGGTGGAGTTAGCCGAGTTCTGGTCAGCCGAATCCTCCTCGTCGTTATCCTCTGTGGGCTCTGGCACAGACACGGGGCTTTCTGACTTCGCAGGCTGCTGCGGGTCCTCCTCGGGTCCCTGAGACTCTCCAGAGCGGGAGCACCGCTTGGCCCTTTTGAGCTGAGGAGAGGCATCCCGTGTCACCTTCCCCTTCTCACAGTTTTCAGACTTCTCTGGGCCACTGTCCTTTTCCGAGCAGGACACACCTCGCTTCCTGGAACTGGCCCATTGCTCCCCCTCAGGCGGAGGTGCCTTACAGTCAGCTACCTTCCCCTGCGATGAGGCCTGCTGCTGTGCGTCCTGCTTTGAGTCGTGCTTGGCGTCTTGCTTGGCGTCCTGTTTTCCGTCCTGCTTCTTCTTAGGCGAGCGGGCCCTGGGCAGCGGAGACACAGAGGTCTCCTCTGGCTGGGCAATGCTGCGGTTCCTGAGGGTTCGACCACAAAAGTTCTCGTCCAATCCATTGATCCCCACTGATGACCGTGTGACGCGCGAGGAACGGGACGCGGCCATACTACGGCGGGTGCCTACAGTCTCATCCTGGTGCTCTCTCCTCTGCTGCAGAATGTGGGAACCTGGAAACGAATGAGACATACAGGTCATTAGGCCTTACAATGATTAAATACCGGTCCAATTCCCACTGGAGCCTCCTACACTAAAAATGTATGCAGTGAAGCTGTTTTGTGTAAAAGTGTCGACCAAATTTTAAAAACGACTTGGGTCATTTGAAGACTATTGATTACAAACATCTTTGTAACTAAGCAGCAACAACTGTCCACTGGCAAAATAAAGGTTTCAGCACTTATCTGTACAAAGAAAACAAATTCAAAGGCATGTGAAGTTCCACTAAGTAACAGATGATTTCATGGGACAAATACAGTCAATGCTTTGATGGATCCTAAATGCTGGTTCTAATCATAAAATCTTTTTGGACTTTTCAAATTTTGACAGAGCTTCGAGGTTGACATGCAATTAGTAAGGTGGTTACTTAATCAAAATGAACAGAAACACCCTGAAAATACCTTGTCATGTGTTGTGTGTTGACACTTACATGAGAAAGATGAGATGTTCATTAATAGCCTAAATCAATATAAGAAATAACTAAATAAGTCTGGTCTTGGATTTTCACAAATGTTCTGCAACTACCTCACAACCAAAGACAAATAAGCTGTGTGTGGTCAAACAGAATGGACAACAAAAGTATGTTACTGTCATAACTACATGTTAAGTATTGGTTATTACTGGTTAATAATTTCCAGCAAAAAACAAAACAAACTAGAAAAAGTGCTCCTCGGAGCACAGGTCTCCGCCAGGTCAGGTAGGTTATTGTGGCCTCCTGGTGGTAGCCTGGTATCCAGCCTGCTTCGCTACGTTCGGCGGACTTTTTTTTCTCTCTTCGCTTCTCAGTCTGGAAAGCCTCCCATTGGGAGGTCTTGCAGAACTACACTGGAACTACATATGTTACGTTGGGCAACGTCGTTACTGATTGGATGTTGTTCAAACGAATGACGAATCACAACGATCACACTGTTTTTTTGGTCCCGCCCCGCACCACAGACCAATCAGAAGCCCCAGGTTCGATTCGAAGCTTTTGGCATGTCCCGCCTCCCTTGGAGATAGGAGGCTTTCCAGACTGAGAAGCGAAGAGAGAAAAAAAAGTCCGCCAAACGTAGCGAAGCAGGCTGGATACCAGGCTATCCTGGTGGCGCTATAATAGGCCAATGTGAATAGGGTGCCATTTCTTCTTAGGCCTTTCACGGCAATCGGATACTGCATTCATGATTTGAGGCATTTTGTTCCAAAAATGTGTTTTGCTAAATATGACCTGCTGGTGGCGCTATAACAGGCCAATGTGAAAAGGGTGGGATTTCTTCCTCGGCCTAGTGGGAACAACAACATTTCAAATTGCATGCTGGGTTCATGATTTGAGGCATTTTGTTGAAAGCGAACCAATCCTGCAAACTGCAATCTTAGGCAATCAGAATGGAATATGGGAAATCGGACAGATCCGTGTTGATCACATGACTATAGAGATACTGTGTACCGATTTGAGTGATGTTTGGACAAAATCTGTAGAAGTATCAAAAAAATTGTTTTGCACAAATCTGCCTCCTGGTGGCGCTATAACAGGCCAATCTGAATTAACAGGCCAGAGGTTTTCAATTGGCATCCAGGGAGTGTGTGTGCACAGTTTCGCAGTGACCAGGCCAACGGTGCCGGAGATTAGCTGTACACAGACAGAATGACGCACGGACGCACGGACGGACGGACGGAAGGACGGACGGACAGGGTGCAAAACATACTCTCTCGCCAGGCCGAAACAAAAAACAGCTGGCCTCTCTGTTTATTGGTTCATGAACCTGCATCTACAGTGAAATAAGTAAATGCACATTTAAAAATTCTCACCACACACAAACAACTGTCAGCCTGCTTATCACGGTTTAACAGTTGGGCCAATGGGCCTACAGGTGGTATCCAAATTATCAGAATGTAGACTGTAATGCTATTAGAAAAAGAATCTGGACTTGCAGGGCCTACATTCTTGAACCAGCATGTAGACTCAGGATTGTCATGATTTAGTCTAACTTCCTGACTTGTTCTCAAGAAAAGCAAAGCTTGCTTAACTGCTCATTGTGCTGCTCAGATTTATTATGTTCATTTAAAAACTCAGATGTCCCCAATAGATGACAGGAGGACTATACCGTATAAATGAGAGTGGACAACAAAACCAATAGACTTATCATCAAACATTAAAGACTGAGAATCATCTCACTGCTGTCCTTCCACAACACTATAAGACATGCTAACCAATTCTAAAGGACAGACGCTATGCCAATTAGCATAGTGGACTAGTGCCCTTTTACATTCATCCGCAACCTAATCAGTGGGACTATATCTGTCACAAGCTATTTAAAACCTCTCTGGAGCAATTCCTCCATTTTCCTGACATTGTAAAACTACAGCTGGATAAAAGCATGAGCCTTGGCTTGCTGGCTAGCAGCGAGTACATTTAACATCCCTGTTGTGACCTACGGTTATAGTCACCTGGAACAAGTGCTACCACATGCATATCTCATTCACACCCCTATAAAAATTCAAGCTGAGAAAGCAAATGTGATTTGACCATGCATAAAATATGAGAGAAAGAAAAACAGAATGAGTAGACAGGGGCGGGTTATTCAGAGTGAGCGCTCATCCTCAACATGTCAAAAATAATTAGGCCTGCTCTTCAGTACTTCCATGAGAATGGTCATCATGGTAACAGTTTAGCCATGAAAAGTAAAGAAACATAACTCCTTGTGAAACATAAGTAAACGGTGGTGGAATGGTTTCACACAACAGGATTTGTAAAGAGACAGATTAACCTCATGTCTCATAGGTTCACCAGCTGGAGTGTGTGCTTCATTATATTTCAAAATAGCAGCTTGTATGCCAGCCTGTCTGCTAGAAACGCCAATTATTTATCCAAGTTCCTTGCGACAAGACAATGCATGCAATTAAATAGACACCTTTTTTAGAGGATCATTGGCTGCACCAAATAAATCAACACTGTATTTGTACATACAAATTAACCCAGACACTAAAACACAAACACCTTGTTTAACATTTACTAGTTTGAACGCCGAGCAAAAGAAATGTCATGCAAGGAGGCATTGTTATGCGGAGTAGAGGAGGCAATAACTGTAACCACATTTTTAAGCTTTAAAGCCCAAATAAGCAACCAATCATTGCATGAGTGAATACACCCTGCTAGGTGGAGCTGCGTTTTCCAAATCAAGCAACTTCCTTTTCTCAGAGGCGCATGTTTTAGTAGTGAACTTGTGTTGATTTGACACGTGTTGGGCACACTATCTCATGAAGCATGTTTGAGCCAAAACACCAGCCGTTTGTCCCATCCAACTTCCAACGATGTTCGCGTGAGAAAAACAACGTGTGCCCCAATATTTAGGACGTCTGGGTTGAGCACAACAACATCCACACCCAGTGGTTTGCGTTGATACTATATGAAAGCAAAGTTAAGTCGAATAATACGTAGTCTAACGGGACAAGTGACCCCTTGCACTGGCAGTGTGCTAAATGTTTTAAATAGTGGAGATCTTTCACTTCCACGACTGAAATACGTCTTTATGGGGGGGGGGTGTAGTTAAAACACATTGAATTTGGGCCTAGTGGCAAGACCAGATCCCCGAATTGTGTTAAAACACACCGGTGATAAAGCTGCTGGTCCAGAGCCCAGCGACCACAAAGTTAAAAACAAACTATACTTTGCAAACTATGCAGTCTGGTAAATAAATACATGACGCAATGTTCTTAATTCACGACACGTTACGTTGTAGCAGGTGTTGTCAACTATAGGGTCACTGGAAGAAATGCACACACAAGAGCAACATGCCCTAAGCTAATTGTTAGCACGATCACAACTAGGTTTGCCCGATTGTGCGACAGAAATAAGCAACCAGGTCTATGAAAACAAGCTCAAAATAAGCCACCATAGGCCACATGAGCACTTTGAACCTATTTAGATCTAAGAAAAATCTTGGGGGAAAAAGGGTTTTAAAGACGTTTTAAAAACGCAAATCTTGTATGGGGGTCCCTGACCCTGGCACAAATTATCTTCCGATCTGTGGCCATGAAGTGCATATTCATTTGGGGGTGCTTGACATGAAAACGTTTGAGAAACACTGGTTTAACAACATTGGGAGGAAGCAAGTCCAAAATAGGCAACAAAACTTTACAAACTAGCCAAAAAACGCAACTTTCAATATTTAAAAGCGACTACAGAAAAACAAGCCCAAAGTGGCATATAATAAGCGGACATGGCAACGCTGAACACAACCAACTTCAGGACGAGCATTACTTGACCTAAGCTAACGTGCTGCTAGTTAGCGGGCTAACTTTAGCAAAAACTAGCTAACTGGACTGAATGGCTGAAAGACACACAGTTGACGTTCACGCTGTTGCATGAGAGCCGCTTTTTGAAATATTATCAATATGTTCAATTCCCATTTCTAACGACACATTATTTAGTGCCACAGCTGTTACAAGGACCTAGTTTTGTTTCAGTTTTCACCCATACATTACTAGCTAGCCAAGTTGATTAGCATAGCTGCTGGCGTAGGCTACATTACTTGTTATAAATAAAGGCTCAACACTTCCTCGCGCGAGCGACCAAAATGACGCGTTTTTCCAAAGAAATGACGCACTTACAGCTGGTAAAAGTGTAGGAGCTTAGTCGCGTCGACACTTTTTCCAGTTGAAAATACGATATTTGTGTCAAATGACACGATATCCACCAACGAAGTAACGTTATACGTTCAATTGAGCATTCACGTCATTTAAGTAGATAATTATGGTGTGCTAGCTACAGCTGCATAAATACTATTCTACGTTTCAGTAGCGTTACTGATAAAAACCCAAGCAAAATTAACATGGATAACGACAAATGTTATTACTCGCAGGTGTGTTTGGTGTGGCTAACGTCTATGCACCACAAGTTAGCATATAGCATCCAGACAGTGTTGCCATATTGTGAGAGAAATAAGCAGCCAGGTCTAGGGAAAACGAGCCCAAAAGAAGCAACTTAAGCCACATGAGCAAGTTTAAACCTATATGCATCGGCTATTTGAAAATAGCCTACAAGCTCACAACGCGTCGCATAGATCTATTTTCAAAAACTCTTGCAATAAAATGTGGAACATTTTTCGAAACATTCTAACAACACAAATGCTCCCTGTGGCACAAAACGTAAGAACATTTGAGAACCATTTGTTGATATACTTTTTTGGGGGGGGAAGCAAGCCTAAATAAGCAAGTACACTTTATAAACAAGCCCAAACAAACCGCAACCCACAACAAGCAATATTTACAAGCAACTTTACTGAAAAAGAAGCCCAAAGCCGCTTATAATAAGCCGACATGGCAACATTGCATCCAGGGCGCACGGCACAACGGAGACAGTTAGCTAGTTAGCCGCTACGGCTAACCGCAGGAGGCTAATGCTAACCTAGCCGATTGTTCCGCGCACAACTTTGCCGACGGATTTGCGTGGCCGCTAATAATAATGGCGACTGCACACCTTTCCGCTACACAAAATAACGTGACGTTTTAATCATTGGCTATATTATATACACAGTTAACCTTAATGTTCTTACTTCAAATGTGTGCTTTTGAAGCTGGAGAATAACACACATACCTCACTTCCGTACATTTGCTGCACATTCGGCAGCAGCCATGTTTTCAACCCCAGTCAACTAGTCGGGTGTGTGCGTGTGTGTGTGTACACGATATACACCCGCGCTCATCAAAACGCAACACTATACTGTAGTCTGTACATATTGGTCTCTGGCCAAGGGTGTATTATTGTGTCAGAGACCTGTCGAGGTCATCCAATTTAGACCATTGTTAGTTTATGTTCACTTTATAAACTTGGTGGTATCCGATTAAATTGAGCTTTCATGTCTGAATACCCCCCCCCCATATAATCTTGCACCCACATACAGTAGCACTACATACTACGTACAGTAGGTCAGTGGATTCCAGGGACTCTCTGGGTTCCTTTAGGGGGGACTAAATAGACCCTTACAAGTCTGACAGTATACAAATGGAACCAAATGGCCATTTGTATACTCATACTGTCAGAGTTAAAGGGAGACCTTGAAATTGCAATACCATTGCTGTAGGCTATTCCATAGTCAATGAGTAGGTCACAACAATCAAAACTATTGACGGAAATATATTTTCATTTCGTTTTAATAGTATCAGCCAGCAGAAACCAGGACAGATTTTCTTTTTGTCAGGAGATATCCATAATGCAATATGGATTTCTAGTAGTACAGCATATGCTCCCACACATTCATCAACACAGTATAAGCAACACCATGCCCTTACACATAAGTTAATGCCTTCGATTAATTGTTGATGACAACAATGCCGATTACATGAAATGCCATTTATGCATCTCTACATGTTAAAGTTTTGATAGTCGCAGAATGTGATTGTGTATACATTTTGAGCAGCTTTGCATTATTGCATGCAATTAAATGTGATGTTCAGCTGGGTTTTCAGTTGCTGTGTGACTAAGTTTCATCAAAGCATGCAGTCTCATAAGAATCTGTCTGCCACATATTTTCTACAAAAACAAAATAAAAATAATAACCTATTAACATCATAGTAAGTCACACCCTTTAGGGATAAATAACCAAGTGCTGGGGCCACAGACCCATGTACTATAATGGTACATTCAAATACAAAACCATTCATTTGTGTGAGCATGCCACTTAGCCAGTCAACAGTACAGTGCAAAACACAAAACTCGTTCCTGAGACTACTTAGTTATTAGTCCCTTGATAACCTTATGATTTTTGTCACTTAAAGTTGCCAGAATTCCTGCTAATCTAACCATTCATTTGGACAGTATTCTTTCACAACAGGAAAATCATGTCAATATCTACAACAAGATGCATTGTGATTCATCACGAATAGCAAGACACATGGACACATTTGTTCATTTGGTCAAGAGAAAAAGAAAATGTGGCATTCAGTGAAATCATTAGCTGCACATTAATTTTAATGCTCGGTTCTGGAAACATCCCAAAATGTATACTACAGTGCTAATAGAAATGTAAGAGGTCTTTATACAGATATGTACAACATGACAAACCTTTTTCAGACATGTTATTTCCCTCAGGCGTTAAAGGCTGCCATATAGCAGTAAAGATGAGTCCTTTACTCGAATGCTTTTGAAATAAAAGTCAAGTGCAAAAAAAGGCATTTTTTCTTAAATGTTTTTTGTGTTGTCGTTTTCTCTTGGGGCGTGTCGCTACACAGAGCGGGTCTCCACCTCTATCTTCTCTTCAGACTGCGAAGTTTCTGTTTCCTGGTGACTGACATTAGGGCGTAGTGTTACCACCGGGCCTCCGCCGTGGATGGAGTGAAGGAAGTTCCACGTCTCCTCAGAAATCTGCCCAGAGTCAGCTCCTGTGAGCACAATACGGTACAGTTCAATATGATTAATATTTACACTTCTAAAGCTCCAACACAGCATAGCCTATCCAGCTTCACCATTAATTGTTCTTTTCCTGCTCTCTTAACATGCATTTCTGTTTGTTCCTGTTTACGTCTTTGACCAAGTTTCTGCTGTAGCTTGGAAGTATATCTTTCTTAGTGTTGCTTAAGCCATTTAGCCTTTTCTCCCCTGGCCTTCAGACACAGATTCATATTATTTTGCAATTTGAATCAGAATCAAAATTAGTTTTATTGTCACATCACAGGTTTACAAGTGTAAATCAGTGGGTGAAATCACATGCTTTTTCACAAGCACCATCATTTTGTTGTTTTCAGGAAAGGAAGAAAAATCTAAAGATATCTACATATATACACAGTTAGTACACAGGTAGTTATGTTGCTTGCCCAACCAAAAATCTGGTAAATTCATGTGTAGCCTGCCAGTGTCAGAAAGAGACACAATCATCCACTACCCAGGCTAAAAACACAATCACAGCCTCTGTTGCTGGCAAACATGACCAATTCTAATCCAATCACTCCAGAAAACACAATCATTCCTTGAATACACCATCCAGAAAGTAAACACCAGAAAAAAATCAAAAGCCTGCGTTACAGTACCTTGTTTGAGTGTTATGTGGCCATTCTTGTTGATTGCGATCTTGGAGTTATCAATTGACCCTGGTGGATCTTCAACAAAACAAAAAGAGAATGAAAGAACGGGTCAATATCGCACATTATGCACACCTGATGTAGAGTTCTATTCCTAACAATAATTGTAACTGAATGCAATTAGCCCAAACGTCAAACGTTTCAGTCTTTTCGATTTCTGCTCCCTTGTCACTACAGAGAGATGTTGATATTAAAGGAGCAGACATTACAGAAAGCAGTTTGTGGACACAGGATTTAAACTCAATACAGATATGACAGTACGAAGCAATAGAAGTAAAAGTTGGGGACATGTGAGAGAAAATGTCATACATTTTGACAGCAGAAGCAGTAGGTACTTATTTAGGGGCAGAGACAAGACCTCCGTCCACTCACCATTGTCCTTTCCTTTAACAAAACCCTCCCACTCCCGAAACCACTGCATGCTGATGCAGTATATGACCACTGGAGACTCCTCCTCCTGGAACGCCTTGTTCAGCTGTGGGGAGATGAGGGAGAGAAGAGAGAGGAACGAGGGGGAGGGAGGAGTTGAGTGGAGGAGAAAAGGGAGGTATTGGTGTGGGTTGGGAACAAAAGTGTGTGAGGGTGAAGGGATCAAGAGGGGAGGTGAGGAGATGGAAGACCAAAATAAATTCTCTCTTAGTTGTTACAATTATAAGACATGCTCTACCACGTTCATTCTGTCTCTGCCTGTCTCTCTTATAAACTCACTCTACAGACATTGTGTAATATAGACATTAAATGTGTGTGTGTGTGTGTGTGTGTGTGTGTGTGTGTGTGTGTGTGTGTGTGTGTGTGTGTGTGTGTGTGTGTGTGTGTGTGTGTGTGTGTGTGTGTGTGTGTGTGTGTGTGTGTGTGTGTGTGTGTGTACGTGTACGTGTGTGTGTGTGTGTGTGCGCACATGCATGTGGACAGCCGGACAACAGCTCCCTGCTGCATCAGCCCCTATACATTAATGATGAGGGTTTCATCAGGATCACACCTCTCATCTCCGCTGTGATGGAGAGTGCCAACGCAGACAGCAGCCTATCAACTGGTATAGCTGTAATGGGGTGACTCAAGACCACTGTGAGTGCGAGGACCCAGGTTTGAATCCGACCCCTATCTTTGTGTCTCTCTACACTGATCTATCTGTAATAAAACATATAAATGCCTACAAAAAAAGATGCCAAAAGATATTTTGTGTGTGTTTTTAGCCAGGAGTCTGTACCCGGACAAACATGTCTAGCTCTGTCTTTCGTCGTTTCTCCAGTTTATCTATCTCCGTCTGGCATGTGTGGCAAACATACAGGTGGTTGACAGCCGGTCCACCTCCATATCTGCAGAGAGAAGGGAACAATTACACTCACAGCCCAGTTCAAAGCCAAAGAATGTCTAACTCTGAGAATTATAGGCAAGGCAAGTTTATTTGTACAACACATTTCAACAGAAGGCAATTCAAAGTCTTTATACACAAAAGCGTAAGCATTAAAACAACAACATTAAAACAAGACAGCGAAATAATACCAGACCCCTAGCCGGGAGCTAGGAAATTCAACTCTACCAGCTAATTGGGCCCAGCCATTACTTGTATGTTCTATTGTTTTGTTGTTGTTGTTTGTTTGTTTGTTTGTTTGTTGTTGTTGTTGTTGTTGTTGGGGGGGTGGGGGGAATATCAAAGCTGGTGAAATTTGGGATTGACCACCTACATGTAACAAAAGGGTAAAAAAATTGTCAAGATCACATGGAAAATCAATTATTTTAATTGAAATTACGATCTGGAGATGTCTTAAAGTTAGAAGAGCATGTGGCATCAGCTACCTGCTGTAAAGATGATCCCACACATTCTGAGGCAGCATCACAGCCAGATCATCGATGAACGCTGCTTTGTTGGGAGGCACACCTGATAAATTAGAGAAGAGTTTCAATAAGATGCACGAGAGCTGCACAAGATGGGTAGAGCAGTTGGACAAAAAAAAACTCTATTACAGATATTTGGCTCAGACTTTGATCTCATGTCTGATGCCATTATTGAGATTTCAACATTGCATGGCAAATTATTTCCAGTTTTCATAATTGGCTCCACTTGCCCAATGCCTATTTTATGCTTCAATGTGTTGTGCAACATGCTAGTATTTACTTGTAATTGTATTATGTTATTCTTATTATCTTGTTTTTATTTTTACTTTCTTTTTCATATCTTATCCAGTATTATCGTTGCCACACTAGCATTTCACTGCTTGTACATGTATGAGCACAGCAGTGACAAATAAACCCTCACAGTTTCTTGCTTGTAAAAATAACATTTCCAACTGAAAAAGTGCAAAAAAATTGTCATTCTCACTTGTCTAATTAAGACTTTGGCTCCAATAACTTGATTTTGATCCAATTAGCATTTTTCCAGCCACAACTTTTTCTCCACCTCCATTCCTATCCATTATATTCCTAGCCATGGTAGTAGCTGATAAATTAATACAAACAGATCAGCCCTGCTGAAGCAAAACCTCAATAAGTTCCCTATCACTGTACAGCTGTATAGTACTATACAGACCCGCTAGAGGGTCGGGCCCCCACATCGGAGACAGAGACAGTAGAGCGTGTAGACGTTCATTGCAACACTGGTGCTTGTTTCTCGCACATGATTTGGCAACACCAGAGCCCATGATGGTCCGCTTGGTTTTTCATGGATGTGGCAACACCCGGAGATGAAACCGAAACCTAACCTTAACTTTTTGAAGACCAAACAGACAAACACACAGCCACACTTGCCACTTGCATATATAGATATAGATATATAGATATAGAGGATTGGTGTCGTCTCTCATTATGTCTACTCTTTCATGCTTGAAAGCTGCTCATTCAATCTGTAGATGAGATGTGCCATTGCAGAAATGCCATTGTTTTTTATTCTGCAAAGTGTAACCATGGAAACTAGTCATTCATTTTTAGCCTTGCAACCGGCAGGGCTCTAAAGATGGCAATGTCAATCGGTCTATCCATTTCCATCCATTTTGTGAACATTTGGGAACACCTTAGGATGGCTTCTCTTTATTTTGCGGACCCAATGGCCTATCCTCTAGCACCACCATTAGGCCAAAAGTTTAATTTGCCCAACTGCTCCTAATGAGCACCGTCGGTGTGTGAATCTGTGAATGTAATGCACATTGTAAAGCACTTTGGATAAAGGGACTATAGAAACGCAGACCATTTAGCATTTAGAAACTTTTTATAACAGTACACAAAGCCATTGGTCATATCAACCATGGTGTATCTGTCTGGGATTTGTTTCGTGTTTTTATTGTGGCCCTTGCAGCAAATCGAGTTTCCATCGCAGGACAATAAAAAACTATGAACTGAACTGAATTGAATACTGAGACTTGATGAGTCAACATGATCTGTAGCCCACGCTGCCTATCTGACAGAACAAGTAATATAAATGTGTACCTATCACAAATTTCAGGACCTCCTGTATGCTGGGAGATTGAGTAGAGTAGTAATAGTCCATGATCTGCACAAAATCCCTTTAGACTCCACCCCTATTTGACTGAAAGCTTCATCTAGACACAGAAAGGCCAGGAGAAAGAGCAGGGTGTATTCTCCAGCCATTGGCATAGATACAAATCCTCAGCAGAGATCAGTGTGTAGTGGAGATGTCTTGCAGTCTCCACATAGGGCTGGAACAAAAGCCGTATTACTGCGGTTGTGTGATGCATACCGCTGGGGTTTAGCTCATTACAGTAATTATGTTTAATTTTGTTTTATTAATTCATTACCGTAATTAATTACCTACAAAAGCACTTTTACTTCTGCCCATAGTGGGCACCACAAATGTGAAAAGTATGATGTATGAATGCTATTTCCCCCGCACTTTCCTCAGGTCCTGCCGGCCATAGATACAGTATATGTAGACACCGCATTGGCCGCTGCTGTTCATTGGAGTGATGCGTCAATGCGGCTGCCATATGGGAAGGGGCAAGCTGTGCCTCCTAATCCATGTATTCGCCATGTATGTCTATTGAAGCAGGGGGTCACTGCAAAATTACTGTAAAGTAATCATAACTCGCTGAATTCACAACCAATTTTCAAACAGTTTGGTTTGTTACAAATGTCAGACACGTAGTTATGATATAGGAATAGGATACTTGGTTGAATGAAAAATGTGGGGTTTCAACACTGTATCTTACATAGATAGTAGCAGTAATGGTCATAAAACATAAAAAGTTTTGCAGTAGAGTTATGGCAAGTGTCCCATGTGACGTGGATGTACGACTCTTGTGACCAATGCAGTGTCTATGTATTTACAGTCAATGCTACTGGCTGCAACCCACAGCGCCTTTGTAGTTAATTTTGCAATTTCAATATTTTCCAGGCGAATAACTGCACGGCCCCAACCATGTACCTCCGTGAGAGCAGAGGAAGTCATCATTGGAGATGGGCCCTGGCTCGGCGAAGGTCTTGAACTTGTTGATCCACTGGCGCGAAACGTAAAACTGCAGTAGACTGGGCTCCATCATGTTGAGTAGGCCTGTCACTCTCCTGCGTTCCTTCAGCGCATCCTCACTGCTCTTCCTGAAACAGGACAGGACAAGAAACCTTGAACTGAGGGCTCAAATGGATGTCTTAAGCTGTATCAAAGGTCAAACATTTCTAGGGATAAAGCACGGTGCATCATCTAAAATGCTGTGAAATAAGGTTTAAGTTAAATATTGTTAAATTAATTTGTTTAATAAATTACAATGAACGAATTATGAGTACAGTGTCTTACTTGTAGAAGAGTACGTAGGCCTCAGAGTTTTGGACACATGACTCTGAAACCTCAGTCACACTCTGGTCGTCAAACTCGTACCACAATTTGTTGTGGTCGTTTCTGCTGTATGCTATGTAGTGGCCAGCTGGGGTTAGACCAGGAAAGGGAGTGAGGACAATACATTCATTAATTCAATACATTTGAAACCTGTCTAAAAGCTGGTGTAATTTCCCCCAACTTGACCCCAAAAAATGGGAAACAGTTTAAAAAAAGCTGAAGTTGTGTCAACACCACTAAATAGTCATATTACCTCCGCCAGGCCGGAACGGCTGGGGTCAGGGATTATGTTTTCATCCCAGTGAGTCTGTCTGTCGGTCTGACAGTGAGGAGCTAATCTCAGGCACCACTGGACCGATCGGCATGAAACCATGCACTCCCAGTAGGCCAAAAAAACTCTACCCATATACTTTTAATTGACCTCGGGTTGGCGCTATAACAGGCTGATTCACATTTTGGCCTATATCTCTTCAATCACAGGCTGTACACTCAAACCTTTACACAACTTTCCATATAGGCCACGCCCATTTTAACCAACAGGATTTTCAACTTTTTGCGTTTTCTTCAAAACACACTTTTAACTATTACAACAGATTTTGGCCAAAACATACTAATCGGTACTGGGCTGGGCCTATTTTTTACAAAAAAATGACAAATTGTCACAGCAAACCTCTCCAAAACCACTTTCACTTCTGCCCATAGAGGGCGCCACAAATGCAGACAGTTGCACCGTCCGTCGCACAAACTCAATTTTACCCCACAGCTTCCTCATGTCAGCGGCTGCACCCCATGACTCATACAGCTCTCTGGGTAGTCAACCCGGCCTGGCGGAGATCTGCGCTCCAAGGAGTGCACTTGTGTAGTTTGAATTGTGTTTGAGTTTATTTTTGGCCCTTGTTCAGTAGGTTGCCTGTAACCTGAGCAAGCAGCCAAGTTTTCGTCCACCGGCCACAGTGGCAGATGGATCACAAGATTAACCAGCCGCTTACACTATTATGGGCCAAACATGTTTTTTTAATTAGAACACAACCCTTGATGATTCATTATCTCTCAAAGCGGTTGTTGTTTCAGACTACAACAAATGAAATTTACCGGCATTTGGCTAGTCTCGCTTCACCAGACGATCAGAGAGCTCCTGCTACCGATATGTCTGTCTGATGACATCTAAATTCAATGTATTGGTCCAACAGCAGAGAAAATGACCGCAGACAAACCTACGCCCAATGCTTTTAAAATAAATCATATCACTATCCTAATATGAAGGACCACCCTGAAGTCTTATTTAAAAGTTATTTCTTTTTAAATCTCAGAATTGTTTCCACACAGTTTTAGTCACTACATTGAATAGAGATGTATAACCAGGTATATCGTCTGGCTACGCGAGACAAGCATTTGGCTTGTGTAAACTTCCCACCCTGCTTGTAAATCTGGTGAACTAGGAACTGAAGCTTACTCTACACTTGCACGTGTATATCACTCTGGTTAAAAAGCATTAGCCTTGCATGTAAAATATTCGTGGCTTTGCCCACTTACTGCTGGGAGTGCCATGGTGACATATGACAGACAGCAGGTCATAGGTGGTGGTCTGGGAAGAGCTGTCCTTAGCCAGGAAGGGCTGCAGATCCAAGCCCTCCAGGGGGAACGAGACGTGGGTTCCTATCTTGGTAGAGAACATCAGCTCATGTCGGAAACGCTTCAAATGGACACACAGGATCTGGGACAGGGGAACAGAGGTTTTATTTCATATATGTCTGGTGTAAGTCATATAAAACGTCCCATAAAAAGTCTGCTTCATTGAACTGCTACAAGTGCAATCCAATGCTGGATGTGTCTGCATGCTGTACCTCTGGTAAATTTTGCACTTTGCAGAATTTGACTCCATTTCGTAATCTAGACGTGGGAATAAAAGAAAATCAGCAATTGTTAAGAACCATATCGATACAAGTTAGCGCTTTCAGATGATAAAATATTACTCATGATTCAATACTCAAAACGGACACTTTACTCACTTCTTGCATTTTTCACAGCTATACATGTTGTCTCCTGAAAAACACAACATATTTGTTCAAACATTTATTCTGAATAATTTGTTTAGAATCGATACATTGGCCACATAGCTTTGCACACACAGGGCATAACACAAAGTGAGGTCCACTCGCTCACCTTTTAGCTCGTCTCTGGCAAAGAAGGCTGCCAAACAGTCTTGTAATGTGACCACTGGACCCCAGAACCAGCTGAAATAGCAGACACACGACAGACATGGAGGCGGATTGGTCAGACAGAGGGAAGATCAGAAAGGACCATGGCCCCAGAAGCAAGAACAAAGTAGGCTAAGGCCTGAGAATGACTGTGGGTGCTTCATGGTACAGGAACTAAATGCAGGAACCTAGCGAAAATAGGGACTATGTGGCCCAGAGGAGATCGAGGGCCATGCCTGACATCTTAAGCTCCTAAAACAAGGTCATTGTAAATGTTTTAAACAAAATATACTTTAGAACACTTTATAAAGGGAGCCATATGCTAAGCACTGTCTCCCATGACTTATCAATGTGGTGTAAACAAGTGTAATAAACAAACCTCTTAATGTATTCCATGACAAATGAGATCCAGCCCTGTGGTGCGTAGGCCTCTCCACATGAGCCAGCTTTGACCAGGGAGTTCGGGTGGGTGGCAGAGTGGAGCTTGGCCAGGTCCTCTTTCCCTGGGATAGGCAGTGAGATGTCCTGGAAGTTCTCCAAGGTCACTGACACCTGAGATGCATGGGGCACACAGGTAGTTAGTTAGCGTTTGACTTACTGGAAGAATGGTGCCCATAGATGGCTTACTGTAGTGGTGAAAGGGGACGGTATCTGGTATTTAACCTACATCCTATCGTTTTATTCCAAGGAGTACATGTGAATAGCAGAAACTACACTTTCCAGTGCGTTCTACATGCCAATGCTGTGGGCCAGGAAAAGCTACCCCAGCCAATGTAAAATGACGCATTTTCAACAAATTTTACATACAAGATTTTCCAGGGTATGCACTCAGCACATAAGACACAGTCAAGTTTTGAGTCTTGATTTTTACACTTCATACTCCTCACAACAGAACAATAGAATTTAAGTTAAATATGACAAAGTTCCCCCTTTAAGAGAAGCCTGTCCTTGTAGCTGTTGTGTAATAATGTAGTAATTCTAATGGCCTAATACACTGTCCTGTACCTCTACTACATGGTGTCACTCTTCATGTTTCTGTCATCTCACAACAACAATTCTGCCCTAAACCTAACCCTAATCTATTGTTAGTTAATGTCTACACTTACCCGATCACAGGTGAGGCACTGAACCGAGCTGACAATGGTGCCGTCAAATACGTCTGAGATGACACTGCGGTACTTCTTCTGGCGTTTACTCTTTGGCGGATTGTAGGTGGTCATTGCTACGGAGAGGCAGAGAAGGGAGAGTGATTCAAGCAATTTAATGCAACACTTCACACATCACTCAAGGCTGCGACTTGACTGTGTGTTTTGTGCCCCTTAGATCACAAGGAACAGTAAAGCTTGACGATGCGTTATGGGAAACACATTAATCTAATCCTGAATCCACCTGACTTATGTTTAATGTATATCATGACTCATCCTACTATATATCCGGTGTTGTTTCCTTGCACAGAATGTTAAGTCCAATTGTGTCAGTATGGATCTCCAAAAACATTGCCGAAACACCCGGGGCATTTATAGTAAATATATAATAAAATAAAATAAATTATAAAGTGACTCATTCTGAACTAGGGCATTCACAACTAATGATTTGTGTGAGTCGACTGTTTTGACCAATTAGTAGTTGACTAGTCGACTAGTCGAAATTAACATTAAAAAAAAAATTTAAAAAAAAAAAAGTTTATTTTTTATTTTTTATTTTTAGGGGGGGCATTGTTTTAATGCCATCCTACTACTATATTACTATTATTATTATCCTCCTGCCCTTATTTTTATGGCGTTTTAAGGGAAGCGCTTCTGGCACAGCACCACAGCAGCGTCTCCAAGGATCCCCATTGCCCAATAATAGGCTTTTATTGGGCATACTTTTGACCCCCTTTTGATAAAAAATAAAGTCAGGAGGATAATAATAATAGTAAGACGGGCCATTACTATGGCATTAAAAAAAAAAAAAAAAAAAAACCTTTTTTTTTTTTTTTTCTCCAACTATTCGACTAGTACCAACAGAGTCGACTAGTGGTTATACTAGTCGACTAGTCGACTAGTCGGTGAAAGCCCTATTCTGAACTCTCATTTACTTCCCATATGCTGCCTGATGCTCAGTACCTTTCTTGTGAGCAGAGCTGAGGCTAGGCCAGCCGGAGGAAGCTTTCGGAGGGCTGCAGGACATTTTTGGATGGTGTCCATCCATGGGGACCGGGCTCTGCGGTCGGATCGTGCTGGACACCTGGATGTCTGGGAATGAGTCTAGTGGAAAGCAGACAAAAAGGCCTGGGTGAGACAGGAAGTAGCTTGGAGGGATAATATGGAGTGGAAGACAGAACAAAGACATCCGTTTAAGTTCTGGGACAACTTGAATGTAGTCTCACATAGCCAGACAATTGAAGATCTTTGCTTACCGATACATCTGGGTCCCAGACTCGGGGGAAATCTATTCAATTCACAGGCTAGAAGAGCGGAGAAAACCGCTAACAAATCTATGCCTACTGCTTTGGAAACCAGTCCCGATACTGTCCCAATATGAAAAAACGCCCTAAAGTCTCTGAATTGTTTCTACACAGTTTCAGCCACTACACTGAATTTACATGTCACCATACGTATCAGTAGGCGGAGATCTCCAACCGCCTGGCCAAGTCAGATAAACTTGAATGGGCTTTTTCATGGCACATTATAAGCATACACATTTTGATAAGAGATTCTCAAAAAAGGACAGATGTATGACATCCACTTGTCTTCAAGGTTAGAGATATGTGATGTGGTAAACAAAGCCATTTACCTGTGGTCCTGCCCTGGACCTTGATCGCCCCCTGGCTACTGATAATGGGTGTGGTCTCATTGGTGGTGTCGACATCTTTGTCCAAGTCTCCCCCAGAGCTCCCGCCAGCTCCCCCGCAGCGGTACAGGTCATTAATCATATTCTTATCCTTCTGCCACTCGCGGTTGGCCTGAATGTCCTGATCAGGAATGAACATCTCTGCCTCATTGGTCTCGCCCTTCGCCCTCCCTTCCCCGCCGCCACAGCGCACCTCATTGTCAGCTCGGTCGCTGCTGCCACAGGACTCGCACGACTGAAAGTCGTTGTCCGACTGGCTGCGGTTGTCATCATCGTGGACTTCCTCCATGGTGATGCTGTTCGATTGGTCTTCGGGCTCATGCTGCAGCTCCTTGAGTTCCTCGTGCAGCTGGTCCATCAGACAGCGCAGGAACTCCTGCGAGTCCTGGGAGCCACAGGGGAAAATTTACGTTCGTTAGCAGCTATACTGAGGAGGGTTGGGGATGAAGTCTAGCCAAATGCTGCTACATTTTAACTTCAACTCCATTGTCACATCACAAGCTTACAATAGGTATAAAGGACTGGGTGAAATTATTTTGTGCACGCTTCCTCCAAATGCAGTTTATTTATCGTTGACCACTTTAAATCCTATATTCTTCATTGACTGGAGTCCCCCAGGGGTCTATACTTGGTCTGCTCCTTTTCCCCTCTACACAAAAAAGGGTCGAAAATAGCCGTTCTACAAGCTTACAACATTGTCACGCGTTGTGAACTTGTAGATTGGCTATTTTAGCCACATGATGTTAGGGTTCATGTGAGGAAAAGCAAAAGTAAGAAAATATGCATAAAGCATTAATTCTACAAGGCACAAGAATTGTACTGTTACTGTATATACGTGATAAAGGTCAAATTATATACAGCTCAGAATCTATTGATCAAAATACACATAACATGTATAAGGATTCATCTACTGTACTGTACTAGTGTAATTAAAAGTATACAGGTCAAATATAGTTATTTCAGTTGTAGCTGGTTAATATTGTCTAACCTATCAGCCACTTTGGCAGGTAACTCAGCCATCATTGAGTTCCTATTCTAGTGTAAAGATGTTGTCTGATTGGTAGAATAGTGAAAGTGACAGTGGCAAGTTTAAATCTAACAACCACTATCGCCAGTGGGCAAAAACCTTTTATTTAACCACCCTGAATGTATTTCCATATCATAAATAACATCCACTTTGCCTTTGTTTAGTCCACATTGACACCATACAATGTGTGAAACCCAATGCTTGTGAAAGTATAATCAAAATTCAGGAACGTTAGACACCTAATCAGCCGGTCTAGCCAAGTGAACTTCCCTCTCCCAGGATTTTCAGTGTTACTTCATTCATGAAGATGCTAATTCCAAGGCTGTGCAGCCTACCGTGGTGTAACGAATGAATATTCCCCAGTTAAGTCCTTTGCACAAACACTGGCAAGCAGAGAGAAAATTGGGCCCCTTTATCGTGTCTGTTCAGGCTTGTAAGTATGAGATTTACTGACATTGAAGGTAGACCGGGCTTGCTTCTGTGTAGCAGCTTAAAAAATCCTTTATACTATGTACCATGTATATGTTATTTATAAAACACTGCTTACACGTCACAGCCAAAATCAAATTGAGCAATTTACCTTTACTTTCCGTGAGTGAATTAATTATGTGTGAAAGGTTGTGTGAGAGGCAATGACTGTGAAAAAGAAGTGTGCCTTGAATCTGCTACAATCTCTGGTGACACAAGCACTTTTTGTGTATTTACTTCACCATGCTGATAAAACCCACCTGCTGGGAATATCCTCGGAACATGGGGTTGACAGACTTGATCCCCTGGAACAGGTTGGTGGGGACCACATAGGAGGGCCTGCAACACCACACAAGAGCTTGCTCAAACAGCACCACTAACACTGCTGTTGCTTGAAAACACAATTCAAAAGTTTTTTGAAAACCAGACAAAACATTTGATTATGATAATTATACTTACAAAAATAATACTATTGTTTAAAGGACATAGGCTCTAGGGCATTTCCTTAAAACCTTACTCTACATATAAAAGATAATACATGTACATCTTCAAACCAAGTAAAAACTAGATTTTTTCTATGGCAACTGCAATATGCATCACCCCTATAATTTGTTTTCCAGTTTACGGACATGAATCATTGAAGGTCGTAAAGCAGACAAAATTCATGGGCTGAGTCTGGAAGACAGATGAGAAAAGGCAGCCAACCTGTTCTTGTGCCAGAGGTCTGACACTAGTTTCTGGTAACTCTTGCAGAGTGCAGGCTTCTTGTCCGTCCTCACCAGGCCACCACATTCAAGAAAGAACTGTGTTAAGGGCGGGCTGTACAGGACAGGAAAGGACAGAACAGAACAGAGAAGTAAACAAATTGATGAAATGTCTGCACCAAATAAGTTCCCTCCCTGGTTAGTCCAGGAGTTTTGTGCTATGTAGTGACTGGCTCTGAAAATTTTCCCCATCAAAAGAGGCAGTGATTGTGATTGTGTTTTTATGGTCAAAGTGACCTGCTTTTCGTACATGACACATCGCCTTCCCAAAATGTATATGGGGTATGCTCCGGACAACACCTCGGACAGACAGAGAACAAATCTACTGTATAGCAAAAAGACTAATAAACTCACTGGTAAACAAAGTCTGTCGACAGAAAAGAATTGTAATTCAAAAGCCAAGTTATAAATATGGGCTTTGAAGTCATGATGGCAAAACAAATAGCATGCTTTGGGATATTTGTGGTCAAAGAAAAAGAAGAGCCAAATAAAGCCAAATCCCTGCTTTCTGGAGGGACTGACTAAAGTAATGAGGACTCCACTGTGAGAAGAAAATTAGGGGATTTGGCTAAGCGTACGAAAAGAGAAATTGCTGTGGGGATTTAATTTGAGATAGAGCCTCTGTCTCAAAAGATATAGAGTAGAAATCACTTTGCTAAAAAGAACATACAAAATTAATGAGGCATGGAATTTTCCCTTGCATGGAGAAACTGTGCTCTAGCTGCCTGCATAATAATCCAGCGCTCCCAGGAACAACTTAACAAGCATACATAAAAAAGGTCTCTCCTTCTGCAGTTTCATGACTCAGTTCTCTTTTATTTTGGGAACTTGATTTAGATTGCAAATTTTGACCCACATCCCTGACTTTTTTTTCATTATTTTTTTCTTTTCATCTATGTAAATATTTCTGGAAAACAGTGAATGTGAATATGAAGGAATGAGTTCTTAAACAGTTAAATAAATTTTTAATTAAACTCATTACAGATCAGAAATTGATCTGTAATGGTCAACTATACTGAGGATTTAACTGTTCAGATCCATAATGAAAACGAAGAATAAATACATAAAAATAAGAAATTGAGGAACAGTGCTCGGCCCAGGCTGAAATAATATCATAATAGAGGTGAGAGAGCAGCTCTGCAGAAGGAACCAATAAAAGAGGCCACACGGATGCCCCAATCATAAAGAATGAATCAAAAGGCAAGGTAATCTAATGACAATAATGAGAAAAAAAATAAGAAGAAAAAACACCCAGTGGCCTGGGACTAAAACAGTAAAGAAAGGGGGCAGGGGTAGAGGGGTGTAACAGTCAGAGACAGCAAGGAGAAAGAGGATCTAATGAAGCACAAAGGGAAAAGAAGAAAAGGCTGAAGATCAACTGCAACAAGGAGCCTACAGGGATATACAAAGGGCCATTTCTGTCATCTCAGATGGTGTAGTGCAGCCATTTGTACTCAGCCTTTGCTCTCCCGCATGAGCTCAGCGGTGGTCATTTTTCACAGGCGAGAACGAGGGAGGCCAAGTGGCCATTGAAATGAGGGGAAACAGAGGAGCAAGTCATGGTGGTGCAAGTGTGAGAGAGGAACCATTGAGGAAGAGGTGCAGGCGCAAGGGGAGAAGACGGGACATGAGCTGACAGGAGGCAGAGATGTGTCTCACCAGTTGGACAGGGCCTGGAGAGCAGCGTTCATGTAACAGGTGTTGCCTATGTTCTTCAACCCCGTCAGGCCTGAGGAAGAGGACAGGAGAGAACAAGCTCTCAGATACAGACATGGCATCAGCATCACGGTGTGGATGCATAGCATTCTGCAAGTACAACAAACAATTCATTCTAAAGGCCAGACTATTCCTCTAACTATAAACTGACAACATTCATTCATCAACATTAAGAGACTGGTGCAGGACAGGTGCACATAAATATTAAACTATTGACAGTGGAAATGCTAGCATTACTGTCCATCCATTGATCTACTGTACCAAGGACTCTATTAGACACAGCCTTTGAACAACTCATTCAATGCATGTCTCCATCATACAAACATTACTTTTGAACAACGGAAGACAACCCAGACATAAGACTGGCGCACAGATGCTTTTCTGCTGACCTCTGGTACGCAGTTCATCCTCCTCCTCTGTCTCCATGTCCAGGTCCTCACAGCTGCCATTAGGGGGCACTCTCAGAGACGTCGGGCTCCCTGGGGTCCTGCTGTTGTCCTACAAGAACACACCCAACACACACCTTATCAGACGCACCTTATCAACTCGAGACACGTGAAGATATGACGATTCATATGACAATTCAAAACAATGACTCAGCACATAGCCGTGGCATTCCTTATCAGGCAGCTTTGCAATTGAGTGAGAGAAAACAAAGTTATGTAACTGAGCGACTGCAAACATGCAGCATGAAAAGGTGTGTGTTGTGCATTTACAAATGCACCGGATCTTGCACGGTTATCCCTTGTGCTAGAGAGCTGGCTTTTGAACACTGGCCATGAAAACAAAAGACAATAACGAGTACGTAACCAAATATATGTATACAAGCTAAATGCTTACTTGACAGTTGTTCTGTGGAGAGGGGAGGGACTTGCTGTTGGCGAGGGGTGAGCGAGGGCCCAGTTTACGCTCCAGGAATACTTCCTTGCCACAGGCGTAGCACCACACCCGCAGCGTGGTCAAGTTCACCGTCAGGTTGTGCCGCGTGTCCTGTACACAGGGTTGGAAAGACGTTTGCTGATTAGACTGGATATACAGTACAACCTGAACCCCATTAAAAAGGCAGTTTTTATCAATTTATTCAAATGAATTAG
The DNA here is from genome assembly GCF_963280865.1 of Gymnoscopelus braueri. Classification (NCBI taxonomy): domain Eukaryota; kingdom Metazoa; phylum Chordata; class Actinopteri; order Myctophiformes; family Myctophidae; genus Gymnoscopelus; species Gymnoscopelus braueri. Next base: position 38,500,946 of record NC_137611.1, read on the forward strand.
TATAAATAATTTTAATGATGCATGGTTTTCTTCTGTAAACAACGCTGTGCTCTCAATTGTTTACGCATTCAGTATAAACACCCTACCAACACCTTACCCCACGTACGAAGAACAAAGTCTAAAACAAATCTCAGCGTAATATTATTTCACGCAACATGAAAACACATCTGCCGGAAAAACAGAACGAAACCACAACCAGGCGACAGGCCACTGCATTCGGAGCCATGCAGCTCTGATTACACATGACAGGGGAGGAGGAAGAGTGTGTGGATGGACGGTAATACCATGGGAAACGTGCCGTGTGTGTTCTGCTTCTGCTGACCCACCGCTGCTCAGACAGACACCAGCAGCCTGGCAGGCAGGCAGGAGAGCGAACATGAGCAGTAGCAGCAGAACAGCGGGCCCTGCATTATTCATCAGGGGGGCTGGATGCATTAGCCTTTTGCACAGTTGGGCAGGGCAGAGCCAAGCAATGTGGAGCGAAGCTGGGGGACACACCAGACCATGAAAAGCCATGAAAAGTCCTCTGCTTAAATTATTTATGGAGGCCCCTTTTACCCGCCAGGAGACTAATATTAGTTTGTTTTTTGTGTGTTTCATTTTACTCCAATAAAGCTGTCTCGCATGGCAGCTTGTGTAAAATGAAATCACGACGTTGAGTCACATTTTCAAATGGAGTCAACTTTGTCGTTTTCCCAAAGGAATGGTGTTTCCAATGACTACCTAATAATGGTTTTCTGGTGTTGTAAACTATCCTTGACCAACAATTCAAGTGACACATCAGATAATATCATTATAGACTCAGTTCTAAACATTAGCTTATTTTTTTCCCATACAATAAAAAAATATATTAGGCAGAAAAATCTCTTCACAATTAAAGTATTCAGCATTACAAAATACTTTGTTTTCTCATGTAGTCCTACTGTATATCCAACATCTATTCTAGTTTGATATATTTTTTTTTTAAACAGCCGTAATTGTGACAGCCGTAATTTTCTTTAGGTTGAATGCAAAGTCAAAAGCTACTCTGTGTAATTTTAGAAATGTCAACCAGGTTTATGGGATCTTTAAGAATTCTCTGGGACACTGATTGAAGCAAGAGAGTAGCAGTTTAGCACAATGTTGAAACAAAGTTTCAGATTTTGACAGCATGAATATAAAAATAGCAATATTGGTATTGGCCTTCAAGAGCCCATATCAGTCAAACCCTAGATGCATCTTGTAGGTTTATGGGTGTGTTATTATCTGTCTAGGTCTTATCTTTGAGCCATGTAATGTTGTTCTGCTTTTTTGTTAATAATTAAAGCTCTATTAAGTTTTGTGTATAACTTATACAACTGGGGTGGTTGTATTTGGTCTCCCTGCTCTTCTATTGAAACATTAGATTCTGTGTCTAGGTTGGACACGACCTTTGAGACAATCCCGTTTCTGGCTTGACACATTCAATTTCTCCCCTGAGCAAGCAGGCAGGCTCTATTAACTCAGTAGTAACATTTTCCCGGGTTCAAATCCGGGGTTAGAACAGGACAGTTACATAGTGCATCTTTAATTATTGTGAATGATTCTTTTAAAGTGTCAATTGTTTCCAACCAAAACTACAGCAGGTTTAGGATCTGAAATTAGCCGATCCACCCTCATCTCCATCGAGTTGAAGACTATAAAATATTCTGTTCATTAGCCTGACTATCTGAAGCCCATTTTCTCATTTTATCTCTCACAGATATGTCCCAGAAGCAGTCTTTTCTTCATTACATAGTCAAGAGATTCAAACATTTCCCCTACCCTCAGGGTTCTGGAGCGCTAACTAAGCATTGCCTCCTGCCTTTAAAGGGTTACATCCTGAAAAATAGAAAAGTGTTGCTGCCTGCTCTAGGAACATTGGTATAGAGAATTGAGGATGAACAGGTGCAATATTGATGGACTCTGGTCTGGTCTGAAACCTTACTGTACCAACCATCCTTAAAGGAGTAGTTCACCCCAAAAAAGTATTTTGCTTTTGTCGCATTCCTAAGCCAATAATTTGATGACTGGAGACTCAAAGAGTCGCTTACTGAGTCTCCTATTGAATAAGAGACTCAAAGAGACTCAAAGAGTCTCCTATTGACCGATGACCCGGTCATCAAATAAATTGGCTTAGGAATGCGACAAAAACTAAACATCTACGTGAAATCAGGCTTCATGGGGTGTGTAATTGATAGAAATGAAGTCATTTTTGGGTGAACTACTCCTTTAAAAAAAATTACCAGTGCTAAGGTCCATCATTGTTTCAAATGAATACACGATTAAAACTGCCTTATTATTGATAGTGGTTTGGACTGTGAACATTTTGTTTCTCAGCAGAGTGAAAAAAATAATGTTGCTTTCACTGCGTTTATTCAGCTTGTAATTTTCTTTTTCTAATGTGGTCATACTGCACATTGTGTCACTATATATATTGTTCAGGGATATACTGTATGTATTATGTGTACGTAATGCCCTTTGATTATCCTGAGCACATGGACACAAATGGCAAGCAATTTGTATGGTATGACAAATACATATTTAACTTTAATTCACTCTTCTCATCTTTCACTTTTTCACTGAACCCTCTTCAGCCCTTTTGGGGTCAACGGCATTAATCCCAGAGGCTGAATAAAAGATTGAGTGAAAAGAGGAGGGGTTGATACTGCATTGAGCCGAGAGTAGTACTGACCCCCCCACCTCCCTCTGGAATACAGGAATAGGGATTAATTATGAATGATCCAAAACTGAAGTTCAACTGGATTTTTAGATGGCTAGTAGGGTGTACTTTCCACAACACGTGCACTGCACCGGCTAAAAGCCTGCTATGGCACTACTGTTTGATCCTGGAGAAAGGGATGAAAAAAAATCAACCTACTGTAACACTGAGGGAGATAATGTTATTCCTATTTACAGCCACGGGGCTTTCCTTCGTTCTTCATCTGTGTCTCCCGCTGCCTCCGTTAAATAACGACATGCCCCTCTCTAGTCCATCTTTTAACCCATTAAGACCGGGAAAGCATGTGCCACTTTAGATTTTAACCACTTTAACCATTATCTTATACTTTGGCTATTCAAAAATGCAAATCTTTGAATATATATTTTTTCAAGCGAACTCAAATTTTTTCTTTTGGGGATTCTACAAATGTCTTCTAAATCCTAACAGTTTAAAAAAAGACCCCCACAAGAAGCAAAGATTTGATTTTAAAATGTTCGCTTTAAAAAGTTTATATTCAAAGATTTGCACACATTTTCACGATTTTTCAAAAAAATTGCAGATCTACAAGCTTGTATGAGCTTGTATATCTGCTATTTTTGAATAGGCAAAGAAATCTAAAATGACACAGATGCGTTCCCGGATTGAATGGGTTAAACCACATTCATCTTCACGAAATGAAAATATCACAAGAACACACTTGCATGTCTTAAGTTGCAAGGAATGAGAACATAATGCCATGCCAATACAAACTTTGCAAGTTTATTTAATCAAATACTATGTACAATAATTGTCCATTTGCCAACACCAAAGGTATTAAATAAAGTAATTGTAAACCCATACACCTCCTCTCTGTCCTGTCATGTGTGTTATCATCTGCATATTGAGTTTGTTTTCACTACATTACTACGGTAAGGCATCTCTTACCTGTGAGTGGACAGTGCTGTGGTCAGTGTGAGATTCTCCACAACCTACGTACGGACAGCCATTCTGGAGAGAGACAGACAGGAAAGACACACAGACAACGGGGCTGTTAAAACAATCTTTCCTACAACACCAAGAATCAGGAGCCAGTATTTCAAACTGTTTCCCTGTCTCCCAGTTCATTCATCTTGTAGCATGTACAAGTTGTTTCCCTGACCAGCAAAGCTGTGCTTAGTCCTCCATTATATTGTGATGAGCCCTGCCTTCTCACCTCTAGACACGCCCATAGATTCGGTCCTCCGACTTTGCAATCCTGGCACTGGCCCTAGAAAACAAACATTCTTAAGTTAAATCACAGCCATGATTCTCAAAAATAAATAAACTGAAGAGACTGCAGTCAGTGTGGTTAAGAGAAACGTGATCAAGGGAGGGTATGAGCATAATCACTTTTATAGATTATGTTGGCATATCTTCCTTGGTTACATTTAGTGTTGGTGAACTGATTGTCCTTACCAGATGTAAACAAAGAAATGTGCGATAAGTAGTCCAATTAACAGGCCCATGGCAACGGACACTTACATGGGATTTCTGAATGAGTTCGTCCTTGGTGATCTCCCCTACACACTCCAGGTGGGGACAGTCACAGCTGGACCCCGATGGCATCGCTCACTGGCAGGTCTATAAGACAGACAGACAGGCAGAGAGAGAGAGAGACAGAGAGAGACAAAGATTTAAAAAAAGATATTTAGTACACAGGAAATCAACAGTGCTGCTTTTCATTGTCAAACAAATGAGGAACATGAAATACAGCACTTCTCTTCATTGCCCATCAAAGGAGGAAATGGCAAATATAGCCCAGTGCCACATCCGATACAGGATATATTCTGTCAGAAGAGTTCCAAGGAACAGACCAGACAAGCAAAATTATCAGGCTGCTGCAACCTGAGACTCCACCAGATTCTATACGTTTTAAGTTTTTCACATCTGTCTAGTGACAACTTCCTCCCTTTACAGCCAATAGATAAGCCAAGCATCACATCATGAGCAAATGATCTGGATCAAGCAATAAGCATATATGCTGAGGCTTATTTGACTGACATGCATAATAGCAGCATGTCTCTCAGAAAGCATATTTGAGTGGAAATCAGACCTATGTGAGGCTCTGGGATCTGGGAGAATGTTCGAGTGTGATGCGGAGGAAGTTGTTCAAAACCGTTACACTTACTAACAAGAATATTTTATAGAAGTCCCTCAACAAATGAAATAACACTGAAAATGTATGACGATACAATTTATAACACACTCACAACACACTTACAAGAAAAGGAAAAATATTCAATTACTGTACATTTGCTAAATGGTTAACATGTGCACATCTCAAATTAATCATACAATACTGTCAAGTCAGGTCCACCATTCTCCAATAACTAATCATCTGTTCATTGGCCACCATACATGATTGGTATCATTAATTTGATATCACCACTAACTGATACTTTCTGTTTGAATACGTTTTTCTTGTGACTGGAATGGTCCTTAGACTTGTAACTTGTGATAAGCTATTGGTCCTTTTATCTTGAACTAACTCTCTCCAAGGCTGCAGTGATGTCTTGCCATTGACATTGTGCTTGTCATTGGGTGATTCAGTGTCAAGGCCATGATGACAACAACCTCCTTGTTAGATTGTATCATTCTTTAGTGTTCCATTACTTCCATGTGATTCAGGGAGTTACCAAGCCACCTGTCAACAAAAAGCCCTTCCCTGAATGTCATCGAATAAACCTTCCTTGTTTGGGCCTAGACTAGCAAGGATTTCCCTTTACAGCGAACTGGAGCTTATCGAATATTTTGCCTACTCGAGTCAATGCCAAACTCTGTTCACAAGTGCATATTCTTCAGATGTTGACATTAGTGCTCTGTCATAATTTGGAGAATATTGTACATACAGCTTACCTTATACCTGTTTATTAACAGGTCATTTGGGAGAACGATATTAAGAGGAAAATAAACCTCAGCTCAGTTACAGGTCATGTCCAGTCCTGTACAAATCAATAAACCTGTTTCCTCAACTCAGCGAAGCTATCTGTAGCCCCATCGATTAACCAACACTGTCTGTCTGATTACTGCAGTTGCCTACACATGCATTACAGCAAGCACATGCATGTACACACACACACACACACACACACACACACACACGCACACGCACACACGACAAATCAACTCCTGGACAAATCAATGTCCTTAGCAAAAAAGCCAAGACACAGCCTTCCATAATCGTCTCTGAATTGTAGAGGGGTGCATCTATCTATCTCAGACCATGATATTCTCGTCAGCAGTATCCATTACAATAATAGTCCCACTAATATAGCCACTCTGAAAGCTAACACTGCTTTTCAACAGTGGAAAAGCAGTGTTAACATACAGGATACAGCTTGTACAAGGCAGGGGAATCTCAATCACTACGAGTGTTAAGAAGAAGCCAGTCTTGGCTCGGGAAGAACAAGAGAACCATTTCACTTTCTTCTACGTTTGATAACAAAGACCTCCAGTTATGTTAGAAGCTATTATTCCAAGCTATGATTTCACACACCGCTTTCTCTCTTCTTACAAAATAAACTGATCCACTGATGGTCAGTGGTGTAAAGTACATTTACTCAAGTACTGTACTCAAGTCCAATTTTGAGGTAATTTTTACTTTCTTCAGTATTTCCAATTTTCAATACTTGTACTTCTACTCCACTTCATCTCAAAGGCAAATATTATACTTTTTACTCCACTACAATTATTTGACAGCTTTGGTTACCTTGCAGATTTAGATTATTATCACAAAACATACATTGATGAACCAGTTCAGCCCTAGATATAATTCGGCCATTTGAAAATAGCCTATCTACAAGCTCAGTAGAGCTTATAGATCTGCTATTTCCAATAATTGTTTATACATTTTTAACTTGTGAAATGGGACATCCTGCATAATGAGTACTTTTACTTCTGTACTTTAAGTATATTTTGATACCAACACTTTTGTACTTTTACTCAAGTAAATTTTGAATTCCGGACTTTTACTTAACAGTAACAGAGTATGTCTACATTGCAGTATTGATACTTGTGAGAAAAATGTGAGTACTTTTCCCACCACTGCTGATGGTGGTGGTGGGGCGTTGACCCAGACAGACCCAGCAGCAGGGCTGTGTTGTATCACACTCATGTCCATCATTATTAGTCTTACAGTGTCAACTGCTACGATCAGATGTGTTTAAAGAAGCATTCTGCAGTTCAGCTTGACTTGGAAATAATAAGCTTGCAAAAATGCTGTACATAACATTAGCCCCAACGGTTACTATAGTAGCACGCGTTAGTTAATGATGCAATTATGACTACAGACCGTAAAGATAACACCGGTTGGTTGTTGAATAGCTCAAGAAGCACCAGCTTGTGTTAGCCTTCCGCTTATTCACTACTAGATGATCTATCAATCGACTGAATCAATGGCTTTGCTTTGGTCTCTTTTCAAGTGCTAAAATGCTAACGTGCTAACGAGCTGTCAGTCGTCTGACAGCTCGTTAGCACGGTGGACGCAGCGTTGCCATGTCCGTTTATTATAAGCCACTTTGGACTTCTTTTTCTGTAAAGTTGCTTGTAAATATTGGTGGTTGCGGTTTTTTGGGCTTGTTTCTAAAGTGTAGTTGCTTATTTGGGCTTGTTTCCTAATGTTGTTTAAACCAGTGGTTCCCAAACATTGTCATGTCAAGGACCCCCATATTAATATGTATTTGTCCACAGACCCCGCAACTTAAAATATGTTGTGCCAAGGAATTGTGTTAAAAAGTTAAAAAAAAATGCTCCGAAATTACCTTCTTAATAACTCTATTGAAAATGGCATATCTACAAGCTCGTGACGCGTTGTGAACTTGTAGATCGGCTATTTTAGCTTCTTTTGAGCTTGTTTTCATAGACCTGATTGCTTATTTCTCTCGCATAATCTGGCAACACTGGGTGGACGTTAGCAACTCGCTAGCCAAGAAGCTAATAACGTTAGCTATCGCCTGCAGTCCGCAGCTTTTAGTTGAAATAAAACCCTTACCTGCACAGTAGGAAGAAATATAAGCCTTGTCCAACTTGTTCGCGGTGACTGGAAACACACATGCAAGGCGTTATTATTTAATACACGTTATTATTATATTATTATTTTTTATTTAAAGAGCGCACAGTCACATAATCCGTTCATTTCGTTCAACTTCCTTCCAGGTGGTCACTGGTCTGGTCTGGTTGCCACATCTTGCGAGAGAAACAAGCAACCAGGTCTATGAAAACAAGACCAAAAGTAGCAACTATGGGCCACATGAGCACTTTCAACATCTATAGCCGATCTACAAGTTCACAACGTCTCGCGATGCGACTCTTTGTGAGTTTGTAGATCTGCTATTTTCAAAGAAGAATGTAAGAAAAATGTGAAACATTTGGAATATTTTTGAAACATTATAACACAAATCTTGTATGGGGGTCCCTGGAGCAAATACATATTAATTTGGGGGGTCCTTGACATGACAATGTTTGAGAACCACTGGTTTAAACAACATTAGGAAACAAGCTCAAATAAGCAACTACACTTTAGAAACAAGCCCAAAAAAACGAAACTAACCAATTATTTACAAGCAACTTTACTGAAAAACAAGCCTAAAGTCGCTTATAATAAAAAGACATGGCAACACTGGTGGTTACTACAGTTGCCCCGCCCTCATATATATATATATATATATATATATATATATATATATATATATATATATATACACACACACTGTAGATAAATAGTACTATAATTTATTAATTAATTTATTGTAAGTCGCTTTGGATAAAAGCGTCTGCTAAATGACTGTAATGTAATGTAATGTAATGTATAATAACATTAATCAAATTATAATTTTTATAATATATATCATAATAATTATATTATATATATATATATATATATATATATATATATATATATATATATATATATATATATATATATATATATATATATCATTTTAATTTAGAGTAGACTGTGGGGTCCGGGGGCCGACACCTAGGAATCCTTGAGGGGCTTCCACTCAGGCTATGGTTCCAGTTTCCTCGCCCCTCCCGTTTGTATGCGAGAGCTGGCGAAAACTTCTGGGAACTCAGATTATGGTTCCAGGGGTTCCATGTAGCATCAAAATCAGTTTAACTATTTAAACCTTGTGCGGGGTCCTTAGAACAAGATCTATTTGGATGGGGTCCGTGGCCAAATCATGGGGCCAAATCCATAGGGGTCCCGGTCATTAACATAGCAATCTGGGAACCCATCGCCAAATGAAAAGGAAAAACAGCGTCCTCTGCTGTTGAATCCTCTGCTGTTGGTCTCGCTGACAACCAACTAGCCAATCACAACGCATTGGTACCTCCGGCTATGGGATGCAATCTGTTTGGTTCATTATTAACTCTATGGTTTGGTTTGGTTAGTAAACTGACGAGTTAATAATCGTCAACAGTAACACATTAGCTAATGCTTGTCATTTTATGTTGTTGTTGTTATATTGTTTCAAATTAAAGAAGAAAACAAACAAACAGATAAACGGCCAATCAGTGCCCGATACATTAACCATTACCCAGCATGCTATGCGTGCATTAACTCTAACAGATTTATCTCTTTACCAGCTCCTGTACTACTTTTATAGTTATTTCATTAATACAATTGGAAAAAACTGTACCAATAACGCTAACTATTTATTATAATAATAAAGCCTGAAAAAAAGTATAGGCCTATAAAACTTATTTCCACCGTCACCTCGAGTGGTAGCGCAGTGAACCATTAAGTCAACGAAAATTAGGTTCGGTAGTACACTCTTGGTTCTCTTCAGATCGTATAAATCTTTCGCCTTTTACTAAAGATTTCCGTGGGGAGGACCATTATGAGTATCAACTAATTTTTTGATGCCCTGCTCACGCGGGGCTTCCTAATTTGTCAAATATAAACTTTAAAATAGTTAAATATTTAACTCAATACTAAGGTGCATTTTTATCGGAATGGGTGATGTCTAATGCCCTGAGTACAATTGCCTTCTTCGACGTTAGTGATATACAGAGTATAACAGCTTTGTGTGTGTGTGTGTGTGTGTGTGTGTGTGTGTGTGTGTGTGTGTGTGTGTGTGTGTGTGTGTGTGTCTGCAACTCCCCGTGACATACACAGTTTTAGCACTGCCACTCAGTCAGTCAGTAGTAAACATTTATTTACACCAAACTTTTTCGCGCGTGTTTTATCTATCTTACCTATCTATCTATCTTATGTATGTACACATATGTATTCCTGTATTACGCAGAATCATGTCACAAGCTTGTAGATCGGCTATTTTCACTACTTAAACATTTGTTTTCTAATTAATGGAATTTCTTAGATTTTAAAAAATGTATTTATTACATTATTTAGACAAATCATTGAATGGGTGCGTTCGGAAATTACGCACCGGAGCACACTCGCCTATTAGTTTGTATTGGCCAGTGCGCTCAGTGCTGTATTTTCGAACGCGCCCAATGTTGAGTTTGTTTTTAATTCAGGAAGATTGTTGCATTTTTTCATTTTTTGCTTAAAAATTATAATAATTAAAAAGAAAACATAGGAAACAAAAAATTGAGGAATATTCACTCGCGACCCATAAAAATGGATCCGCGACCCACAAATGGGTCCCGACTCACTGGTTGGGAAACAGTGCTCCAGGCAGCGTCACCTCGACGCGGAGAAACGCTGTCGCCCGATTCGCCACCATCTACAGCAGGACAGTGAGCAGAGGAAGTGGACAACAAGCACGGAACATGTAATGACTTTGCCCTTTTAATGTGTATAATATATCGTTTAGAAAGCGCCAGACAGCTGGTGGTTTGTATGTATGCTTGTAATGTTTTGGAATGGATGGCCTGTTTCGTTAAACAAGCAAACCCAATAGAGCTAAGAGCTATAGTTAATAGCATCAGCCAAGCTGTCAGTTATTATCCAGGTGGTGTTAATATGCTAATCTGTTTAACCTATCTGTCTGGTTAGGGGCTGCGAGTAAGGATTGACGCTGTTCGGGTTTATTGACCAAAATCCACAACCCTTTTAGACCTTTACTTAGAATATTTGATGCATGTTTTTCCATGATACATGTTATAAGCATAGTGTTACAAAAGCAAGAGCATCTTTGTTGCAGAGTAATGTTCAGTAACATACTGGGTGATTGAATGTTATTGTACCTGTGCTGTGCAACAACACAAATACAGTGAGTAGGCCTACACTACACAGTGTGTGATGTTGCCTATTATAGTATAGTGTGTAATAGTTGCCTATTACCCAACAAAATGTATATTATATATTAATATTGTCCACTTCCCAGTTGCTGATTGTTGCAGCCACATTATCTCGAGGTTGAATAGATTTGTTTTCAATTATTAGAGATTATGTATCAAGCAGTTTTGATCTAGAATTTGTTGCTGTGTTATTTTTTATTAAAGGTAGTGTAAGTGATATATTTTGTGAACAAGTTATAGCTCTATATATTCCGATAGTAATCATGCTATAGAGTGTTTGTTCAGTAACAGGGGTCTCGGCCCTCCATCTCTTTAGTAAACAGAAAATACATTTTCAGGTGGGGTTGCCAATTTCTTCCAATCAATAGAGGGTACCCATTTATCACCTTCAATTTAGAATGTTACAGTTTCAATATTGTCTGCTCATTTCTTTGTGTCATCACCTCCAATAACACTTGATTATCCTGTTTATCCTATACCTGTAAAACCCTGCCATCCTGACCTGAAAATGCATTTTCTCATTACTAAAGAACTGGAAAGACAGGGAGACCCCTGAACTGAACTTTCCTGTCATTCATAATTCCATCCTGATGGATGCTTCAATATTTTACATTTTTTTAGATTATGCACTTATAAGGCATGACATGCTGCTAGCGATCAGATAGTTAGCTAATCGTTGCTGCAGTTATTCTGGAGACCAAGGTACATTTATTGGTCAGATGGCGAGGCAACTTCAAATAGGATAATCAATCATGATTTGCTACAACAAGCACTCTGTCATGTCAACTTAACTCGTGTTACTTGTTGTCATTCAGGGCATATCACATGGGTTATATGACATGGCCCTATATGACGGTGCTTTGATGGCCTAGAACAGGCTCCTTGTTTGTAGAATGATCAATTGAGCAGCCCTGCCATACTCAGGTGTGCTTTTGCACGTACAGTATGCCACTGTTGCCACAGACCTTATTATATAAGCTAGTCCCTGCCCGTCCTTACCCCCAAGGTTAAGCCCTCACATGTCAATCATCCTTGCCATCCTGTACAGCTCCAGATCAGGATGGCGACAAAAACAGGCTAGCTAGCTGCCAAGTCATGGACATGCTGCAACAATGACACATGAGACACTTGCTAGTTCCCAGTTGTCCATCAAGGTGGCTGCCCTGCGAGCGCTGGACCTACCACTGTCTGTCTACAACTCCCTCACACAGGTAAGGAGGAGGCAGCTTGGTTGGATTGTGTGAGAATGGGAAGTGTGACGGCAGAATGTCTCCTGGGTTTTGTATTTAAGTCTACAGAAAGCAGAGTCAATTTAGTGAGTTTTGTAAGTGCAAGGTTCTCAGTTGTAGACAAAACACCATGACAGTCTCCTTCTACAATTTCTTCACGCAGATGAGATGTAGGCTACATGGTTGTTTTACAACAACAACAACAAAATAATTGTGTAATTCTCTCGCAGATAACCTGTTTTGAAGGCTTCAATCTTACAAAAGGGGAAAATCTCAAGTTGACCCGAGGTGTGCCAAATATGTTGTTTCTTTAGAAATGGCAGTATGGTCAGAAAGCAATGCAAAGCGACGTAATAAGGTCTGATTCAGTCAAACCTGGTACAGGGCATGCAGACCACATATCCCCTGGCCGCTCAAATATTGGAATCTGGCAGAATTGATTGATCGTGCGTGCGTGCGTCTGCTAATACACCAGATGTTGTTGTTGTCAATGAAGGCTCCAGATCAGTTTCCATTCTTGAAATGGCCTGCACCTTTGACTCTAGCTTAGAGGAAGCTTTTATGACCAAAGTCATTAAATACCAACAGCTCCTCCATACCATCACAGAGCTAGGCTATAGGTGCAATCTACTTGTGCTTATCTTTGGCAGCCTAGGACATGTACATAGGTTGGTTGTAAGAGAACAACTTTGGATGCCAAAAGAGCTAAACGGCTTGCAAAATTCTGTGGAATCTCTTCTACTATCGGTAGCCGCCAAATATGGCGAAGACGCTGTTATTTGTACCCCTGAAGGGTGTGGGGGTATTTGTCCATGATTTGCTGACTGTACATTTTTTGTCCTTGTATTGTATCTCTTATGTGGACAATCTGGACATAAATAAATGATTGTGTGTGTGTGTGTGTGTGTGTGTGTGTGTGTGTGTGTGTGTGTGTGTGTGTGTGTGTGTGTGTGTGTACACATGTTTGTATGACATAGTTCAAAAAAAGAAAAAGGCTAATGACAAAATAATATCAAATATAGTATGAAAAGTGTAAAAATTAGAATAGAAATAAGGCAGAGTGCCATCTCTTGTGCAAGTAAGATAAATCACTTAGCAGCAGATAACAAGTATTATTACATGTGTGTGAATAGAGTATATTGAGTCATACAGTATACACAATTTGACAGTGGCAGTGAGATGGCAAAGGAATATATTCACATTAACCATATACAGAAAGTGACAGTGCCAATATGATAGCCTGTGTGTGTCACCAACATGGCGACAGGGTTCAGCGCCAGTTCAGTGCCTTTTTGTTTATGTAATCAATATTCTGTCTCATGTAGTATACACTCAGTCAATATTATTGCTGTTGTCATAGCTCTTCATCCCTTCCTCCTTTTTATATAATCTTCAGTTGGTGGAAATGTGTGGCAGCATAGTCGTATGTAATGCCCATCACCATCGAATGAAGCTATCTATAGCTGTTGAATTTGGCTTAGTGAGCTGTGTGAAATTGATACTTTGAACTCTAGACAGTACACTGTCTCCCAGTCCTCTGTGCATTTGATAGCTGTGCGTTCAGACTGTCACGTCCCCACATAAACTCTCTGGTATCTGACCAAGTTTCTGCATCGTGTTGCACACACAAGGTAGACAGTCATAGGAGGATTTACTCCACATTTTGCACAGTTCACCCTGGACGTTTTGGCTTTTGAATGGCCTACTCTGCAGGTAGACAAATATCCTTGTGGGGTCTTATACTGCATATGTACTGTATATACAGCATATATATACTGTGTGTGTGTGTGTGTGTGTGTGTGTGTGTGTGTGTGTGTGTGTGTGTGTGTGTGTGTGTGTGTGTGTACATATACATATACATATACATATACATATACATATACACATACACATACATATACATATACACACACACACACACACACACACACACACACACACACACACACACACACACACACACACACACACACACACACACACACACACACAGTATAATAGCATGCTATACATATATGTTATGCGTTATCCTAACTCTGTCTCTTTACGTCTCTCCTCCTAGGTGAGCCTCAGCACAGATGCCAAGAAGCTAGTGGCTGCCGCCGCTCTCGGTGGCGTTTCACTTCTCTTCCTCGCACGCCACTTCCAGAGGCGGAAGGGAAAGAAGAAGTGCCAGTCACCCGAGTGGGAACAGGCCAGCTTTGAATTCCCTTCCGTCATAACAGGGAAAGGTAAGGGACTATAGGCCTGGGCAGTGTTACAAATGGAAGAGGTTTTTAATCATGTAAAGAGGTTTCAGAGTATCACATTTTGTAGTGCAATTGCCATATTCAGCAATAAAAAATGTTTGCCACTGTACTTACAAGTTAAGCCTCTACCGATAAATGGGAATAACAAGCTGACCTTGGATCTTGATTTTATATCGTAGACTAGTGGTTAGTGTATAATTTAATCACAATTACAGCCTACTAAGCAGTCCTCTACTAAGCTACCATGTTTAATACAGATCAGGGTACAGATAAACACTTTAACTTACTTAGTATTTAGTGATACGAGTCATATTGAAAAATTGTATTACATTAAATGGCCTAAAAACTAGTTAAGCTGATGATGAGGAAGTAGTTTTATGGTTCTTAGCATTTGTTCAAACCTGCATTTGTCACATAGAGTATACAATGATTTTCAGAGAGATCAGACAATCACAATAAATTATTTAGGCGTGAGGATTACTTTCTACGTATCGTGTGATCCAACTATATCTGACTTTTTCAGACATATCCTAATGTACAGTAGTAGTAACATTGTCCCACCAAGATGTCCACCGCTACCAATTGACACTTGTTGACGCCCCCTTCAGGATTTTTTGCTACGCACTATAGCAATATCAGTCATTCAAGCAGAAGCAGCAAGAGAATTACTTACACAGCTTTGCTAGTGGGCTGATCAGGGCTGCTCATCACAGGGGAGCCAGTTGCACCACCTCACACTAAGTTCAAACTTAGCCTAGTTATAGCTTAAATGGCTTTTTAAAAGCCACTTAAGCTATAACTATAGGCTAAGTTTGAACTTTGTGTGAGGTGGTGCAACTGGCTCCTGTGTTGTGTAGTCCTGACCCATGCTTGTGTAATGGGACAGTAAACATGAACTCCTGTGTGCTGTCACTGTGTTCATCTCTCTGTCTCTCTCTCTAAGGCAACAACAACAACCAACACAGCGTCACTCTCTCCCTCAACTCCAAGAATGGTGATTCCTGTGTTCAGCTCCCCAACAGAGGACCCTACAGCAAACTGTCTGGGTCTCTGCAGAGTCTGACCTCGGTAAGATACAGTATGAGCACACGTGCAAAGTGGTTGGAGGCTGGGGGAACCAAAACATAGTATATAGTTGCACTTGTGGTAAACCCGCTCTGTATTAGACGTGAGCTAAATGCCTATATTGTAAGCTAGATGTGATCAATCATGGGTACTGGGGTATGTTTTGACTCAATATTCTAGTCAGGAGTCAAGATGGGATCACAGGAAAAATAGCTTCAACTAATACTTTTCATAGTTCATTTTGATCCACGTGTCCAGTGCGTGAGGTTGCATCATAGGGCACAATGATGATAAGTGCCTGATAGTTTGGCTTTGGAAATGGTGTTTTAAGGACATTTGAGTGTTTCTACGCTAACACTATCTGAGTTTTCCTGACACAGTAAACCACACTAATGTGGTACACTGCAAAGGTTAAATCAAGTGCAAACAAATATCACTTGACTCGAGTTTGACTAGATTGTGTTAATACACTCATTAGCATTTAGCTACTCAGTTTGGAATATGAAACTGATGACATGCTTTTTGCCTGCTGCCTGTTGCTGCTGCTGTTCTGTCAAGCCTTACCTAGGCCTGTCACAATTATTACATAATCTTCTAATCCTATAAAAAAATCACACCCTGTGTGAAGTGGGCGGTGTCTTGTTAGCTAATCACAATACTGAATGGAGTCGATCAATCATGTACAAAAGATAAAAGATAAATACATTTATTGAAACACTATTTATGATGGACAAAACCATAACTTAAAAAAAACAAAGTTATGTTTTTTTTGAAGTTATGGTTGCTTATATAGGGCTATGCACATGTGTCATGTGACACTGGCCAATCACAGTCCTGAATAGATTGTGATTGGCCAATCACAGCGCAGGATAATTGTACAAATTTCCAAACCTCACTTTTAGGGGCGGTTTCACTGCCCAAGATATTTGTACATTTTTCCAAATCTCACTTATAGGGGCGGTTTCACCGCCCAAAAATTATTATAAAAAAATTAGCAGAAATTGCATATCTACAAGCTTTGTGAGCTTGTAGATCGGCTATTTCCACTGTTTAACAAAAAAATGTAAGTATACAATTATTAAATGTCAGTCATTTCTCAGTTTGTATATTTAAAGTATTTGTCATATCTGCCCTGTGCAATTTTTGTTTATGTTTATTTATTTATTTATATGTTCCAATGTTCAATGCCAAAATCACAATAAATAAATTGTTAATCGCTAATTATTTGTATGACAATTAATCATCATGTAAAATGTCATGATCGGGACATGCCTAGCCTTACCTTGTACCTCTGTCTGCCATCCTCCCTCATCTCCTCCCAGGTGAAGAGCATTAACTCAGCCAGTAGCTGCACGTGCGCTAATGAATCCAGTTGTTGGGACAGATCACTGGACGATGACATCTGCAATGTGGTCAGCATACCTGTGACCACACCAGAAAACCTGTACCTTATGGGTGAGGAAAGAAAACATACCATCAGTGAAACATACATATGAATGGATGACATGTGGAATGACATTTTCTTCAGCACAGGACTCATAGAAAGGTGTGTGTGTGTGTGTGTGTGTGTGTGTGTGTGTGTGTGTGCGTGTGTGCGTGTGCGTGTGCGTGTGCGTGTGTGTGTGTGTGTGTGTGTGTGTGCGCGTGTGCATGCAGGTATGGAGCTGTTTGAGGAGGCTCTGAGGCGATGGGAGCAAGCATTGACGTTCAGGAGCAAACAGGCTGACGATGACGCCACTTGTGCTTCAGTCAAAATGGCAGCTGGAGACGCCATTGCCGAGCAGAGCATGGAGGTTGGCACATACGCATACGTATGTAAATCAAAAGATCTTAAAGTCACACTGTGTAACCTTTTCAATTAAACGAAAATGTATAGTTTTCACATGAGCCATTCGATATATGAATGTGTTTTTGACAACTTCTCTAAACACAAATGAAATGAAATTTATTTTCACGAGTGTGTACTCACGTGAAAATAACGCAGGCACCTGAAATGCATTTAGTTATGTATTTTGAAGTTAATCCATACGGTTTCTGAAAACGTTGTTGTTGCTTTCCAAAAGAACCTCGGACGGTAATCCGATTTCGTTTACGATTCCATTTTCTTTCAAACTGAATTCTTGGAATTGCCATTCTAACAGACAACGGAGCTACCAGATGTGTTTGATGTTACACAGTGTGACTTTAACCAATTAAATGAATTGTATAAATTGAGTGTTTATTCACACGTATTATTTTTTACAGTACTCGCATGACAATTATTCCATTTAGATTTTGACATTATACGTATATATACAGGTCAAGCTGAACTCGTATTAATCTTATATACATAAATGAAACAGAGGCACCCTGACTTATGATAATTATGATGAGTTTTAAATAATGATTTATTAGTCTGTATCTAGTACTGGCTGTATATTGCCACACTGTCAAAGCAAGCACCATTTCACGTCTTTAGAAATGTCCAGTTATGATCTATAAGATGAGTCGGACCTAGAGGCATTTAGATGCATTTTAATAACTTACATCTCACACAATTGTTGCATTTCAACATATAAATGAAAAGCAGATGTATTTTTGCTTGGAAACGGTCTAAAATGGAGACCTATGAATACAGTAGCTATCACTCAACGCTTCATGTCACTGGGTTCAGTTCAGTGACTCTTAGGATTAGTACAAAGGTTTTTAGATTAGTTCAAGTTAGATACTTAAGCTCTTCCACCCAAACACATGTCCTGTCTGGTGCTTGCTCTTCTGAGGAGGATAATTTAAACATTCACAACATTTTAAGTACATTGCAGTATTATTAGTGCATGCTGTACATACGTTCTTTACAGGGTTGAACCGATTAGGATTTAGGAACACCTTTGAAATAGTGGCGTCAGTTCAGAAAAAGCTAAGGTATGGCAAGGTTAGGGTTGCCAACTCCCAGAGATGAAAATAAGGGACACCTATCCTGGGGGAATTCTTTTTGGGGGGTTAACCACCCCCAAAAACCCAGAAATGCATAGAAAACTATGCAATATACCTATAACACAATACAAACACCATGGCCTTACACCTGCATTAGGCTACTATTCTACTATAGTTGTTTTTTTAGCCAAGGTATGGCACCTGCTATACCGTGCCATACCCAATTGACGCCCCTGCTTTGAAACCAATGTGTGGAATTGTTGCAAACTGTACCTCTGCAGCCATAACAATTCATAAAAAGTTTGATTGACAGTATCTTGGTACTCTATTGTTTTCTTAATACAAAGTAATAGTCTACTATACTCCGTGGAACCAAATCTGAGAAGATCGAAACCATGTTTATTAAAGAATGAAAAGGACTTATATAATGTACTAAAGTACAAAAATGTTCTCATTTGAAGTACTGAGGTGTTGAAAAGTGTAGATTTATTAATAGACCTCACTTGAAACACCTAAAACTAGAGCATATTGAATGCACGAGTAGGCTAGAGCATGACTGTATCGAAGTGGAGAATTACAGCATATGCTGAAAGATCCTGAGTATTAATTTAACTCTGAGAATGTACAAATAATGGACCAAATAATGGATAATTCTGACCACTGTAAGGATCCACTGCACATTGAACCTCTTTGCAAGAAACAAAAGTCAAGAAAGTATTAACAAGAGTGATGCCTACAGTATCTCTTCAATGGAAATGGATTGTTTTATAGATGTGTTACTGTATATGGATGTCTGTTTGGGTCAGATATTGGAAAAAACGGACCAGAGAGGACTTGGCACACAAAAAAGGACAACTGTTGGCAGCCGCGCCAATGGCTCAAGTACACAAAACTAGTGAGCTGACTCTATGAAGTGATGTGAGGTGCAAACTCAAAGCACATTGAGAGTCTGTGAAAAGGTCACTGGGCTAAAGTCTCAATGAAGGGTGAATTGATATTCCTGACCCTGCTTCTATTTGCTATAGTGTTTCTCAACCAGTGGGTCGGAACAAAAATTTGGCAATGAGGTGGCATTTAAAGAGCAATATATATTAATACATCGGGTCCTGACACAAATGTAATAATTGGAAAATTGGCATACCATCTTGACAATGAACTGAAGTGTAATTTTATCATATAAAGAAACATGTGAAATAGTCATGGGATGGATGTGTTTACTGTAGGTACGAATAGATATTGGTGAGCAACCTGTCTCTGTTTTAAACTCAATATGAGTGGTTCTCAACTTAAGTGTACAAATGGAACCAAATGGACATGGGTCTATTTGGTTCCATCTGTACACACTCACAGTTAAAGTAAGACTTTTCTTAATTCACAGTAGATTCTTGGGGTCCAGGGGTATCAAATGGGTGCCTGTGGCCTAATGCATATCAAACTGGGGGTCAATGAAATGATAAAGTTTGAGAATCACTTAGAACATGGCTGCTCTTTTTCTAGGACATGATCAGTTCTGAGTTCGTCCACAAGCTGGAGTCTCTGCTGGAGAAGGCCTACCGTCTCCAGGAGGACTTTGAAGAAGCACTGGACACCTCAGAGTCCTCCTCATCACACAGCAACCGACAGGGTCAGTCAGTATATGTTATCTTCACTGTTGGAAATATTTCATCTTTTTATGTTATTTTTTTTTATACTTCCTCGTATGACAGTGTCGCCCAAAAGTAGCGAAAATAGCCGATCTACAAGCTCAGAAGCCGCAATGCGACATGTTGTAAGCTTGTAGATCTGAAAAGAAGGTGTCTAATTTTGGAATAAATGTTTGTGCAGTTGCATGAATTTTACCAACTGGCTTCTCTGTAACAATTCAAGGGTAAGTTGAAAGTTAACGGGCCATAGTAGAAGGAGTCTGGTTTCTAATACAATTCCACAGTTTGTCCTGCTCTTCCACCATCTGTTGTCCTTTTGACCTGATGGAGAACGGGAGTGTTACGTACTGTATGTACCTACAATTCTATTCCTCACTGTCAAGGGCAGTGCTTAACACTGGATGTTATGCTTCTTGTGCACGCAAGACGGATAACATCCAGTTTTAAGGACTGTCAGGAAGAATGCAATAAAACTATTGTTTCTTCAATGTCACTCCTGTTTGCATCACACAAACCTGCTGGCTATTGAATAGACAAGCCCGGTAGACTTTTATCAATGTGTTTCAAAGGTCCACACAGCATAGACATGATGCAACATAGAAGAATAAATGCATTACAATAAGTAGAAGGTTGTAACCAGTAGGTCTACAGCATGTACAGTACATGTATTAAACAAAACCCAAGGTGTTAAATGGTCTTAATGCATGTATCTCTTGAAATGTATTCCAACTTCAGCGGATGTTACCAGATAGAGAGGACCTAGAGGACACCTGCCTGAGAGACAGCTTCTGTAACGATGTTATTTGTTGTTCCCTCTACCAGATAACATGACAGATATGTCAGCCAGAGAGGACCGAGAGGACACCTGCATGAGAGACAGCATGAGCATCGCCTCCAATGACTCTTTTGTGTCTGCTGCTGAGGTAAGACAATCATCTGCCACACACATTTGTGGTAAGTTTGTGAGTGAAATATCCACATTATTATTATGTTCATTATTTTAAGAACTGGGGATGAATAAAAAAAGATTGTTCATCTTTTTAATTTAACCACTAATATACTTAAAAATGGAAATGTTTCTTTTCTTTAAAAAAAATATATAATTTTGACAAATCTTTGCTTGACAAAATGATGAAATGAGAAAATTAAATTACGATACAACTGCTTGACCATGCCATGTTCCCTAGTTCTGTGTATGTGCATTAGTTGTTATAGGCTGGTCTTAACTGTAGATCTGAGGTTCAGCTGGGAGTGTAGTCCATTTGAACAGTAAGCACACAAATGGAGCACTTACAGTAGTAATTTGAAGGCAGCATGGCATAATAATAATAATATATCAGACTTATATAGCGCTTTTCTTAGTACCCAAAGTCGCTTTACAAAACAGCTTAAAAATTGTATTTAGGAGGGGAAAAAATAAGTTAAAAGGCTAAAATAAAATTAAGCTAAGACTAAGGAGCAGAAAGGGAGATTTGGTTTGAGTTACAGTAGGTGGGGAAAGCAAGTATAGGCTGCCTACGTAATCTCAGCTGGTTTGAGCTGTAGGAACTGAAGCTTGGTAACAGCAGGGGGGCTTGATACAGATGGCCTAGTTCTACCTGAGCTATTTTCTCATTTACTCACAACGTCCCTACGTCCCTACTCCCCAACATTTGGCAAAAATAACAGATCTGCAAGCTCACAAAGTGTCACAACTCGTGACTCGTTCTGAGCTTGTACATCGGCTATGTTCGTCAACTAAGTACATGAGAGGTCCGTCTGTGTAACCAGTGCTATGGTGTTAAATGAAGGATTAATGGGTTTTGATTTTACAAGGACATATTTATTTAAGATTGATTTGCCATTTTGTGGAGACTAAAAACTTGATTTCAAAACTGCCGCATCTTTTTCTCCCAACAAGCTTTTTCTATCCAAACAATGAATGATTTATTGAGAATGAAGGTTGGATCAAATGAACCCCAACTGTGTGCTCTCTGTATGTTGTAGCACTGAGGGGGCAGGGTAAGATCTTGCCAGTAGAACTGGGTCAGTGATCTATAATTAGACCGTTTAACATTCCTCCATCATTGTACTGTATATACATCTTGTCACTCTGGAGACTACTGCTGTGTTTCCTCCAAGGTTAAGACAACGTTGAGAGAACTCAGCCTGGTTTGGGATGGTATAACGAATAAGAAGAAGAAACTTTATTTGTATAACACAGCGGTACAAACTGCTTTATACGTAGACAGTAAATCAATCATAAATGAAAGCAAGATCTCAAAACATTAAGATTATTCAAAATTGGAAGGGAGAAGTCTCAAGGACATTTAGCGAGAGTGATTGTCGGTACAGCCTGCAGGGTTAATCAAAGCAAGACTGCTCAAGGTTGTAAAAGCCTGGTGATGCGAGGTTAGCTCAAGGCGACGAAGGGTTTAATTGAGTCAGAGCTCTGTGGAACAGGACGTCTCAGGTTTAGACACAAGGACTTGTGACCTGCTTAATATGCTTAACCATGATTACGACTTACTTTATTAACTTGACACGGGGTATTCACAGAAGATATCTACCTACCTAACTACTTACCTAATCCATCACCAGAAAACCAATGCCTCCTCAGTGAAAGCACAAACAACACAGGACGAGTTATGTACAGACAGTGATTAATAAAATAATATCATGTCTATATTAGTGGTTCCCAAAGTGGGGTCCGGGGTCCTTGAGGGGGTTCCAGGGAGTCCCCAGCTAAATTGGTTATACAGTAGCATCAAAATAAGTTTAACCACTTTAATCCTATTTTATACTTTGGCTATTCATAAATAGTAGATCTACAAGCTCACACAACACGATGCGACGCATTGTGAGCTTGTAGATCTGCTATTTTTGAAACATTATGAAAAATGGTTAAAAGTTTGGAAACATTTTGAAAAATGGTTAAAAGTTTGGAAACATTTTGAATCATTTTGAAATTATGTACACAAATCTTCTCTTATGGGGTTCCCTCGCACCAAATCTTTTCAGATGGGGTTCCATGGCCAAATACATTTGTGGGTCCTTGACGTGAAAATGCTTGAGAACCACTGGTCTATTACTGCATGGCACTCAGTTTCCTACCTACAGCATGCTGTCCTTTTGTGTCACAGCTATCAGAGCACAGAGAGCTAAGGAGTTCCTGTGCTGTGGGCACACTCTGCCGTTACCCCTTCTACGAAGAGGCACTGCAGATGGCAGAGGACGGTAACATCTCCTGTAGGGTGATACGGTACGATTACCTGCTTCATCTGATTGAGTGTGACAGTATGTTTATGCACCAGTGCCACCTAGCCAAATTCCCTTACATTTATTCAGCTTTTGTGCTTCTAATTCTTATGTCGATGAATATCTTTTCCAAAGCCTAGTTGGAATGGGCCTTAAATTGGATGACGCAGAGAGCTTAGATCATGTAAATTATTTATTATCATTGTTTTTTTATATACCTTTTCAATGACAGAACGGAGATGCTTGAGTGTGTTGGGGACACAGACTTCTTGGCCAAGTTGCATTGTGTGCGGCAGGCGTGTCAGGTATGGCTCATGCCTCAGCATGTGGAGTAAAGATAAACAAGAACTCAGCCTTTGCTTTGGCATTAAGTGTCAAGAAAGAGACACTTTTTCTCCGAAGCATAAATAAGACTTAAGGCTATAAAACACGTCTTGTTTTTTCTCCAGCTCATTTTATGCGAGACGGCGACCAGGACGTTTCTGGCTGACACCGGAAAGAAAATCTTGTCCTCTATAATTGTTAAAGCAAGAAAGGCAAGACCGAACCCGCAATAGTCCTACATTCATTTCACACACACCAAATTTAACTTAAACCTCAAACAAATTAGTGATTGTTTTCACCACATTTTCTTTTTCTTTTTTGTCTGCCAGAACCCGACGAGATTTGAGGAAGTGTTTGAAGAGATGATTTCCTTCCTGGATCAAACGGAACACTGGGAAAACACTGAAGTGGAACTCGCCACACGCGGGGTGAGATTCCTTGTGTTATAGATATGGTGCACACGATAATAACACAAACATTGTGCACACATAAACACTGTTAACTGGCTTGTAAGAACTTGTAAGAAGGATGAACACTCAAGCGTGTCTGAATATTTTTTCCATTTGTTCATAATTCACAGAGCTCAGTAGAGTTGCAAAGATGCAACTGAGTTTGTATCTTTCATCATAAACATACCACAGAAAACACTACACAAGAGAAACACAAGACATTTCATCTGATAATTATGTCATGTAATATTCACAATTTCGAGCTGGAGGGAATATGTAGCAAAGATGCTTGACTTTTACATTTCATAATTAATTCCCCTCACATAGTGTACATACACACACTATGGGCAGGCAAATAATGAAAACAACTATCTTAGACATAGCCTCGACAATTTGAAATCTAACTTCTGGGGCACAACTATTGAAAAGTGGTTAAGGAGTGACTCGTAGACAAAAACAAAATGCCTGATAGACGTATAAATTGACCCAACACAGACTTCTACAGCCCAACCAATCAGAGGCTTACCTGACTTTTTCTGTGGCAAAACCCAAGACATGCTGACTTGAGATTCAGTCCCTCTGTCGCTGGAATTGATGAGATACAACAACAGTGGGTTTGCCCACGTGAGACTATCACAGTCATAGCTTTGAGAAAAGCACTTAACCGCCAGTGGAAGAATGTGACAGTACTAAGCAGCTGTAGGGCGGCAGTGGCTCAGGAGGTAGAGCGGACGTTTTGGAATCCGAAGGTTTCGGGTTCGATCCGAGGCTCCTCCTGGCTACGTGTCGAAGTGTCCTTTAAGCGAGACACTGGACCGCTAACTGCTCCCGATGAGCAGGTTGGTGCCTTGCATGGTTTCCTCCGCCATCGGTGTGTGAATGGGTGAATGTGAAATACATTGTAAAGCACTAGCAAAGTCCATTTACCATAGCTCTAAAGTACAGTTGTACTAAGAAGATCTGTGTGCATGCATTACTCACCCTAGGCCCTAGGGGGTTCTCAGTCATGTTAAGAAAGGGTCCATTTCAACTCAACCTGGGTATTCCTCCTGGCTAGGTTAAGCACCTCAACTTCTACGACATCGTGCTGGACTTCATCCTGATGGACTCGTTTGAGGACCTGGAGAACCCTCCCATGTCCATCCAGAATGTTCTCAACAATCGCTGGCTCAACAGCTCCTTCAAGGAGACGGTGAGTGTAGTTTAATGCATGATGGGTATCAAACGTTTTCATGTCAAGCCTGGCCGCAGACCCCCATCTGAAAAGAGTTTGTATCAGAGACCCCCATAAGAAAATAACAGATCTACGATCTCACAGCACATTCCATTGCAACGTGTTGTGAGCTTATAGATTGGCTATTTTCGAATAGCTGGTTTAAAGTGGTTAAACTGAATACATCCACTTGTTCTTTTAATCTGACTCAAATATTTCACAGGCAGTGGCATCTAGTTGCTGGTCAGTGCTGAAGCAGAAGAGACAGCACATGAAGGTATTGTACAAGACTGAAATAGATATTCATGTAATCATGTAATTCCAAATTCTGTATTATAATAATGGTGTGTAACAGGTGAAAATATAGTCGTACAATCCTAATGTGTAACAGCTTGCTAACTCCCTGCATGCCACTTATGGTATGGTTTCACCTCAGGTGTCTGATGGGTTCATAGCCCATTTCTATGCTGTGTGTGAACATATCAGCCCAGTCCTGGCCTGGGGCTTCCTCGGACCCAAGAGCTCCTTGCATGACTTCTGCTGTTTCTTCAAGGTCAGTTAACCTTTGATAATAATGAAATGGACTTTGCCTGTTAGTTCTTTTTGTGTATAAGATTGTTTCTCCACACGAACGATTAGAAATGAAATATCATTGCCTCACCTCTATGGAGGTGAGGTGTATTGCAATCTCTAATTGTTGAAATCACTTGGCTCAAGTTTCCTTGTTTGTGAATGAATCAAATAGCAGAGAAAACATAATTTTGTGCTGTGTCACATTATTGGATGTATTATTGTATGTCCAGTTCCGGATATTCAAGTAGTAGACATTCAGTGTTGAAGTGTCTCCAATTAAAGTTTAATAACTATTGCGATATGACACACCTAAAGTAATTGCTTTGCTTCATGGTGCATGTATGACTTCTTTTATCCGTGTCTCTGGCCCCGCAGGATCAGGTATTGTTCTTCCTGAAGGACATCTTTGACATGGAAAAAGTTCGATACTCCACAGTGGAGAGCCTGGCAGAGGACATGCTCCACCTACTCCACAGGCGCTCTGAGCTGCTGCTAGCCTACCTGGGGACGGACTCCCTCCGACACCTCAACGGATGTGCCTCTCCACAGGTACACCTGGTGCCCAACGCCCTCCTGGAGGCAAAGACACAGTGAGACTGAGAGATACAACAGATCTGGGGTCAAACTTGTGACTACCAAATGGATGGGGTTCGCCCCGTTAGGATTCTGTGAATGTGAAGATAATCACTGACTTTGAATTCAACATACAGTTGCGTTGAAGCGGAAACCTTGTATATCCATGTTTCAACATTCTATGTTTTTTTCATGAATTACTACCCTACTTCATAGTCTCATGCAAAAATAAACATTTGTGTCACGGGGGAAAAAGCAAGCATTGCATTGCAAGTTAAGTAAAGTAACTTAGATCTGCTTTTTTTATTACCGTAGAACAGGCTTAAGGGCACACACATCCAAATAAATCAAGTGATTTCAAACAAACACTTTTGGGTCTGGAGCTAAAAAGAAAAGAAAAACATTACACCATTTAGGCCTATTAGACCAATTAGAAAGAAGAACTTTAAGCAAGCAAATATGTTATGTATTGGCAGTGTGGGAAATATCTTAATTTTGAAAGTGGTTCTGTTTATGGGTTTTATAAACATTTAACCAATGAGAAGTATTATCAAGCTTGTAGGTCTGCTATTTTTAAAGAATTCTGAAAGTTTGTGGGCTTTATAAATATTTAACCAATGAAAAATATTAACAAGCTTGTAACAAAATAACTGCATTGCATCCTTTGGAACAGAGGTTACGTTCTTTTTCCATTTCTTGAAAAGTAACAGTTTTGGACTTACAAGGTTTTCTTGCAACGATACTTTTATGAAACTTGACAAATTATGTAACACCATCTGAATAATACTGAATCTGCGAACCCCTTCCACCTGGTGCTTCAAGCAGGTTAAAACAGAGTCACCTGCAACTACTATTTCACCCTGGTCTGCTTCTACAGGAGCTACGAATCGATATCAGCCCGTCATCTCTCATATTGTTCCCATGTTGGAGGGACCAATTGAACCTTACGAGCCCTTGTCCTGTTTGAGTGTCTCTCATCTGCCTTTCGCTACATATTATCCTATAAGGTGTGACCTCCTCCGCAGTACATGTTTTCTCGTGGTGCCATGGCAACTCCTGCTCAATGTTAAGTAACACTTTATAGTGGTCTCATTGTAGTGTAAGTAAAGGATGCTTTTATATAGCGCCTTTATCTAAAGCGCTTTTATGTGTCATACATTAACACACACGATAGAACCGGAAACCTTCCAGTTCCCAAATGAATATATATTAAATATACTACAATGGCCAATATAAAGTGATACTGGTGCGTCTTTTTTGTTAACGTTTTCTTATTACATCTTTTTTCTTATACATTTTCTTTTTATCATGTCATAATTTTATAATTTCTTTGATGTGAGCTTTGACTTTTTTGGGGACGTTTTTGCTATACGTATTGTAAATAGTTAGATCAAGTGCTGTTTAGAGTTGTGTGGTTTGAGGGGAAACTATTTATTTTAAATAGTAACGTAATATATACGTATAAATATATTTCTAGACGTTCAAATTGTACCCTTGTATGTAATTGCAATAGAAGTTTAGCTTTGATTGTGGAGGATCTTGCTAGGACCTTAAGGATTCAGGGAGATGTGATTTCAGAATTGTTAATGTAGCATGTAGCTACATGTGATCTTGAGAAACCACAGTATATATAAAAAGACTTGTGATTTGAGTGATCAACAGCATAATGTCTTTTAATTAATAACCACCATATATATCCCAATACCAGAGGTTTGGCAATTCCCTTGATATTGGCCGTCACTGTAATCCAGCCCACTTGCATGGATTCCCACATTCAGAGCTGCTAATTATGCCTCGTATTTAAGTTATGAGGAAATCCTAAATCAATGTGATTAACTATGCTTGTATTATAACCTCAGAAACGAGGCATGTGTATCGTTCAGTGGGCAAGTACTTTGCCATAGGCCTAACACAAATCGGTACATAAGTCAAGTCTTTATTGAATTATGTCAGTTTGACTGGTTGCAAGGATCCCCTATCTAAACTGGTTCATCTGTATTCTTGATGACCATTGCCAAACACATGAGCAATAAATGGTGTCTAAACTCACTTGTTTCCCCTAATGTATTTTAACGACTCTTCCCACAAATGCTTGATTCTGAAAAACTGAAAATAAGCAACGCTATATATTAATATTGATTACTCTCAGCTAGAAAAACATTGAAGACCCCAGCTCTAGGCTATTCTCCTGCCACTTTAAGGAGCAGTGTCAGGTACTTTGTAGGTGGTGTATATTAGTGAAATGAAAGAGTTAACAAGTATAAGTTATTTGTTACAATTTTATTAATGGACATGGCAACAATGGAAAAACCGGTCAAAACAGATAAAAAATAAAACAAATACATTCTTTATTATACACAGCACATGAAACCTTTGTTTACCTCTAAGGCATGCTCCTTATCTGTCTCACTTCTGTTTTGTCTTCTACACCTCTCAATGCGGTCTTTGTCGAAACACTTAGTTCAGAGGGAAAGAACATCTCACACGCAGAGATAATCGCCAGCTTCAAAACAGTATATGTGACCTTTCAAAGTAAAATTTGGATTCAAATAAAACAGTTTCCATTTACTGACAAAGGAACTAGGAGTTCTCACATTTAAACCCACAAAGCCCAACAGTACCTGGTCCTCATCCAACTCTCTAAAGCATTGGTTCTATGCAAAAGTCCTAATGACAGTGAGTGGTGAAGGCATTCAAGAGATTCATGAAAAATGAAAAGACAGTCCATCAGACAACTATCAACACTATGGCATGGTTAAGAAACAGTCAATCCAAGCTGAAAAACACCCATCTGACCAACACTTTGCGATCATCACAAAATTTGTCATTTGATTGCATTGCTTGGTTTTACCTTAATCACTGGAGCGCTCGAATGGTCTACGTTCACAGCGGAGGGACAGACTCAAAGGATTCCTCCTTTTGGGGACAAACTACCACAGGGCCTGATTTCTATGACCTAAGCTTGCAGCATCCTCCAACACTGTGTGAGAAGTGAAGGCAGCAGTGTTTGAGTAGTAGATTTGCACTGCACTTTAGGGTATATTCACAGGTCTTCACACCATCACAGAAAAGAGCATGTATTTCAATGCTGGGACTTGAATAATTGAGCACATTGCTAACCTATGGCAAAAAAGGCTTGCATTGCATGCAGTTTGTTTTACCAAAGTCAAAACAGGAGATCGGTAGAGTACTCTAAAGCATCATTGATATAAACCGACTGTAAAACTTACCATATAAAATACGACTTATATTGAAAACACTAAGCACATACTAGTGACTAAAATGAGCTTAATTAACCAAGGCAACAAAGTAACAGGTTAACTTATGCAGGTGACGTTCTGAAAACATTGCAATACCTAGTCGAGCGTGGTGTAAAGACAAGTCATAACTCATGTCATACCATGCAATAAATTCATGATCAGAGCACATTGTCAGGGGTTCTGTTTAAATCCTGAACATCGCCGACAACTCTAAGCACAGATGCAGCATTGAACTTACAAAGAAAACTAAGCATCTTTTTGTGTATGGATATTTGTCATGTCACAGGTCAAACACTTTTGTTTCCTTAGGTTTTGCTTACCTGTGTTACTGCAGCAGAACCTAAGGTGCAAGATCTGGGATGACACTGCAAAGATCAGATATTTCACTGTTTGCCATGAGTTAACAATGCAGCCAGATAATTGACTTCAACTTTGAACAGTGCTCATTCAAATGGCATGTCAGGTAAAAGTTAGTTCTCCCATCACTGAGCTAAATCAGAATCACGTCCAACTAACATTCCACATGCTCATAAGACATCTGAGAACAGGAGAAATCTATACATGCTACAATGGTGCTTGAGATATTAATGCAGTACGGCTTTTTCTCTGAGCAACTTCAGTTATTCTGGGGATTAAACAACATTCTGAAAACATGGTCATCACATCTTAACTGAATGGCACATGGCAAGTCATATGTTCAAACGCGGGGGAAAACATGTACAGACACCTTAGATGGGGTCTACCAAGTGTTAAGAGTATTCTTACACATCAGGGGCCCTTAGTTCAGAGTTCACAGAAGAACAATCAAACTGGCACCGAATTCCTACCTACAACAAGCTACAAATGAAAACTCTAAATTCTATACGAGTCGAATACTGAGCCAGAATGCACAATAATTCAGTCAAATGAATGGGGAGGGGGTGATTGCAACAATCTCAGAAACACATCAAAGCACTTTGCCTCTCCTTTCAAAATGTTATACTTACCCAAAACATAAGGGGGGAAATTGCAATACCGTTTTTGGCAAGAAATTCTACATTTTGTATATGCAAGTTCTCAAACATGAAAAAAATTCTCTCAAAGTCACAGTATTGTACTTACAGTATAGGAGGGCTCAACGGGATGGAAGGACTTGCTTAGCCACCCCCGAACCCTACAAACTTTAACTTCTTACGTTGCATAAACACTAACAGAATGGGCAATAAGAGCAAAAATATTGATTTTTGTAATTGTTTTTTATAGTATCAAAAATGTTTAAAAAGTCCAGCAAATTTATACAATTGGGTTCACTTTCAGACACTTGGACATGGGGGAAGAGAACAGTACTTTTCAATGCAATGAATATTTCTGTACAGTGGTGTCTTTACATTACTGTCCTGAAAAAGAACAGCACAAAAAAAGCTAGAAGTATGCATCATTTCTTGCAGCCAGGAGGAACAAGTAATGGAAAAAATATATACTTTGCTTACCGCTTTTCTAAACTTTCCTGTGAAGGAGGCAGTATCTATCAAGGCAAATACACAGTGCATACTACCTCAAAGACAGCAAACCAGGCGAGATTAAAAAGAACGCCACATCTCCGCAGTTAATGCGCGCGCTTCACACATAAGACCACCTCTAAGCTTTCTTACAACACCACATCTGCCTGTTGCTACAGTCAAAGAGCAATGATCAATAAACAGCACATTGATAAATAGGTATCAGGGAATCCATTGGTCTGAACCACTCAGAATCATTGCACGCATATAACGCATGTATCTAACACATAACCAGGAGCTGTATAGACAGTTGGAGAGAGAGACAGGACAGCGCAACTTTGAGTCAGTAAATTTTCACGTAACTAAAACAATGAGAGAGGCCTGCATTTGAAACTTTCAAAACATCCCATGGTAAAAAACAAAAAAACGAAACAAAAAACATGTCATTTCAACCCCTTTTCTACCACCCCAACTTACCAACACAGGAGGTTTCATTTTGTTTTATTGCAAAAACACAACAGGCAATATTCATTTTAAAAACTGAGATGATTTACATGATAATGACTACAGTTAATAAACATGAGTACTAACCACAGTGCATGTAGATACAGGGCTGGAATGACCATATGTATAATTACCTCACTAAAAACAAAGCATTTTGTACAAGGAAAAAAAAAAGAAAAAAAGAGGACGTGTTCGCTGGGTAATTCGCCATCTATGTGAAACACTTTCAAACCAAGGAAATTAAGATCTTCATCAAGGCGTCTGCATCCATACATTAAACAAAGGATTTTGTTTCGACAATGTAGCATTTACTTTATGTCCACTTCACATTACTGGCCCTGTGCAGAAGAAATACATAGAAGATACATTGCATGTTAACAGCGGAAACAGTGGACGCAGCTTCCCAAATTTTTAAATAAAAGCCTGCGTGAAAAAGGGGAGGAAACAATGTTATTAAATTTGCTTTGCTGCTGTTGCTTTGCCTCTGCCGCCCTGCAAAACCTGAGGACAGAAGGGTTAAGGCAATGACAAGACGACGTACAGCACGTTTCATTTAAAAAAAAACAACACCGGGAGTTTGAAGCGGGGTGGGGGGGTGGGGGGTTAGAAGGGAGAACATCAACAAAAAAAAAACGTACAGAAGAGGAGACAGAAAGATGGATGCAGGGAGGACAGGTTCTTAGCAGGGGTGTACCTGGGGTGCTTGCGGTTGGCCGCCCATGGCTTGAGGGCTGCCTGTGCCGTAGTAAGCAGCCTGCTGGCGGTAGTACTCTGCCCAGGCAGCGCTGTAGTCTGGCTGGGCTCCAGGCTGGGTGGCAGTCGCTGCTGCTGCTGCTGCAGTGGCCTGAGGGGCAGCTTGTCCTGAAAACACCAAATGTATTGTTTATTTATTGTTCCCTAGGCATATGCCTCGCTTTATGCTGGCTAGTGGGTTAATATATTCATTAACAAACTATTTACTTAACATATTATACTGCCCTAAAAAAGTATTTAATTTTGTTATTACAGTCGAGTTGTTAATTGATGCATTTACTTAACATATTATACTGCCCTAAAAAAGTATTTAATTTTGTTATTACAGTCGAGTTGTTAATTGATGTTAGTAGTACAGTTGAGCAACTTAATTACTATTTAGGACAGTTGGAAGAGACTATCAAAACGAATGAACTTCTTGAATGTGAGAGGGTGAACGAACCAGCCACTAATCCTTTAGGTGGCAGGACAGAATCCTTCTGCTTTGCTTTGGGGCAGCTGTGAGTGCAGACTACTCTACGGTAAAAAGAGCTGCAAGGAGAACAGCTGCCCATATAACAGCATTAACCTCAGTTGCTGGCCATAATACCATTAATCTCAGTTGCTGATGCCCATAACGGTTGTTCTCAAGTGGCTTTGCAATGGAGACCTAAATTGCATCGATTGCTTAGCTGGGACCATTCTGTGAAACATTAGTGCCCAAATAAAAATGCTGTCTGATGACACCACTCCAGTCATAGGGAAAATTGGGGAAACAGCAGTAGTTAGTGGCGGTAAACAGAACTGCATCTTGTTTTCCCACATCACTACAGACGGTAAACCTTGTTCTTTTCTTTTAGTGTGGGTATATTACCAACAAAACTGAAGCACATTTCCATTCTGTTATTAATTATTAAGTAGAAGTCAATGTTATTGTTTAAATGATCCTTTCATCCTATTAAAACTATTTCACAACAAAAGCTACTAAGAATGTCCCTAAAGAACTTAAGAAATGTCTACAAGGCAAGTCACTACGTTTTAGGACCCACCTTGTTTCTTATAATACTCCTCCCAGGCTTTAGTGTAGTCCTGGGGCTGCTGGCTCTGTTGACCTAGAAAGATAAGGAGACTTTATTTAACCAACAGACCGCCGATACTCATCATCCTCCTACTCTAATTTTGCATACAAAACACAATTCAACAGACCTTTGCATTTCATATTACTACACCCTTCATTTTTACAAATATAATTAAATTCGAATCATGTACAATAACAGTAGTTAACCCGTGTCCACCTGGAACCTCTTTTAGCTAGCAGTGCTAAAATCATCCATGAGAGAAAAAGGTTGGTTAGGGTTCTTATTGGTAAATAGTTTCTTAAAATAGAGTTACATTCAGAGCCTTATTAGACACTCAATAGCGTGTTCTCATCATACAGAACAAAAATCATTACTAGGCAGCCAAGAGAAGTTCCTGTTGGACATGCAACCTAACACAAATATCACATCATCAAGTGGTGATACTCTGCCATAAGTGAGGACAGAGTCATAAGGTAGTCTATTCGATAAGCTACTCTTTGACTGAAAAAAGGTGATCGTCTTGTTTCTTTATAGCTCTGTGTTGAGTTGAACAGTATAAACAGTATGGGCTGAAATGCCGAACAACGTAACAGGGGAAGTCACTGCATCCAGCTAACGACACCTCCACTTTTCTCCCAGAAAACGTTATGTGGCCCATAGCTGTTTAAACTGCCTATTGGTAATAAGTATAGTACGCTTAAGCTACATAGATATACCCGTTTTCTTGTAATATTCCTCCCAAGCCTTGGTGTAATCTGCCTGTCCACTCTGGCCTGGAGCCTGCGGGTCACCTGTTAAAAATGGTACAGTATGATTGGTATCCATTCTCGTAAAAAAAAAAAAGAAAAAAAAGACCACCTGCCAGGGATAGCTACAGGGGAAAACTGACCACCAAAGAAAATAAAAATATAAAGACACCCCTCTTTCTAAGGAGACGCTAAAAAAGGATGAATCCAATTCACCACAACTTTTCACCTACACTGCTCTATGCTCACTAAAGAGACTTTGTTTCCTCAAGGAAACTAGTAAAGATATGTTGCCTGTTGTGTAAACCGGAGATTTACCTTGGCCGTTAGTCTGCTGCGTTGTGCCAGGGGCTCCAGTGGGCGTCATGGGAGCCTGAGGCTGCCCACCGTACTGAGAATAGTAGGCAGCCCAAGCCGCTGCGTTGGCATCAGCTGCCGCTTTATCTGGAGACAAAATAAAGCTTAATTACAGAGACAAGGGGGAAATGGACATGGTCATATAGCTCTGCCCTGCAGAATATTGACCAAATGTGGTGACCATTTCCTTTTTAGGGTTATGACCAAATTACATAATTTAGCACTATAGCACAGTGCATGAAGCGGTAACTCACTGGGATCTGGCTGGCCTTGCTGCCAGTGTCCAGGGAAGCCATTGCCCCATCCCTGAGGCTGATAGGGTGCAGGTCCCGGACCACTGAAGGACAAGACAGTAGGGTTTATGATTTGAACCAAAAAAATAAACTGCAACATATTTAATTTCAAGGCTTCATATGACAACCTCATAGTTTCAATTATTTAAAATATCAACGCATTAAACTAGAGATAAGGCCTAAATATCAGTATCTTCTGATGGCAAAGTTGTACTTACTGTGGTCCAGGAGGTCCTCCCTGGTTGTATGGACCAGGGTTGTATGGGCCCATGGGGGCCCCAGGTGGTCCAGGACCACCTGGTCCTGGACCACCTGGACCATGGGGTCCTGGACCTCCATGGGGGCCGCCGGGGGGGCCGTGTGGGCCTCCCATTGGAGAGACGGGACCCTAAGAGGAAGAATACCATACATCGTATTACAGAATAAATCTATCTGTAATATTTTCTGCATTGGTTTACTTCATAATTTAGCAAAAGAAGCTGCCAATACATGACTGCTGCGTCATTTAAAAAAAGCATATTGTAGACCAATAGACAGATCTATGGTTTAAACAACCCTCACCCCAATTTTCTCCTCCACCAGTTGCCTGGCATAGTCGATCTGTTGTGGGGAGCCACGCACAGTGAACATCTTGATGTTGGGGTCCGCATTGGGGGGTGGGTTTCTCTGCAGTTCAATCCTGGCCCCAGACTGCTGGCTGATTCCTTTGATTGTCTCACCACCTGGATGGAATTAAAAACGGAACATTAGAAAATGCACACAACACACCTGCCCACCTAATAAAATGGATTATTAACAGAGTCAATGACGACAGTTCTGTGGTCTGGAATTATGAATAATCTTGATGCTGGGCAACTAGTTTTATATTTTTACAAAATGTTCTACGCGTTGGAAAAACATTATCTTCTACACAGACGATAAGGAGAAACAAGGCGTGTGAGATAGCAGCCACATGCCTTTTCCAATGATGAGGCCGGTCTTCATGGTTGGGACGGTGAAGGTGAACTCTTGCAGACCACCAGGAGGCCCCATGTTCCAGTTGCCCTGTCCGCGACCCCTGCCTCTGCCGCCCCCGTGGCCCGGAGGTCCACCTTGTTGGACGCTCCTCAACAGGTCAGTGATGATCTCTGCTGCATGCTGGGCCTGTTCTGGAGGACCCATGATCTGGGCTATCCTCTCTGGTGTGCTGCCATCGTCTGCGTTAAGGGAATAGGAGGATTAATTGTCACCCCTTACCTCTCTGAATGCATTAGAAACATATCAGGGTATCAAGCATTTTAGCTCCAATTATGCAGATGCAGGAAGGCACTTGCAACAGTCAGCATTCAACACTCACCCTGCTTGAACTGGATTCTAACACCTGTATCACTTTGAATTTTCTTGATCATCTCTCCATTCCTGCCGATTACAATTCCCACTGCAAACCTAGGGACAGGAACCTGGAAGGGGGGGGGGTGCAATCAGTCTCTCGCTGGAAATAAATATATCTGCTGATGGAAATGTATTAAGATGAGATAAACCTTTAAATTCAGGTGTCCCTCAGAATAAAAAAAAGATTGTACTTACTTCCACTCTACTTACATCTAAGCCATCTCCTCCTCCTCCTCCACCTCCACCTCCTCCGCCTCCACCTCCTCCGCCTCCACCTCCTCCGCCTCCACCTCCTCCGCCTCCTCCCATCCTGGAGCCGTACTCGCCCCTCTGCTCCCTGAAGCCCTGGTCTCTGATCAACTCCATCACCATGTCTTTGGCTTGCTGGATGGACAAGGGCCAAAACGGGTTAATGACACTAGGGCTAATTATAGCGAGTAATCACAGCAGTGTTTCAGGTTTAGTCCAAGGGTATGGTAAACACAAGAAAACTATGTCTACTAATATAAAAACACATGGAAACATAAGACCAGAGGACAACACTCTACAGAAATGTATTATCAGGGTGAAGACCCCTACCTGAACTTTAAAGGGTTCGCCTGAAATCCGGAGAGGTTTGTCTGCGCCTGTGTTCTGCGGCCCTTCTTGGATCATGACCATCTTCACTCCAGCTCGTTCCTGGTGGTTCAAGTTAGTGAAAAATCATCAATACAACGAACGTCCACTGACAAGTGGACCAGAGAGACTGCATGCAAGTGAAAAACAGAATTAACATTTTCAAGACCCCTCAAACACAACCAGATATGATCTGTGAGATTTGGTGAAACGCTGGAACACTCTAAAGGATTAAGTAATAGTGTACGGTAATTGTGAATTTCCGTTGTCCCGGCTCATTCACATAGTTCACAATATTGCAAGAGTGTCTCTGCAACAAAAATAATGCCTGGTCTCTACTCTCTAAGGCAGACGGTGTGCTCACCTGAAGGCTTTTAATGGTCTCCCCTCCCTTGCCAATGACCAGACCCGCTTTGGACGCAGGGACCATGACCTCCTGGACAGACATGCCTGGGCCATCATTGTGGTGGAACGCTGGTGACGGCCGTCCCTTCTCAACAATCTCTGAAAGCAGCCTCTTTGCGGCCCTATTTAGGATTTAAAGCAAAATAAAAGCTCAGCAAACCCAATTGCAGCTTGTCAATCTGTAACTTTGATGCTAAATCTGCATCATTTATAGAGAGAGAGAAATGAAAAATATAAGTGGCTTATAACTTACAGGATGGCGTCTTGATTTCCTGTTAACGTAACCGACCGGTCTGGCATGCCTCCGCTATCTAAATAACAAAAACAGAATAGTTGATATACATGCCTTGTTGTATAGATTTCCAAAGTTATAATGGTGTCCAACAGTTAAAACTTCAACACTTACCTGGGGCAATCTGTATTTTGCATCCAGACTCCTGCTGCATGCGGGATATCTGCTCACCCCCTCTTCCAATAACTGAAGCAAAAACACAGGTCCATTGTATACACAATAAAATAAAATAACCACTTGGTCCATATGCGTTTAAAGAACAGGAGAGTCAACTCACTAAATCCAACCATTCCGTCGGGGACCTTGAACTCCTCCGATATTGACCTAAAAAAACAAGTAATGATTTATTAATGATTTGATATTAGATTTTTCTAGCCGTATGTTGTCTCACAACAATGCCATCTCATGACATGGGAATTAGAACACCTACCTTGGCGCACCACCCATTCCTCCTCCTCCCATGGCAGCTGAAAAAGCTGAAAATAAAGAAAATCCACATGAATAAAGCAATAGTCCCAGGAATTCAAAGCAATGGTTCACTACTACACTTACAATCTTACCATAGTAAAAATGTGGCTATTTGTTTCATAAGAGGGTGGATAAGTCGTGCATAGGTCTACGGTAATACTAAGGGGGAAATGGGCATCGTTTTCTGATGAACACCATTTCTTCTCTAAATTATGCTGCAGTTTTTGCTATTTCTCATGCATTTGTTTACTTGCACCAAGAAGGTTAATCAAGGTGAGTTATGGCTATGCAAATGTCAGGGCCATCAACATTCAACGCAACTTGGCCTAGATTTAAACAATACTAATTAATAATAACTCGTTTTTAATACTCACGGTCACTAGGAGCTACTTTCTTAGTCTCTGGTTGGTCTGAAAAGATGAGAAATAGACTTCATAAACACCAGTTCTAATAGTACCCATTACATTACTGACCTGCCACAGCGGTCTCATACCAGGGGTCCCAATCTAAAACATGCTATTTTCATCGACTACAATGGTTAAGGCAAAGCAACACGGTTGTTTGCAATGTGATCGCAGCACAGAATGGCATTTTTAAACACCATTGTATCACAAACACTTGAATCCAGTCAGACACAGCACCACACTGTACATAACACAAGCACTATTTGTGTACAAAAATAAACATTTCTACACAGTAAAATCCCCAGTGGTTTATCCGCTTGCAAACCTGATTATGGACCCTTAAGGATCCATTTGGTTCCTAGTAAAGTTAACATTAATGACTTTACTGTAAGAAGTGCAGACATAGCAAATTAAATAATCCATAATATGCATTCGTTTTAAAACGTTGTAAAGAGATACATACTCGTAGTCAAATACACTACCTCGGATGTTAACATATATAGTTAGGTATAATGGATGGGGGCTTTGCAATGGATGGATTTCGGGCCACTGACCTATATTGTGGTTAGGCATGGGAAAATACCCACCAGCATCTTCCAGAGGCCTCTTCTGGCCTCCAAATCCAAACTCGTTCTGGTTCGGTGCTGGCGCGCCATCGCCTCCAATCTTGGCTGCGATCTAGAAAACAAAAATAATATAAGATGATCCATGTGAAAAATAAAAAGAAGAAGATCTAAAAAATATATATATTTATATAAAAATGATCCTTGTGGGGAATAAAGAATCTAGAAAATACCCAATGACACTTAAAAAAACCCGTGCCTGATTGTTTTAATATATAGTATAATAATCCATCACACGACGCATAGCTGTGGCCTAAACGCCTAGGCCCGGAAGTGTGACTGTGAGCCAACAAAGGAACCTCAAGATTAGCCACCAGGCTAGCTCACATACGTTCGTAGATGTGCATTTAACTCGCACAAAAAGCCCAATTAAGGCTCGTACCTTCGTTCTAACTTGTTAACCAATAACCTCGCGTGCATTTTCAAACAAAAGCGCCCAAGAATAAACGTGCGTTTCCCCGCATAAACCGTGTCAGAGCGGTTATTATAGCATTGTCACTGTGTGGCGTAGAGTCGCTGGTTAAGATGGAGCAGGCTCGGTTATTTAAGGACATTTAGCAAAAGCAAAAAAAAAACATGAACAAAACGCACCCTTGATTTCATTCCGTTCCCATATTAATACCGCCAGTGAAAGCAAGTTATAAAACGCGTTTTTACCTGTCGTGCCCGTTGCAAAGCGTCTTTAAAAGCGTCGTTCATTCCACCGGCTGAGTTCGACGGGGGAGCCACGTTCGAGTAGTCGGCCATATCTGTGCTCTGCCTCTGTGCGGTGGATCAGCTCGTGTCCGGAGGAACAAGATGGCTGATTTCATTCATGTGGGAATCTCGCGCGCGCACACAGACATACACAGCCAGCGTTGCCAGGTTTTGCGAGAGAAACAAGCAACCAGGTCTATGAAAACAAGCTAAAAAGGTGCGAGCCCTTCTACATCGGCGTTGTGAGCTTGTAGATTCAGCTATTTTTGATGGGGGATTGTAAAACTGCCATTTCCCCAAAAAATCTTGAAGAAATTTGTAAAAATGTGCAATATCTTTTAAACATTTTAACAACACACATCTTGTATGGCATTTCAGATGGGGGTTCGGTTCGCAGACAAATACATATTAATTTGGGGGTCATTGACTTGTAAAATGTTTGAGAAACACTGCTTTAAACAACATTAGGAAGAAAAACCAAATAATCAACTACACTTTAGAAGCAACCCCAAAAAAACACAACCCGCAACTGCCAATATTTAAGCAATGTTACAGAAAAACAAGCCCAAAGTTGCTTATAATAAGCAGACATGGCAACACTGCACACAGCACGAGCACGTCTCGCGATATCTGAATGCAACGTACGTCCGGTACGTGCCGGTTGGTTGGCGGGAAGACTGCTGACGTCAGAATGTAGGCTGGTGGTTCTCAAAGCAGAAGAATCTGTGATGAATATATTGCCTAAAGTCTATAACCTCGAGCTTAACTATTTAATTTTTTCTTTCTTTCTTTTATTTTTCCAGTATTGTAACTGCATTTTGTCCTGTTATTTTTAATTGCAATGTTGATATTTTTCTAAATAAAGAAAATGTTTAAAAAAACCTTTTCATGTCAAGACCCCCATCTTAAAATGTGTTGTGCCAGGGGCACAATATTTCTGTTGTTGAAATGCGCAGACCTACTAAGCTCACAGCGCATCACATTGTGAGCTTGTAGATCTGCTATCTTCAAACAGCCTATGTTAAAGTGGTTAGACTGCTTTTGATGCTATATTAACTCATTTTGCTGGGGACCCTCTGGAACCCGCTCATCGCTCAAGGACCCCTTTGCGAACCACTGCTCTAACCATCCATGCTATTGAGAGAGTTCATAATAACTGCAGTCTGAATACTATTTAGAGATTTGGTTAATAATTGGACTGTAAAATGCTATAATTTATTTTCATATTCTACACTTCTATAGCCCATATCGAGAGTACAGACAGACAGACAGACAAACCTTTAGGTCTACTGATCCCAAAGATAATTCAATTGTAATCTATCTGCATATATACTGTCTCATATTGTATATGCACACTAAAAGAAAAATAGAAAAGCATAATTCATAACAGCCTTTAATGATGAATGGGGGGGGGGATAATTACGGCAGACTGGCATAATTCAACTTAACAAGATTTTGTACATTGTATTGCATGAACTGGATGCATCAACCCCACTGTGTCATTCCATGCTCTTGGTTATCAGCATTTGTTTGATATACTATATTGTATATTAATACTAATATCACTAATACAATTGTTTAGTTTCGGTTGTACAGTTTTTGCAGTAATGGACAAGTGTGGCTTCCCAACTCAGTTAGTCTCACTCAGGGAATTGTCCTGCATCTACTAAACCCACTAAAGTTGTTGCTGTGCGCATGTGTTATTGGTCAAAACTACTGGTTGCACTACACAGTTTTCAACAGAGGAATTAAATTGGAAATGTGAGGCAAGCCCACACGTGACTATTTTCCCTCTGAAGAAGATTTGTGCCCTGAATTTCATTTCAATCTGTT
The DNA here is from genome assembly GCF_963280865.1 of Gymnoscopelus braueri. NCBI lineage: Eukaryota > Metazoa > Chordata > Actinopteri > Myctophiformes > Myctophidae > Gymnoscopelus > Gymnoscopelus braueri. Next base: position 38,542,518 of record NC_137611.1, read on the forward strand.
AGACGTTACAATTTAACATCTGGCAATCTTAATATGTATCTGACAACCTTGAAAGTTAATATTAGACTGACCCATGAGCAGTTACAGATTTTCATCATGATGCGGTGAGTTGTTAGCTTAGGCTTAAGTTGAAGAAAGTGTCATTTCTAGTTTTCTGGCCAAAGTGAGGTTCAGGAGGGCACATGGAACCGCCCTGACAAAGCTTGCGCCCATTCCGTTATAATATCCTCGAATTCCATGCCTTTCATAGATTCCAATAAATCCTTGAAGTAAACTTGTGGTGGGAGGTGAAACTGAGCAGAAAGCTGAAAAACAAGTAAATTAAGATAGTAAAACACATAGAATTGTTCATCATTATAATGAAGAATAATGTGTTGCCGCCTTGCATGTTAACATTAACATAAGAAGCAACTTGTTGAGGTGGTGGCCAGACTGGGGGGGTCTATTGTTTTTTAAGTAGCCTACTCCCAACAAGCCGGGCAGCAAGGGAGGGAGAGATTCATAGCAGTAAAGAATGGCCAGAGAGTGGCTGTCCTAGTGATATATAATAAAGGGAATAATTTCACACCCCTGCAGTATAGACTACAATAAACTAGACTACATCACTGCTTTAATTTGAATCACTATGATACAATTCAACTATCGTAGTTGTACCTATACAGTTATAACAGATGTAATCCTATACAAATAATAGGGATGTTACCCTGGGATTGTTGCTGAGTCCGAATCACTGCTAGCGGATAACTGGTCATCTGCCCACAGGCAAAGGCCACAAAACTGAAGAAAAAGAGTTTGGAGTCACTGCTGTAGGCCGGATCGCTCTTGGCCCAGTTCATGATAGACTGCAGACACATGTAATCAGTTAGTATCTTTGTTGATTTCATCAAGTGAATGTGATGTTGTGAAATTCGTCCTCACCTGATGAACGGCACATTCCACGCCTGCATAGGGGATCATACAGAGAATGCTAGGTTTGAACCCCCGGTAAAAGGAGGCTATAGACTCATGTTTGTAAATTGATCGAGCAAACCCAACGACACCCATATAAATGCCAGCTGGCTGCAGGTTAAGCCTCACCTTCAACACCTGTGAAAAAAGGTGAGAAAAAAAACGTTTAAATGTACTTTAAAGATTATTTACAGGATAACAAAATAAGTGATTCTTTGCACTATCAGTAAACGCTGCGTGTCCAGCTACGGGTCCACAGGGCCACGGTGACTCTGCGACACCAACTTCATCCACCATTTTAGAGGGTTGAAGATAGCGTTAAGCAAATATCAGTGGGATTGGTAATGTATTTAAGATACTCAGAGGATCGGTGCCCACATACCTGTCTAACTACTTCTCCAAAGTGAGTGACCATAGGCATAACACCAGAGAGAGCGCCTCAGATCTGGTACCCCCCAAATGTAGCACAAACATGGGCAAAAAAATATTCTACGACTCTGCAAACATAATGTGGAATGCCCTGACATAATCCATTAAACGATGTGAATCACAGGCTTCTTTCAAAACTGGCCTGAAAAAGCAACTGACAACAAACGGCAAAAAAGTGGAGATAGATATTAAATCCCTTTTAAATGAGGGGACATACAGTACACTACCGCCGTTTTCCCCTTTCCTTTTTTTCTCCTGTAAATATAACTATTTGTTTATTTTTTATGACATGGATTAATGTGTTAATATTTTATGCTCTGTTGATTAATTGAATTCACAAGACCACAATGGAAACAAGTCCCCAGGACGTTTTTGTGTTATCATTTTAGCCCAAGTGTTTCACTTTACTACCGTGCTATTTACATTTTTGACTAATAAAGTATTCAAAGACATGTGACACCTGCTGTAAACAAGTGGCCAAACAAGTGGCCTATCATCAAATTACAACTGACCATAGAGTTTCACCTAGATAACATTTGACATGGTGCAATCGGTTGTATGCCTGACATATGAAACGATGTGCACCATTTCACCCCAAGATGAATGTAAAGCATTTTAAAATGAAAGACTTCAAATGTGTTTCATTGTTGTTAGTCAGCCCGTGGTCAACAAATGATGTGGAACAAATGAAGTCAGACCTGCTAATGTGCTCTGATACCTCTAAAGGGTAGAAGACAGAATGGGCCACTGCACCAGAGACACATCCGAGGCCAAAACGCTGCTGCACTGACAAGCTCTCCTTGGTGCCCTTCTGTGTGTATACCTTCATCTGGAGACAGCGATAATAATAACAACAACAATAATCGTTAATACATTTGTTATGTATTCAGCCCTTCATACAACACAGTTACAAAATGCTTTTAACCACTTAAGCCATATATATGTTTTCTTATGATGAATAGTGAAAATAGCCAGCGCCGTGAGCTTGTAGATCGCTATTTTCCCTTCTTTTTTCGAAATTTATATAATGACATATAGGGACGCTAGGGTGAAAGTGGTTAAAGAACAGACAATACTGATGCAGTCTTCCCAAGCTCACCAAAGTCGATAAGCAGGACCATGGTGGCAAAATTCCTATTCTCTTGAGGGTAGAGGGTAGAGAGCAAGCCTGTCTATCCAGAACATTTACTATTAATAAACAGTAATTGTTGGGAGGTTTTCTGGTTTGGTTCCACGTCCGTCTCTGTTTTGGTCTAATTTAGAGATTTGGAATGTGATGTGTGGGGTAGTATTGGGGGTGCCGCCACGTGGGAATCAGTCACCATAAATGTGGAAACGGCAGATGAAAACAAGTTCCACACGGTACATGCTGTTAAAGGGATAGTTCACCCAAAAAAATACTTTTTTTCCCCCATGAATTCAAGTCTACATAGGGTGACTAAAAAGTCTATCCCTTTAAGTGTTTCTTACTCAGCTGGCTATCTTATTGTTATTTAACAATGTGCAAACTTGAACTGAAGCAGTGAACTCTATGTTATTTTGACAATTTATTTTGTATTTATTCATAATTACTTAGATGGATATTTTTATTGAAGTTTGGTTGGGGATGCTGTGATGAAATAAAATGTTAAAGCAAGTGCTGGGAGTCAAACGTTACAGTCTAAAAATCATAATTTTGAAATGAAAATGTATACAATGCCCTAAAAGGTGCAAGTGAAAAGAAACATACAAAAAAGACAACAACAAAATGTAAATAAATGTCTTTGTCCAAACCCAGAGGACAGAGGTCTTTTCGACCGACCAAGCAATTACCATTCACACCGTCCAAACAAAAACAATCACACTCAGATTTGGTGATTTGAATATGAAAAGGTTTCACTGAAACCCAAGGCATCATAGGGGAGTGGTCTAGCACAAATTAACATCAATGGCCATGACTACTCAATGTCTAATGGAAAATGTGTCATTGTCAATTTGTGTTTTGATGGAAACATTGCTAAACTAGAAAAAGTGCTCCTCGGAGCACAGGTCTCCGCCAGGTCAGGTAGGTTATTGTGGGCCAGCAATGTTCAGAATTTGCCAGTCAGGATGGAATATAAAAAATCGTATGGAACCATCTTGATCACTTGCCTAAAGAGATAATGTGTACTGATTTGCATGATGTTTGGACAAAATTTGTAGGAGTAATATAAAAAAGAAAAATCGGCCTCCTGGTGGCGCTATAATAGGGCAATGTTAAAAGGGTGGCGTTTGTTCTTCAACGTAGTGCGAATGTACGTGCAAAGTTCCACCGCAATTGGACGCTGCGTTCATGATTTGCGGCATTTTGTTCAAAACGGGCCACTCCTGCAAACTTTAGATGTCAATGTTAGCCAATCAGGATGGAATATGAAAAATCAAACAGATCCATCTTGATCACATGACTATAGAGATCATGTGTACCGATTTGCGTGACATTTGGATAAAATCTGAAGGCTTAATCTCAAAATATGTATTTTACATAAGTCGGCCTCCTGGTGGCGCTATAAAAGGCTAATGTGAAAAATGCAGGGCATATGTTTTTCCTTGGCCTCTAGGGAGTATGCGTGCAAAGTTTCACACAGATCGGTGCAGTTACAGTTAAAAACGCAATTTGGCCTTTTATAGCACCACCATGAGGCTGATTTGAAAATGTTCAAGTGGCATTTATTCCTCGGCCTAGTGGGAATGTGCGTGTGAAATTTCACGGAAATCGCAAGCTGCGTTCATGATTTGAGGCATTTAGTTCAAAATGGACCAATCCTGCAAACTTTGGAAGCCAACCTTAGCCAATCAGGATGGAATATGGAAAATCAGACAGATCCGTGTTGATCACATGACTACAGAGATACTGTGTAATGATTTGCGTGATGTTTGGATAAAATCTGTAGGAGTAATATCAAAAAATGGATTTTGCACAAATAGGCCTCCTGGTGGCGCTATAACAGGCCAATCTGAAAAATTTGGGCCAGAGGTTCTGAATTGGCATCCAGGGAGTATGTGTGCACAGTTTCGCAGCGGCCGGGCCAACGGTGCCGGAGATTAGTCGCTCGCAGACAGATGGACGGACGGACGGACGGACACACGGACGGACGGACGGACAGGGGGTAAAACATACTCTCTCGCCATGCCTTTCGGCCTGGCAGAGACAATAAAATAAATTTAAAAATAAAACCACACAGTACGCTACTGTACTATATTCTTTAGATATGTGGTGGCATTTCATATAGTGTGGTGGCTATAGAATACATACGGCACACCGGCATCACTGTCAGGTCTCACCTGGGCATAGATAAGACACTGTAGTGTTGACTGAGGAGTCCCCTTTAATACATTGACAGCATTCCCATGCCACATAGCTCGCACGCCACCCGCCTTCAGTTCTTGAATCCCCTGGAGCAATGCCTTAGATCCACGAACCTACAGAAAAGACATAACAGACTAAAAGAGTGTGCTCCTCGAAGGGCATATCTTCACAAGGCTGGGTTGCCTTAGCCTCGCGTAGCCAGACTATATCACTGCGTGGATATGAGTCCCAAGGGGCGGGATCAAAACAATGGCTCTGGACGCAATTGGTTAGACCTACAACCAACTACCAATTACAGTCTCCCATATTTGAATACTGGGCCCTGATTGGTCATCCCAGACTTCGGGAGCAGGAAATGGATTCACAACGGAGCGGTGCCAGACCCAAATCGCAGAGGGCAATTTGTTTTTGCACTGGCAGATTTGTCTGGTCCCAGGCTAGGGTTGCCTAGCCAGGGCTGTGTGTCGTGGGTGCGTAAATACAATTCTGCATCTGGGTTACGAAAAGACCCGCCCCTGCCTGCCTCTGATTGGCCAGAGCTCGTGCCTTGTCAACAACTTGGCACCGCCCCCTTCTGTGACTCACGACGAACTGCCTCTCACGAATCGAACCCAGGACCTTCTAGCTGTGAGGCGACAGCACTACCGACTGTGCCACCGTGCCCCTCTCTCACATGAGCCTTAAATAACTCCCAAAACCCTGCGATACCAGATGTGTCCGTGGTGTGCTCCGTTAAGCATTAGATTTCCAATCCCAGCACCATGGAATCGAATTCCACTCCCACCGTTGATCTCAAATGCATCGCAAATTATTTTATTAGGATTAAGGTTAGTTTTAGGTATAGTTTTTAGCGCCCCCAGCGAGGCGGACCACTTTTCCACCACGGAGGAAAGCCGGGCAACGCTATCCCCCTGGAATGTGACACAGTGACTAGGGGGCGAAGAAGTTCCGTGTGCGGTAGGCCAATCAGAGGCAGGCGGGTCTTTTCGTAACCCAGATGCAGAATGTATAAACGCGTCGTGGGTTGTAGCCATGAGGGTGCAAGAAAGCTGGGGGCGTAGCATTTGTATGACATATGGTGCAACTTTACACATTTGTGGTGCCCCCTATGGGCAGAAGTGAAAGTGCTTTTGAGGTGCGCTTTTGTAAGAAATATGCCACAGCCCACAACCAATAATATTTTAAGCCAGGCAAACAGTATGGAATATAAAAACCTGTTTGATATAGTATCAGCAGATTCACTTTAATTTATGGACAGTCAGACAGTGGGACTATGGTAAATAAAAAAGCAACACCAATTTACAGTGGTTGCCAGATACAGCATCAAGCACATACACAGTAAAACCCTCTTAATTCTGAGAGTTAAAATCCCTTAGAGATTTTACTGCGTACCATTCCAGAGCCCTAAGTCAAGTTATGTTTATGCCAGCATTACATTACATTATCTGACATTGATGAAAGGGCATCTGATTATGGATCTGACCTGTAGCTGGATTTTAAGGCGGTCGATAGGAGCTGTGATAGTTCGGGACACGGCATCTGACAATCCTGCAGCCAAGACAAACCTCCTCCACATCCCTGAGCCCTCCTCAGCAAACTCTATGGGCATGGAGCGGCTCTCGCCAACATCAAAAACCTGCAGCCAAAAAAGCATTTTTAAATATAAATGGCTAGTAAATTATGGGTCGCACTTGTGCTCATGACCTGTTTGTTGGTCAATTTCATGTTTCAATTGTAATTGGTTTTATGTATTGTCTTGTCTCGAATGTATGCATTGACCTGAGCAAAACGATTTTCCCTTGTGGATAATAAAACATCTAATCTAAAGCATCTAATCCAATCCAATTTCTCCAATACCTGCTACAAGAGATTATCAGCGATTATTCTATTGATTACTTTTTTGAATAATCGAAAAGTATAACATACTTTTTACATTTATATATCAACGTATCGATATACCACTTTAGCGCTATTTTATACACTGTCGCACAACAGTGCCGTGCAAAAAATTGCTGTCTACAAGCTTACAATATATTTTATCGCGATGCATTGTAAGCTTGTAGATTCTCACTATTTCTTTAATTTCTTGACATTTTGTGAAACTTCACTTCACTTGACATGCCCAAAATAGGGATCGATTATTAATCAATAATTTCATTAACCCATTAAAACCGGGAAAGCATTTTTGATTTTAGCGTTGGCTATTCAAAAATAGCAGATATACAAGCTCACAGCGAGCTTGTACATCTGCTATTTTTGAACATGCACAAAACATTTTCAAATGGAGGGTCCCCGGCACAAAACATTTTCAGATGGGGGTCCACGGTCGTATGCATATAAATTTGGGGGTCCTTGGCAAGAAAAGGTTTGAGAACTACTGATTTAGAAGGCATTTGTAGAATCGGCCTCAGGTCTTAATGGGTTAAATGATCAATTATTACTTTTTATAATCGACTAAATTGATTAGTTTGATTAACTGTTACACCTCTACCAGCCATACTTACCAGATTGTGTTTCCACGAGGACACCAGCTCTCCAATGTTCTCTGCAGGGTTGAGGATGACATGATGCAGGAACTCTCCCCAGTCCACTGTCATGGAACTGTCCTGATCCATCCTAACAGTAAGAAACATAACAACACTTCCTTACATGCTGGGCTCACTGGTGTTGAAAATAGTAAAGTATGAAAAAGGAACATTCAAATTGCAGACCTGTATCTTAGTCTGTGATATTTAGTCATGGGGATGGGAACAGTGTGTGATGACAGTGTATTTTATACAAAATGAAAAATGTATTGTAGAAAGCACTCATGTGATTAGTGTGGTGCTGTGTGATATGCGTTGCAATGTCAGGGTCCAATAAGCAACTACACATACAGCAACTACACTGTTATTACTACTTCACATTTTTTATTTATAGCAATTATTTTATGAAGGAAGGGTGGTGGCGGGCAAGAAAATCTTACATTTGTATTATTCTTTTTGCATTGGGCCTGGATAAGACAACTCCTAACTCCTTAAACAAACAAATGATCTCCTCCAGATCAATCGACCCTGATCAGAGAAGAGATGATAGGATTACACATAGATATTATTTGATGTGATAGCTGTCTAGAGAATTACTGAATGCATAATATGCATTGAGTATGAATGCTGCATACAGTATTTATGCAGCACTGATTGGAGTATTCTCTGTTCCTATTAGAAGTGAGAGGAAGTGAAGGTTGTTTATATGATTATGGATTAACAACCTTCTGGATTATGGATTATGGATTACCAGTCCATAAACAAATTTCAAATGTGTCTCATTTTTCTAGGCCACAAACCTTGAGACAATATCTACAATTAGGCTATAAAACGTAGGCCTATTTGACGTTTCTACTATAGCAGCATTGCTCTCAGTGTACATTTACATAATAGCCTAACACTCACTTGACAATGTGTTTGAAGGACACCACCAAAGTGAGAGCAGTGGTGGAATACGTTGTTTTACTTAAGTAAAAGTATCAATACTGCAATATAGAAATACTCTGTTACAATTAAAAGTACTCATCATCCTTGAATGTTGCATTTCAAGTTTTCAAATGTATACAAATCTTTTGAAATTGCATCGTGAGCTTGTAGATCTGCTATTTTCAAATGGCGAAAATGTATAGGTCTGAAGTAGTTAATGTATGTTTTGTAATAATTATCAAAATCTACGAAGTAACTATAACTAAAGTTTTCAAATAAATGCAGTGGAGTAAAAGTACAATATTTGTCTCTGAGATGTATGTGGGGTAGAAGTAAAAGTACTGAAAATTGGGAATACTCCAGTTAAGTAAAAAATACCTCAATATTGTACTTAAGTACAGTAC